>NC_137097.1:77014751-77022251 GCF_949357685.1 Gobio gobio | reverse complement strand
TGCGTTGTCATTTCTTGCCATAAACACACTGTGGAGATTTAGAGTTTTTATAGCAATAACTGAGTTTTAAGAGTTAAATCAAGCAGAAAAAATTATCTAATGTATTAATTGCAGATCCTCTTTGAATAATGATTATGTTAAACACAATGACTTGGTCCCCTGTTAGATAGTAAATCACGACACCAGTGTGTTTGCGTTGTCATTTCTTGCCATCTCAAACACACTGTAGATATTCACTGTATATATTGAGATAACTCAATTATATGGCGACTTGCATTAAAATGTTTATCCGTCTCAATTAAATTATGTGAACTGAATGACTTTTAACATTGACACTTTAGTTGTTTAACCAACTGATGATTTGCAACTCAGCAATCAACACACAACTGAGTTTTGACCTCTAAAATCTTATTATAGTGTATTGTTATGGTAAGTATTGGTCTTTTATGTTTTAAATCAAGCAGAAATCACTCTTTAAGGAAACAATTGCAGGTCACACTTTATACAGTGAACATGATTTCCTTAAATTGACTTAAGTCCCCTGTTGGATGGTAAAACACAACGCCTGTTTGATTGCTTTGCCATTTCTTGCCATCACAAACACACTGTAGAGATTTTGAAGGTCAGAACTAAATTTTATGGTGACTTGCATGAAAATGTTCATCCGTCTCAATTAAATTATGCAAACTGAATGTCTTTTAACATTGACACTTTAGTTGAAGATTTTCAACTCAACAATCAACACACAACTGAGTTTTGACCTCCAAAATCATTATGCAGTGTATATTAAATTTAAATAAAAAATATAAATTTTCTTTACAAAACAAGTTTGACTCTCTACTGCTTATTCATTATTGTTTATGTTACATGGTCCATGTTTACATTACAGTATAAAATTGTTCCTAAGTTTTCCCCTTTTATATAGATGGTAATGACTAAATATCCTTGCACACCGAAATTTTCACACGTTAAAAAAAAGATCAAGCACGTTTACACACAGCCTCTGAAACTTTCCTTCGTCATAAAAAAAAATCTGATCAGGTTCAGTTTTCTGCATTTTTCGCATCCATAGCAAGCATTTTGAGAGGGGTTTCAAATTTCTGTGTTATTCATTTTTGTGTTAAAATTTTGAACATAAGTTGAACAGTTTAAAAAAAGAAAGTGTGAACGTTCAAATTAGCCTTTATAGTTCATAAAGTTTTGCTGGCGTTTGTATCTAATTGAGAAAAGAATGAATGTAAATTGAAAGATGTCGTCATTGAACACATTTTGTGCCAAAGCAAATAAATGATCCACAGTTTAGCCACATAGGCTGATGTGATCCCTGAGTGAAGAGTTTTGAAAAAGTGATGAGTATTCAGAAATGTGTCCTAGCAGATGTTTAAAAAACCCTGTAATATCACTATTAGTAAGGGATCACTGTATAATATCAGTCTTTAAATCTGAGTTATTGAAAGTGAACGGACAGTTCTCTTCTGATAGCATAAAATTCAGTGGAAAAAGAAGTAAACTTGAGAATTACATATGGCATATCTTGCTTTATTATGCCGAGATTGATCGAGATTGACACATCCCCCAAACCCTATTTACATATGAATACAGGAAAGGCCAAAGCCATTGTCTCACAGGTGAGGAACTGGCCTTACCGAGCTGTTACACCCATGTCACAGAAACAAACTTCTCAAACAAACTAGAGAAAACGCTGGGATTTACCTGGGAAAATTAAATCAATGTACACTTTTTCCAATCCCTACGACACATTTTTCAATACTTGGGTCACTTTTTTAAAACTCTTTACACACTTCTCCAAAATGAATTTCAGCTTGGCACAGCAGTTATTTTAATGTTCAAAATGCACTAAAACTACCAAAAAGGATTCTGAGGATTCAAAGGAATCACCCAACAAACACACCTTTTCAATCATAAAACACAGACCTAAAACACATGATCATTACACAATGTTTTCTTTTGTAAAATTTTCTTTTCAAAATAAGACTTACACTATAATTCACTGCAGTTTATGTTACATGGTCCTTGGTCCAGTACAGTATAACATTATTCCTAAATGTTTCCCTTTTGAATGGATGGCAATGCAATTTAAAAACTAACACCAGCTAAATCTATTTGTTTTGATAGTATTTTATATTTTAGATTCAAAATACAACCCCAAATCAGAAAAAGTTGTGACAGTATGGAAAACGCAAAAAAAAAAAAAAGAGGTGATTTCTAAATTTACTTTGACTTGTATTTTATTGCAGACAATATGAACACAAAATATTTCATGTTTTGTCTGGTCAACTTCATGTCATTTGTAAATATGCATCCTTTCCTGTCATTCAGACCTGCAACACATTTCAAAAAAGGCTGGGACAGTAAAGCATTTACCGTTTTGTAATGTTGCCATTCCTTTTCACAACACTTAAAAGACGTTTAGGGACTGAAGACACCAAGTGATGAAGTGTTTCAGGTGTAATTTTGTCTTAAGGTGGGCAACAGTACGGGGTCTTAGTTGTCCACATTCTCTATTGGAGACAGGCCGGGACTGAGGCAGGCCAGTCAAGTACCCGAACCCTCTTCCTCCGCAGCCAGGACTTTGTAATGTGTGCAGAATGTGGTTTTGCATTGTCTTGTTGAAATATGCATGGACGTCCCTGGAAAAGATGTCTTCTTGAAGGCAGCATATTATGCTCCAAAATCTCCATGTACTTTTCAGCATTAATGGAGCCTTCACAGGACCTTTCTTGGATGCTGCTTTTGTAGCAAATCATGATTACAATCACCTGTTGACATCACCTGTTTCAAATCACATCATTATTTAACCATTTTACCTTATTACTAGCCCTAAATTGCTCCTGTCCCAACTTTTTTTGAAATGTGTCTGAATTGCAGGTCTGAATGACAGGAAAGGATGCATATTTACAAATGACATGAAGTTGACCAGACAAAACATGAAATATTTTGTGTTCATATTGTCTGCAATGAAATACAAGTCAAAGTAAATGTAGAAATCACTTCTTTTTTTGTATTTGCGTTTTCCATACTGTCCCAACTTTTTCTGATTTGGGGTTGTATATTTCAATATGGTATTACTGTCTAAATGTAGCAAATTTCTATTATTTTTTTAGTTTTGTGTTAAATTTTGAACATAAGTTTAACAGTTTTGAAAAGAGAATGTAAAAATGTTCAAATTGGCCTGTATAGTACATAAACTCCTAACTTCTAAAAAAATACTTCATGTGTGTATTTAGCCTAGTGTAGATCAGTTTGCTTACACATCCCCCAAACCCTATTTACATATGAATACAGGAAAGGCCAAAGCCATTGTCTCACAGGTGAGGAATAGGCCTTACAGAGCTGTTACACCCATGTCACAGAAACAAACTTCTCAAACAAACTAGAGAAGACGCTGGGATTTACCTGGGAAAATTAAATCAATGTACACTTTTTCCAATCCCTACGACACATTTTTCAATACTTGGGTCACTTTTTTAAAACTCTTCACACACTTCTCCAAAATGAATTTCAGCTTGGCACAGCAGTTATTTTAATGTTCAAAATGCACTAAAACTACCAAAAAGGATTCTGAGGATTCAAAGGAATCACCCAACAAACACACCTTTTCAATCATAAAACACAGACCTAAAACACATGATCATTACACAATGTTTTCTTTTGTAAAATTTTCTTTTCAAAACAAGATGTAACTACAGAAATTAATTACAGATGTAATTACATGCAGGTATATTTAAAAATGTAAGTACAATGTAAAGACATGTATGTAAACAATAAGTGCATTGTATCAAATGGATAATTAAAATGTTAGTACATAGTAGTTAAGGCCACCTTATATAAAGTGGGTCCCTTTGGATTTTAATATAATTCCTGCAGAAATGAGTTGATCATCGTTCAGACTTGAATGTGTTTGATCAGTTCTGAAAGCAGTGTGTTAGCATTCAAAGAATGTGCTAAAAATATATAGTTTTGCAGATGGTTAGGTACGAATAACAAAAGTGTTCGTGGATTTTGGAAAATGTGGTCATTGAATGCATTTTGTGTGAAAGCAATGAAAAATGATTCACAGTTTTTAACATATCAATTTAGTATTGGCCAATGCAATAAAAAAAAAACGTAAAGCGATATGCAGAAAGCTGTGGGGCTAAACACCAAGAAAATATCACTTCTAATAAGATGAAAATATATTTAATTTAATTTAATTTAATTTTTAAAACAATTTAAAACATGTCAACAGTTTTTTTTTTTTTTTTTTACATTTGCTGGGACACATTTCTCAATCCTCATCACTCTTTCACTGTTCACTTTTTGTCTTCACTCAGTGAATGTGGACAACTAAGACCCCGTACTGTTGCCCACCTTAAGACAAAATTACACCTGAAACACTTCATCACTTGGTGTCTTCAGTCCCTAAACGTCTTTTAAGTGTTGTGAAAAGGAATGGCAACATTACAAAACGGTAAATGCTTTACTGTCCCAGCCTTTTTTGAAATGTGTTGCAGGTCTGAATGACAGGAAAGGATGCATATTTACAAATGACATGAAGTTGACCAGACAAAACATGAAATATTTTGTGTTCATATTGTCTGCAATAAAATACAAGTCAAAGTAAATTTAGAAATCACCTCTTTTTTTTTTTTTTGCGTTTTCCATACTGTCACAACTTTTTCTGATTTGGGGTTGTATTTTGAATCTAAAATATAAAATACTATCAAAACAAATAGATTTAGCTGGTGTTAGTTTTTAAATTGCATTGCCATCCATTCAAAAGGGAAACATTTAGGAATAATGTTATACTGTACTGGACCAAGGACCATGTAACATAAACTGCAGTGAATTATAGTGTAAGTCTTATTTTGAAAAGAAAATTTTACAAAAGAAAACATTGTGTAATGATCATGTGTTTTAGGTCTGTGTTTTATGATTGAAAAGGTGTGTTTGTTGGGTGATTCCTTTGAATCCTCAGAATCCTTTTTGGTAGTTTTAGTGCATTTTGAACATTAAAATAACTGCTGTGCCAAGCTGAAATTCATTTTGGAGAAGTGTGTAAAGAGTTTTAAAAAAGTGACCCAAGTATTGAAAAATGTGTCGTAGGGATTGGAAAAAGTGTACATTGATTTAATTTTCCCAGGTAAATCCCAGCGTTTTCTCTAGTTTGTTTGAGAAGTTTGTTTCTGTGACATGGGTGTACCAGCTCTGTAAGGCCTATTCCTCACCTGTGAGACAATGGCTTTGGCCTTTCCTGTATTCATATGTAAATAGGGTTTGGGGGATGTGTCAATCTCGATCAATCTCGGCATAATAAAGCAAGATATGCCATATGTAATTCTCAAGTTTACTTCTTTTTCCACTGAATTATATGCTATCAGAAGAGAACTGTCCGTTCACTTTCAATAACTCAGATTTAAAGACTGATATTATACAGTGATCCCTTACTAATAGTGATATTACAGGGTTTTTTAAACATCTGCTAGGACACATTTCTGAATACTCATCACTTTTTCAAAACTCTTCACTCAGGGATCACATCAGCCTATGTGGCTAAACTGTGGATCATTTATTTGCTTTGGCACAAAATGTGTTCAATGACGACATCTTTCAATTTACATTCATTCTTTTCTCAATTAGATACAAACGCCAGCAAAACTTTATGAACTATAAAGGCTAATTTGAACGTTCACACTTTCTTTTTTAAACTGTTCAACTTATGTTCAAAATTTTAACACAAAAATGAATAACACAGAAATTTGAAACCCCTCTCAAAATGCTTGCTATGGATGCGAAAAATGCAGAAAACTGAACCTGATCAGATTTTTTTTTATGACGAAGGAAAGTTTCAGAGGCTGTGTGTAAACGTGCTTGATCTTTTTTTTTACGTGTGAAAATTTCGTTGTGCGAGGATATTTAGTCATTACCATCTATATAAAAGGGGAAAACTTAGGAACAATTTTATACTGTAATGTAAACATGGACCATGTAACATAAACAATAATGAATAAGCAGTAGAGAGTCAAACTTGTTTTGTAAAGAAAATTTATATTTTTTATTTAAATTTAATATACACTGCATAATGATTTTGGAGGTCAAAACTCAGTTGTGTGTTGATTGTTGAGTTGAAAATCTTCGACTAAAGTGTCAATGTTAAAAGACATTCAGTTCACATAATTTAATTGAGACGGATGAAGATTTTCATGCAAGTCACCATAAAATTTAGTTCTGACCTTCAAAATCTCTACAGTGTGTTTGTGATGGCAAGAAATGGCAAAGCAATCAAACAGGCGTTGTGTTTTACCATCCAACAGGGGACTTAAGTCAATTTAAGGAAATCATGTTCACTGTATAAAGTGTGACCTGCAATTGTTTCCTTAAAGAGTGATTTCTGCTTGATTTAAAACATAAAAGACCAATACTTACCATAAAAATACACTATAATAAGATTTTAGAGGTCAAAACTCAGTTGTGTGTTGATTGCTGAGTTGCAAATCATCAGTTGGTTAAACAACTAAAGTGTCAATGTTAAAAGTCATTCAGTTCACATAATTTAATTGAGACGGATAAACATTTTAATGCAAGTCGCCATATAATTGAGTTATCTCAATATATACAGTGAATATCTACAGTGTGTTTGAGATGAAGAAATGACAACGCAAACACACTGGTGTCGTGATTTACTATCTAACAGGGGACCAAGTCATTGTGTTTAACATAATCATTATTCAAAGAGGATCTGCAATTAATACATTAGAGAAATATTTCTGCTTGATTTAACTCTTAAACTCAGTTATTGCTATAAAAACTCTAAATCTCCACAGTGTGTTTGAGATGGCAAGAAATGACAACGCAAACACACTGGTGTCGTGATTTACTATCTAACAGGGGACAGAGTCATTGTGTTTAACATAATCATTATTCAAAGAGGATCTGCAATTAATACATTAGAGAACTATTTCTGCTTGATTTAACTCTTAAAACTCAGTTATTGCTATAAAAACTCTAAATATCTACAGTGTGTTTATGGCAAGAAATGACAACGCAAACACACTGGTGTCGTTATTTACTATCTAACAGGGGACCGAGTCATTGTGTTTAACATAATCATTATTCAAAGAGGATCTGCAATTAATACATTAGATAATATTTTCTGCTTGATTTAACTCTTAAAACTCAGTTGTGTGTTGATTGCTGAGTTGCAAATCATCAGTTGGTTAAACAACTAAAGTGTCAATGTTAAAAGTCATTCAGTTCACATAATTTAATTGAGACGGATAAACATTTTAATGCAAGTCGCCATATAATTGAGTTATCTCAATATATACAGTGAATATCTACAGTGTGTTTGAGATGGCAAGAAATGACAACGCAAACACACTGGTGTCGTGATTTACTATCTAACAGGGGACCGAGTCATTGTGTTTAACATAATCATTATTCAAAGAGGATCTGCAATTAATACATTAGATAATTTTTTCTGCTTGATTTAACTCTTAA
>NC_137097.1:76582251-77007251 GCF_949357685.1 Gobio gobio | reverse complement strand
AGATATACAGTATGTTAAATGCTTTATATTGCAAGTGCTATGCTAATGCTACCAAAGCATTGTGTAAGCAATTAGCAAGGTGACATTTATTGAATTAGCTAGTTAAAGCTAGATTTCACTACTAAAAACGTGAGATTATTGAGAAGTTAAATGTATCAATTAGCGTACTCAAATATTTCAAGTTCAGAGCAATTCAAATGTATGATTACAAAATAAAAATCCGCTAGATCTGCTTACTTAAACTTTACATTTCTTAACTTAAAAAAGACAATTTTTGAATTTTGCCAACTTATTTGGGTTTACAGTGTACATTACCCATTATGCTGAACACCAATTCCACCAATCAGAGAGTCGAAACAAGCGAAACGTGCCAAAAGATCTCTTTAGCTCCACCCACTCCCATGTTAAACTTGATTATGCTGTTTGCAATGCTTCATGTGAGTGTAGTTCTTTCCCTCACTAAAGACGTCAACACAGTCCCTTTGTGTTTTTGTTTTTTATATATTTTTTTTGTAATGTTGCTTCACATCGTAGCTGGTCGGCTTGGTTCATGACTTGTAAAGCCTTAACAAAGACTTTTTTTTGGAAATCCCAATGGGAGAAACAAATGGGAAAAACTTCCACTGAGAAAGTGGGCGGGCGCTAATGCACTCCATCGACCAACAGATTTCGGCTTGGTTTGAAAATTGACTTTTGTAGCTGTGCTTCACACATTGCCCTTTTTTGCCAGAAAAATTTTGTTAATGTGACAGCAACTTGTTTAGATGTGATATTCAAGTGTTAATCATTCCAGAGAGAATCCATTTATTCACTGAAACACTCCCGTTGATCTCTGGGAACATGATAGCGATAAGACGGACATCTCTGGATCCGGTGTTTCTAATGTTTTAGATTTTAATTTCGAATTTTTCTGTTTTATCTCATGTTAATGTGTTCGTGTTTCATATCTGATGGCATAAATGCACTTTAACTGTAATTGATTCAAGTGACACTAATGATGTTAAGTGTGCACCGCAAGTTTGTTTTGCTGGAAAAATATTTTGATCAAGAAATGATGTGATCTCAGTTCCTACAAGCGAACATAATCTATTAAACAACTGTATCGATCATTTATGAAGGATCTTTATTATTATTATTATTATTTTTTGGTTGAACTTTACAACGTATGTTTTAACACTCCTGATGAAAGGAAAAATGTGATTGATTGCTTCAGTCTGTTTGAAAAATCCATCCTATGATATGCCTTGTGATGAATCTTAAACATGTCTGTTTATTGTAAATACATGAATGTTTTTCGTAAATTGTGACGGAGTCTTATTGTTTATGGATGCTGCGCTTATATTATTTGTATATGTGCAGATGTTAAAGTTTTGTGCAATTTTGCTTTGCAGTGAGATACAAACATGTGAATCATAAATTAATTTTATTAGTCCGTCAAAGTTTTGACAAAGTTTTATTAAGACGTCAACCACAGTGATGTGAGCTCTAAAAAGAGCTGAAATTGAAACAAAAACATGACGGTTAAACCCCAAAAGAGGGTCCAGAAATCACAAGACAAACTCAAGAACATGCAACAGATCATGTGACCAAACATTTAACGCATGAACACCATCACATACATATAGCAAAAATAACACAAACATTTGTTTAAATTGTTTCGCTAGCCGACTGCTTGTCTACAAAATGCTGCTTGTTTTACCCTGAAAAGCTCCCGAGGAGAGCTCTGGGAGATGAAGTCAGTTTGGCAGTTTATATTTGGGGTTTCAAGTTTTCAAGTGCAATATTAGTCGTATGATTCTTCAGTTCCAGCATACATCACAGAGCTTAAAGGACGAAGCCCTCCAAACCCGTCAAGATCATGTCCGACTCGTGTTTCACCCTAAATTAAAATTACGGTTCGTTTTAGGACCGTTGCGATTTTTGCATTGCAACTTTTATGAGAATGAAGCATTTGCCCCCCTAAATTCTCACTACTGTAAGTAAAACATCAGTAATTATTCTCATACTGTAACAGTTTTTAAATTAAAATCAATAAAATGCATTAATAAAAGGAAATTAAATCCATAAAGTCGGTACATCAAATAGTACAATTACAAATAGAGCTGTCACGATTCCTCGATTAAATTCGAGTACGAGCTTGCAATTTACCCGTGCCGATAAATGATATTAGTTTATCAGGTCACTAAATGATGATCACGTTAATAATGTTAATCAAAACATAATCAACTCCTGAACAGATTTTCTCTGTGCTTTATTTGTCATACCAAAATGTGTTTTCTAAACACACAGTTAAAGAAGCCAGAAAAAAAATAATGTTAAAAAGTAATAGGTCAAGAGCCCAACTAAATAAAACACCGATTACCATAATGGTGACTTAAAATGGTGACTCTTTACTAATGGTCAATCGGTCTTCACAAAGTGCCGCTTTCCACGGACGAGCATGAACCGCATTATTAGACCGTTTTCTAAGGCTTGCACGATGTATTATTGTGCTATTGTGCTGTGAGTCAGGTAAATAAATATATGCCCTGCGTGTTTAATATGCACTTTAATTATTTACATGCGTGTCGGTTACGTGCATAACGGTTTTGATGTCCACAGAAACTACAGTGGCTGTAGCATTTCTATTGTAAAGACGTGTCCAATAATTAAAGATTAAGTGAACATTTGAGTTAAATGTTGTTTGGTCAATATTAAACAAGGATTTGATCTGCTGTAAAGTGTAACAAAAACAATATCCCGGCCATTGGCGCCCTCTGCAGGCATTTATTATAATACACAATGTACACAAGATGATTGTTTATATTATGTATTTTAAGTGTTGTTCTATTAAACCAGATTTTTTTACCACAAAATTGTCAGATTAATCAGCAAAATAATAGAGTAATAGGTCGATTTTTTTTAGCGATTAATCGGGCAATCAGATTTTTTGGGGGGTAAAAAATCTTGTTTAATAGAACAACACTTAAAATACATAATAAAAAGTAATCATTACAGCCGTAATTATAATGTTTAAAATGAAAAACATCCGTTAATTAGTTATCAGGCATTTTTTATAATACATAATGTATATATTATGTATTATATAGCTATACCCATATGAGTATTTGCTTTTCATACTTTACTTGAACCAAATATTATTGCCTCATTGTTATTATATATGCAAGTCATTTTAAAGGCTTAGGTCTATTTTTATCACCAAAAAAAACACCAGATTACTCGATTAATCTGCAAAATAATCGAGCAAATAGGTAGATTATTTTTGATGATTAATCGAGTAATCAGATATTTTTAGTAGTGAAAAAATCTGGTTTAATAGAACAACACTTAAAATACATAATAAAAAGTAATCATTAGTTACATACGTAATTATGTTTAAAATGAAAAACATCAGTTAATTAGCCTAGTTATCAGGCATTTGTTATAATACATAGTGTATAAACGATTATTGTTTATATAATGTAGCTATACCCATATGAGTACTTGCTTTTCATACTTTAATTGAACCAAATATTATTGCCTCATTGTTATTATATATGCAAGTAATTTGAAAGGCTTTGGTCTATTTTTAATACCACAAAACTATCCGATTACTCGATTAATCGTCAAATTAATCGACTGGTCACACGAGTAACAAAATAATTGTTAGTGACAGCCCTAATTAAAACAAAAAAAATCAGTTAATTAGTTATCAAGCATTTGTTATAATACATAATGTACAAAAGATTATTGTTTATATTATGTATATTATGTATTTTAAGTGTTGTTCTATAAATCATATGAGTACTTTTATTTTGATACTTTATTTGAACCGAATATTATTGTGTTATTGTTATTATATATGTATTTTAAGTCATTATAAAGGCTATTTTTATTACCACAAAAAAAAAATCTGCTTGATTAATGATACAAATAATCGTCTGATCACACGATTACCAAAATAATCGTTAGTGACAGCCCTCATTAAAATGTTTAAATACTTTATAATTTAATGTTTTTTTTTTGTGTTTTGTTGTTGCATTATTACAGTAATAAGAATTTGAGGGATAAATGTTTTCCAGAAAACAATTTTATGCAGATCATAATTTCTAAACATGTAGATATTTGGGTGAGTATGATGATGAATGTAATTATGATATATTGTTCTGAACAGGTTTTGTGAGCTTCGCCCTATTACCATCAATTTAACACAGAATTATAAAAAAATGAATGCATGAATAAAGAAATAAATATAAGAGCCAAAACCGGCCACAAGTGTAGCATGTGTAGCCTCTGGTTCGTTCACAGTTCAGTTTGAGGATGTTTAACCTTAATTTCACAATCTCTCTCCATCTCAGACGTCTTGTTTAACCAGAAACAAACACACGAATGCATTGGCAACACACCTGTTGGCGCTGAAACAGAAAAAGCGCTGTGAATTGGCACTGTGAGCGTCAACAATGCAACAGAAACGTGTGAAATTGAGTTTGTGTATTTGCATTTGAGCGCTTGCGAATCGAGTCTGTTTCCAAGCGCTCCTGTAACGCAGCCCGTCTCCTTTAGACGGGTGACCTCGTGTGACATTCTCTGCACCCACCAACTTTCAACAGCCTTCCCATGATGCTCTGCTCTCACAGCAATCCTCTCATGCGGGCGGGTCCTAGGAGTTGATGATCTGGCCCGACCAGGTCTCGTGTTTGGTTCCTGGCTTCGGGTGCGTGATGAGCACCTCCACGGCCTGGACCTTCACGTTCTTGGGCGGGACGGCACAGACCTTGTATGTGACCTCGTCCCCCTCCATGGGAACGTACTCTCCTTCAATACTGCGAGAGAGACGCATGAGTGACTCACACGGACACACACACAGGAAGGAAAACACACGGTTCAAAGCCATGTCAAATCAACCACATTTCAGAAACTTCCCCGGCTCAAAGTTTGGATTTTGTTCATATTTTTTCTGTAGAAAGAAAAACATAAATAGTGATAAAGCCAAAATATTAAATGTAATGAATGTATATCGACTGAGTAATTCAATGCTTTGTACAGGAGGGTCAAAACGACAATTTTTACCTGAGATTTGGAGCCAAATTACAGGGGTGTAAAATGACACAGCAAAACCCCATTGTTAAATTAACACTCCTCAGAGTGTATTTGACTCAACATTCAAAAGTGTTAAAGTAACTCTGAAGAAGTTTTAAAGTTAATGAGATAATTAAGAGATTTATTAAGTGATGATTGAGCATTAGTGGTGAACACCTGATGATAACAAGCAGAATCACTGAAGGATGAAGGATGAACACAAAAACATCAGTGTTTGCTTTAGTTGGGCTCTTGTCTAAAATATATTATAGTAGAAACAGAATTTTTTTTTCTTGATAAATTTATCATTTTTATGAAAAATATAATGGTATATAAAGTTTTCTGATTTTTAACAAAAACTATTAGCATTTTTTATTGTTGTATAATCTTAAAAAAAAAACATCAGCAATTGCTCGCATTATTTTAAAGATTTATTTACTAAAACCACAGACAGTAAAAATTAAGTCAACATTTTTTATTTATTTTTGTTATTATTAGTGTATTTTATAAGACAATTATTATTATTAGTAGCAGTATTTTATAAAATTATTATTCATATTTCATTATTAATATTATTATATTTGATAAAAGTATTACTATTATATTTTTTAATGATTATTAATAATATTCTTTATAAAAGTATTATTTTAAAATTATTGGTACTGTTGTTGTTACACTTTATACAATTATTATTAATGTTATTATTAGTATACTTTACAAAACTATAGTTGTTATTGTTACTTTTGTTATATTTCATAAAATTATTATAAAATATTTTTATTTTTGTATACTTAAATTATCATATTTGATAACATATATATATATATATATATATATAAATCATATTTATATATTAATTATTGATAATTATAATTATATTTCTAATATAATTAAATATAATTACTTATTGCAAATATATATTTTTAAATGATTAATAATATTATTCTTTATACAATTATTATACCAAAATATTGTAATTGTTGATGTTATACTTTATAAAATTATTATTATTACACTTTATAATATATTTTATAATATATGTTTTATTATTATATTTATGAAATTGTTATTGTTACTCTTCATAAAATTATTATTATAATTATTAATGTTGTTGTTATTTTTAGTACACTTTATAAAATTACTATTATACTGTATAATTATAGTAATAATACTAATAATAATATAATATATCATATTTTAAAATTATTCTTCTACTGTTGTTTTTAATATAAAATATTATAATTAAATAAATATATAATGTATATAATTATTACTGGTAATATTATATTTGTAGCATTATTATTAGTTATTTTACCTTTTTTAAAGGGGTATTATAAATGATTTTTCTGCATGTCAAACATCAGCTGTTTGTTGTATCATCACTGGACTCACTCTGAGATGTGCACGAAGATGTCCTCTCCGCCGAGATCCGGTCTGATGAAGCCGTGACCCTGCGAGCGCGAGAAGTTTTTACACACGCCTTTGAAGACGGGGCCCGCGTTAGCGCGCACAGTCCTGCACACACACACACACACACACACACACACACACACACACACACACACACACACACACACACACACACACACACACACACACACACACAACTATCAATTCACAGCTATTTTACGCATTGGCGGCTAATCCAATCTCATTTGTTCGTATTCTGTGCATGTGTGTGGGTCGTGACTCGTGTGTGTGTTGGACTTACGCAGAGTACGTGCGCGTGCGTTTGGTGGGCAGAGGGCTCGGTAACTCCCCGGTTGGCGGCGCGGCTCTCTCCCAGACGCGGCTGCCCTCGCGCAGGAACGGGAAGGACAGCGACAGCGGCGCCGAGCGCGGAGAGCGCAGGGACGGGTCCGTGGGGGACGGCAGGTTCGGCTCCGCCATGATTGAGTGTGTTTGCTTCCTGAACTCCAGATGCTTGCAGAAGACGACCTGCTGGAAGACACACACTGAGCAAATGTGACGCACATATAACAGTGTGTAACGCGTTATATCTGCAGGGGCACAGATTGTTCTGCGAGTAGGGACATGCACTGACATTAAATTACTCTGCCCAGCACAAAGGCTGTGTGTGTGTGTGTGTGTGTGTGTGTAAGACAGATTGTGCCCGGGGCGCGAGGGGTGCGTGCCCAGTTCCTCGCACACAAACGCTGCATTGTGTCGAAATAGGCCTTAAAGGGTAACTAAACCCTAAACCAACTTTTTTTAGTTAATGATCTGTAATACTGGGGCTTTATTAATGCTGTTCATTGATTCGAGTAAATGTTATGACATTTGAGTATAAAGTGTTTTAATTCTATAAAATATGGTGTAAAACCGCCAAAGTGCTGCCCTCCTAAGGTTGAACGGTGGCTACTGCAGTTGAATTTTCCTATTGGACGTTGTGGTACATCGTGACGTAGGATGGTACCTCCAACGGCTCACTATCCGCGCCCCTGGCACAAGCTCACCACGCCCTCAGAAATGTTTCCCCCAATCACACGATGAGAACGGCTTCACTCCAGTATGAACTGTCATATTACATGAAGTAAACATTATGAATGAAACTCACTTGACACATGTTTTAACATTGTATTGAAGAAAATACGGTTAAATAATGAAGTTGTCAGTACACGTCAGGCTTTTCTTGCGATTTTATTGCCGCCCGTCATGTGTACAGATAATTTTCATACATGAGACGCGCTTTCAAACCCTGACACGCAAGTGGTTGCCGCGGACGCAGATAGATTAGGTCAGTTCTCTTGCGCGGCTGCTTCACTAGCATCGTCGGCATCGGGAGTTAACGCAGTTTGAGCAGCGGCTCGCATTGATAAGGCTCCGGGTTTATGTCTACAGACAATCCACCCTCCTCCACTTCAGGTGAAGGTAGGAGAAATGACCGCTCTGTTGCAAAGCTGGCGTCACTCCAGTCATTCTCCATCTTTGCGACTCGCGAGTCTGACAGCTGTCAATCAACCCGTCCCTGCGGGTCTCAGGTGCACGCCCTCCGCTCAGCCCAGCCCTCGGTTCATCCCCTCTGTGTCCGCCGGGCTCTGCCCACTTTTCCAGCATTTTTTGAAAATTGCCAGTGGGTGGAGTTAAGCTCTGAGCAGGGGTTTAGTTACCCTTTAAAGAACACAAGCTGTGCACGCACTGGTGTGTGTTTATCACTCCAGCATTAGAAGCCGATGTTCACTATCACACTCTCAGCTTTCCCTCAGACCACAGCCTGTACAGATGAAGAGTCCCTCAGGGTGTCCCACAGGGTTCGGTCTCCGGCCCGCTTTCACTTATTATCTATACTTTACCTCGTGGTCGTGTTTATTATCACACTTATGATTTCTTCACAGATGACACATACCCATCTACACAACCTCATGCTCCCCATTCCCCAATAGGGTGGTGCAGGTGTGACATCACTTTGTAGGCCATCTGACAACTACCAACTGCCTAGCAACATAGCAACCACCCAGAATACCATAACAACCGACTAGCAACCTCTCAGAATACCTTAGCAACCACCCAGAACACCCTAGCAACCACCTAACAATTCAGAACACCCTAGGAACCACCAAGAACAGCTTATTAACCACTAAGCAACAACCTAGCAACCGCCGAGAAAACCCTAGCAACGATGGACAGATGGACGCAACGATGGATGGATGGATGAATACAACTATGGATGGATGGATGGATGGATGGATGCAACAATGGATGGATGGATGCAACAATGGATGGATGCAACAATGGATCGATGGATGGATGGATGCAACAATGGATGGATGGATGGAACAATGGATCGATGGATGGATGGATGCAACAATGGATGGATGGATGCAACAATGGATGGATGCAATAATGGAAAGATGGATGGAAGGATGCAATGATTGATGGATGATGCAACAATGGATAGATAGATGGATGCAAGGATGGATAGATGGATGCGATGATGGATGGATGGATGCAATGATGGATGGATGCAACAATGGATGGATGAATGGATGGATGCAATGATGGATGGATGGATGGAAGGATGCAATGATGGATGGATGCAACAATGAATGGATGGATGGATGCAACGATCGATGGATGGATGGATGGACGGATGCAACAATGGATGGATGGATGCAACAATGGATGATGGATGCAATAGATGGATGCAATGAAGGATGGATGATGGAAGGATGCAATGATGGATGGATGCAACAATGGATGGATGAATGGATGGATGCAATGATGGATGGATGGATGGAAGGATGCAATGATGGATGGATGCAACAATGAATGGATGGATGGATGCAACAATGGATGGATAGATGGATGGATGCAACGATTGACGGATGATGGATGGACAAATGCAACAATGGATGGATGGATGCAACATTGGATGGATGAATGGATGGATGCAACGATTGACGGATGATGGATGGACAAATGCAACAATGGATGGATGGATGCAACGATGGATGGATGGATGCAAAAATGGATGGATGGATGGATGCAACGATCGACGGATGGATGGATGGATGCAACGATGGATGGATGGATGGATGCAACAATGGATGGATAGATGGATGGACAGATGCAACAATGGATGGATGGATGGATGCAACGATCGACGGATGGATGGATGGATGGATGGATGCAATGATCGACGGATGGATGGATGGATGCAATGATCGACGGATGGATGGATGCAACAATGGATGGATGGATGGATGCAACAATGGATGGATAGATGGATGGATGGATGCAACAATGGATGGATGGATGGATGCAACAATGGATGGATAGATGGATGGACGGATGCAACAATGGATGGATGGACGGATGCAACAATGGATGGATGGACGGGTGCAACAATGGATGGATGGATGGATGGATGCAACGATCGACGGATGGATGGATGCAACAATGGATGGATGGATGGATGGATGCAACGATCGACGGATGGATGGATGCAATGATCGACGGATGGATGGATGCAACAATGGATGGATGGATGGATGGATGCAACGATCGACGGATGGATGGATGGATGGATGGATGCAATGATCGACGGATGGATGGATGCAACAATGGATGGATGGATGCAACAATGGATGGATAAATGGATGGACGGATGCAACAATGGATGGATGGATGGATGCAACGATGGATGGATGGATGGATGGATGGATGCAACAATGGATGGATGGATGGATGCAACAATGGATGGATAGATGGATGGACGGATGCAACAATGGATGGATGGATGCAACGATGGATGGATGGACGGATGCAACAATGGATGGATGGACGGATGCAACAATGGATGGGTGGATGGATGCAACGATGGATGGGTGGATGGAAACCCCCTAGCCACCGAGTGCTGAGTTCTGCCACTGCTAGCACAGTGTCTTCGGGATTCTGGTTATGATCACTCCTAGTGGCCTACAGGTGTAGTGTGTGCTAGATACTGTATCCCATAATGCAGTGGTTCTCAATTCCAGTCCTGGGGACCCACTGCTCTGCACATTTTGTATGTCTACCTTATTTAAGGCCCCTGATTCTGATCATCAGCTCGTTAGGAGAGAGCTCCATGAACTGAACTGAGTGTGTCAGATAAGAGAGACACATAATCTGCAGAGCAGTGGGTCCCCAGGACTGGAGTTGAGAACCACTGCCATAATGCATGATCTTGACCTGACCTTATATTTCCAGTGTAAAAAATGAAAATCAGACATATCTAACATGTGCATTTTGATGACTTCACTGCAGTTTAATACAAAATGGACTAAAATATCAACATGTTGTTTAATTATTAAAGGCAATAATGAGGTCCTGCTTTACCATCTACTGTGTGAACACAGGCATTCAGTGCTTATCTCCCAAATTACACCTCATCCTCACACTTCGGTTAATAAGTGACATCATCCGGGGATTTGAAGTGCACTTCTTATTGCTGGAAAACACAATATTTATACTACAAAACGGCATGGATTTGTGCATATGTATGCAAATCATGCACCATAGAGGCTAATAAGTATGCAGTACACACAGGAAAGCACATCAGTTGTCAGATGATAGTTTATGATTTCTAGGCTAATAGTAGACGCGAAATCTGGAAAAACTCGCGACTTCAGCATCATCGCGCGCAAGAAACATCACAAGATCCACTATCGCTGTCCCGCTTCTGGAGCAAATGCGCATTGACGTCACGCCAAATAAGAATAAGAGACCTGAACAGTGACGTGTTTACACTGTGACGTGATGGAATTCTGACCCAACATTCCAGAACACACACACACTGGACCGCGGTGATCCACGCGGACGCGGTGCTCCGTTAATGTCCCGTTCGGCGTCACGCGGTTCCAGAATGTTCCTGATGGAGGGCAGGGATGCGCCTCGAGGACATTATTTCAGAAAAAGCGCAATATAATGCCTGTGAATACAGCCCTCTCTCGCGTTAAGTGTACAAAAGTAACTTTAATCATTCCATCTCGTTGTTTAGATATGTACAGTTTCTATAGCACACACACATTACGGGAACAAATACAGGGACGTGAAATAAATAAACGCGCAGGAATCAATGGACCAAACGCAGAAACTCACCGCTGGAGTTCACGGATGATCTGTCCCGTCCTGTCCTGTCGAGCGCCGTTATATAAGAGCGCGTGCGAATCCGCAGAGATGGAGGAGATCCCCGTTTACCGGGAGAACCGACGCGTTTATTGATGCGGCGAATCCCGGTGTTCTGATGACGCGCTGGAGCCGGTAAATGAGTCACTCCCGTCGGTGAACCGACTAATGTCACGAGAGATTATGTAAACATCAGCTGACCGAATGAATACAAAAACAACAACAACAACACTCAAGTCTGTACAATTTTTTATTTTTATACAATTTTTTTCAAAACAAACAAAAACCATAAACATGACCTCACAAAAATCTTCCAGTCGGAGTAAAAATACTTTTTTTTTTCTTGTAAAAATTAATTTATCTATAAAGTAAACTCTGTAGGTCACAACACACCTGTAATTACACTCAAAATAATAGCAATAACTCATAACACGTCACTCTATATTAAGTGTCTCCCATTGGTCAGCCCATTCTGCTCACTGATTGGTCCACAGTGCTTTGGTTGGAGTAAATGAGTCTGAAGGTTAATTATTCCACCAGGACAAAAGACCCAGTCCTGGTTCACTGACGGATCCCTGCAAAAGAGACGAGCACTTTATCAACACATCCAGTCTAACTGTGCGTTCACACCAGACACGACTTGCGGGAATAAATCACGCTATTCGCGCGTAGTTGGACGCTTGAACATTTTGAGTTTACTTACGCGTGACATTCACTTCACAACAGACGTAAATAATCTCAAAAACGGCCAAAACGCTCCATTAGCGGCGCCTCATTCATGCAAATCATGTGTAAAACGGCCAAAACCCTCAATTAGCGGCGCCTCATTCGCGCGAATCATGTGTCAAATGGGCAAAATGCTCAATTAGCGGCGCCTCATTTGCGCGAATCACGTTTCAAACGGCCAAAACGCTCAAATAGAGGTGCATCATTTGCGCAAATCACGTGTCAAACGGCCAAAACGCTCAATTAGCACCGCCTCATTCGCACGAATCATGTGTCAAACGGCCAAAATGCTCAATTAGCGGTGCCTCGTTTGCGCGAATCAAGTGTCAAACAGCCAAAACGCTCCATAAGCGGCGCCTCATTCGCGCAAATCACGTGTCAAACGCCCAAAACGCTCAATTAGCGGCGCCTCATTTGCGCGAATCACGTGTCAAACGGCCAAAACGCTCAATTAGCGGCGCCTCATTTGCACGAATCACGTGTCAAACGGCCAAAATGCTCAATTAGCGACGCCTCATTTGCACGAATCACGTGTCAAACGGCCAAAACGCACAATTAGCGCAGCCTCATTCGCGCGAATCACGCGTCAAATGGCCAAAAAGCGCTGCCTCATTCGCACGAATCACGTGTCAAACGCCCAAAAAGCGCCGCCTCATTCGCATGAATCATGTGTCAAACGCCCAAAACGCTCAATTAGCGCAGCCTCATTCGCGATATGTTATCAGATATGTTCTCAGAATGTTCTCGTTTTGCTAACATTCCCATGAAGTTATGAAAACAATATTTGCGTGTAAATTAGAGAAAACATTCACGGCATGTTCAATTGTATAATTTTGCGAACATTCCCGAAACAAGTAATGTTTAAAACACATTAGACGAACGTCCCAACTCAAATGTTTCCGACTAGCGTTTTTTTGGGTTAACGTTTTGACAACGTTAGTAAAGACCAGAAAACATTGAACAAACGTTCCATTAACGTTACCGGAAGAACGTTTGCTCATGACATTCCCTGTTAGCTGGGATGTTATTCCACAGAGAAATTGTGGATGGAACTAGAGATGCTACTTCGGACTGTGGCCGAATATATACGAGAATATATATTTTGAATGTATTGGTAATTTTAGTAGCGTGACACGCCTAGCTGGAACACTCTTGTATTCCTCATGTACGCACCACGAGTGTGTACGGAGCCTCTTTCTGCGGCGCGGCGTCCTCCGGGCCTGCGGGTGGCGCTGTGCTGGCGGGGCCGGCTGCACTCGGGGCCTCTTTCTCAGTGCTGGGGCCCGTGGGCGATGTGTCGATGAAGACCTCGTCCACCACCCGGAAGCGGATCTCCTCACCCTGGTCCATGTAGAGGTCGTGCGTGCCCTCGTCCGTCTCGTACTCCCACATCCACACCTGCTCCGCCTCATCGCTGCGGCAGCCGTGAAGGAACACCGCATGATGGGTAGATGAACACACCGCTCAGGCATAACATTATGACCGGTGAAGGACTGTTGGAGCACAACAACGAGCCTCTAAAATTCTCCAGATCTCAATCCAAATCGAGCATCTGTGGGATGTGCTGAACAAACAAGGCCCCGCCTCGCAACTTACAGGACTTAAAGGATCTGCTGCTAACATCTTGGTGCAAGATACCACAGCACACCTTCAGGGGTCCATCAGAGACGGGTCACACAATATTAGGTCATAATGTTATGCCTGATCGATGTGTATATAACATACACAAAAGTATTACGTTTAGAAGTGATAATTCAGGATACAATTTGGCCGGTTGCTGTAGCGACTCTGGCGGGATTATGATGTCATCAAAGAATCCGAGGCTCACTGTGGAATCAAAATCACCATACAATCATATTCCAATGATTTATGAATTATTCAAATCAAATCATAAAATCTACTGCGATAAAGGCGTGACTGGGAATATGAACTGTAATTATGAGCATGTAAGTTAATTTATTAGACAGTGGTAATTTAGTATCATTACTGTATTATTATTCGTTTTTTATATTTTCCATACATTTTATACATTGTAAATGTTAGCAGTTTTTGCTTTTTAAAAATTAATTTTAAACTAATGTTAAACTTAAAAATATAAATGTTTATACGTTTATATAAATATAACAATATATATATATATATATATATATATATATATATATGTAACAAATTATTATTAAATACAATAAAGTAATGTTTAAAAATCGAATTTTCAAGTAACGAATTTTTTTTACTTATGCTTTTAGTTCACTATAACAGCAAAAGAGAGCAAAGCATGATGGGTGTTTTCTCACCGTGAACGCCCTCTGCACTGCAGCCTTTAATCTTTCCCACCAGAATGGCGTCCAGGAACGGGTGGAAAACCACATATCGAAAGTGAACTGCAGGAGAGAGAGAGAGAGAGAGAGAGAGAGAGAGAGGGTTGTCTCGGCCGTGTGAATGCAGTGAGTAACAGTAGTCGCGTCAAATTGCGCAAATTGAAATACGCCCAATGGAAACTCGTCAATTTCACAAAAAACATTTTTACGCTCGCATAAGGTGGTTTTTCAGGCAATTCGAAAAAGGACATTTTTGCAAAACTGCAATGGAAACCGTTTTTTCCAGAGGGGGAAGTAACGAATTACATTTACTCGCGTTACTGTAATTGAGTAGTTTTTCTGCGTACTTCTACTTTTTTAAGTAGTTTTTAAAATCTGAAAATCGGTTTCACTTTTACTTAAGTATGTTTTGTTTTAAGTATTGTACTTCGCTACATTTTAAACCACATCCATTACGGAGTAAAAATAAATAAATAATACGAAAGTGGGGAAAAAGCGATCGGGAAACGACTGCATTGAGTTGAAGGGCGGGAGAACGCGCAAAAATCACAAAAAGATGGAGACGGACAAGACATGTCAGTGATGCAGATCCAGCTGAAAGCGAAACGCCGTCGTGAAACAGTTAGTATGGGAATACTTTGGATATAGAAATAAATAACGTGGTGTTGTCCTGGAGGCTATCAAAGTTACAGAAAATGTTGATGTAAATGAAGAAACGCATGTTCGGGAACACCATCCCTCTGTGTAGATAAAGGTATGTTTTTAACTTAAGGCCGAGTGATTTCTGTGATGCAGAGGGAATCCCGGAATCCAGTCACGACAATTAATTTACAGTATAACACAGATATCACGTCAAACACGCAAACTGATGGATGAATGAATACATTGACGGCAGAGCTGTACAATAAATCAAATCGCGACATGGTCTGTGAATATTAAAGCAAAACACTGCTATATAAATAAATGATCTGCTTGTTCTGTCTCTGTGATGAGCAGCACCGTTTCGTCTACTACATAGGCTACTCAAGTACGCGATGCTCGTGGTGTTTTAACGAACATTTAAAAAAAAAAAACAGTCAAATAAGTTCCTCTGAAACAGGTTTTCACAGAAGCAGCTCTTCACTAAAACCCATCAAGATAAACATTTTTTGAAGATCTCTGTTTTGCAGCACTTTGCCAAAAAATAAAAGGATAGAATAAAAGTTATAAAATTAAAAGTTAATGATAAAAATAAGTTTTTAGTCTTATTCATAACCATTTCTTGAATTTGGTTGATTAGACATGTTTTATTGAAATTTTAATAAACAAAACAAATGGATTCAAGTTTGTTATAATAAAGCATTTGTTTAAAAAAAACAGTTTTCATTCATTTAATGCCAATTTAACTGGTGATAATAATAACCATAATTTAATAATACAGTTTATTTATTACATAATTGTTTAATACCTAGATACTGTGAAGCTGATGTTTTCATATCGTGAAAATCTCATTCTATTACGAGTCCCCACCCCTGCTGTTAAAAAAGTAACTCAGTAACTTTTACTCGGAGTACATTTTAAATGAACTACTTTTTACTTTTACTAGTAAATTTTTAGACCGGTACTTTTACTTGTACTTAAGTAAAATTTAATTGAAGTAATAGTAATTTTACTTGAGTAGAATATTTCGTTACTCTTTCCACCTCTGGTTTTGTCGCAGTTCCAGGTCACCTGGTACGGTGACACACTGCTGCCAGGGCCTACATATTATTTTCCACTCAAGTATGTCGTAATAACGAGATGTTATGTCTTTTGACAACATCTTTTCTCGTAATAAACGAGAAATACATACAATTTCTCCTAATAAGGACAGTGGCGTAACTTTAACCTAGTAATGACGGACCCCGGTGCAGCCACAAATATCATAACTATCTACAGGCCTCCTGTAATTAAGACATACATTTCTTGAATATATTAAAAACAGAAAGACACTATAGTTTCAGTCTTACTCAAAGACCGCGGAAACAGACCAGTTACGCACGTCAATCCATTCCAGGCGACCTTGGTTTGCTTCTTATTTATTAAATACACAGGCAATTAGTTGATGAAACATTGATCAAAATTAAAATAGAATTTATACAAAACGAAATTCACTTTAAAGAAAGACTTTCTAGAAAACAAAACTTAATGAAGTGGTCAAAATCATGTCTGACCGCACTCCATGTCTCCAGCGCATCTTATGATGTAGCATATCTTACTCATGCTGCTCACTTTTCATCATCAACATATGATAATATTATAGGCTAATATTTAAACATAGCCTAACTATGAAACTAAATAGGCTATGGTTTCATGTCATAAAAAAATGGTTTCATCATTATAAACTATAAACCGTCTACTTTTATTTGTGTACACTCACAATAACAACAAAGGCCGTGGATTATTTTGCATGCACTCCAAACGCTGTCTTAAAGCTGCACTATGTAACAGCTTTAAATTTCAAAAATGTATTTTGTTTATTAAACGCAAAGTTTTTCCATTTCAAAAGCATTTCTAAATTCAGTTCATATTTCCAACAAACTAAAATAACGAAGTGCTAAAAAAACTTTGAGTTACCATCATGCAAATTCAAACACTTGGTTCTTCTCTATATGTGGCAGCAATGCGCCACAATAACCTGGCGTACTTAAAGTGGATCATTCTTTACAGATGATGGTATGTTTGGACAGAAGACGAGACAGAGTTCTTTATTAAACTCATAACAAACTAAAGAATTACAGGAATATTGGATTCTAAACAAAGAAATGCCACAATTTATCAAGACCTTGAAGCAGATGTGAGGGAGAAACACCTCATATGTGCCGCCCCATAAATGTTTGGATAACACACACGTCTCCTTCCATTAAAAGCAATGGCGTGCGGTGGCATAAACCTAACAACATACATGGCATAATTTTTGGAATGACTTATCACAAGAGGAAAAAAATAGTTTTAGTCGCATAACATCAGTTGTCAATGGAAATGCCGGCATTTCGGAATATTTATTTTAGAAAATAACGCAAAAGATTTGCTCAAATCTGTAATGGCTGGTGATGCTGCTGTACCTTTAGTGTGAGAGGCTCCGTCTCCAGGGAAGATGTAGGAGTCCTCCAGTTTAGTGATGTCATACAGACAAATGCACAACCCCACGTTATACACCACCTGAGAAATATGAATTATTAATAACTGTTCAATGCTAAAATCTTTATTTACATCTTGACAAACATGTTTTAATGAACTGAAGCTCTGACATTTACATGGTTGCTGTTTTTGTCCCCATGTTTACAGTGATCTTCCACTTTTGTACTCCATTTAGGTACTTTCTAGGTCTAATTAGGAACATTTGAAATGTCGTCTTTGTTTTTCTGCTGTTGTTCATATAAAAATGAATAACAAAATAATATTAAGTCACAAAGATCAGATTGAGTGCGTTTGTATTTGTAAAATATTATTATAATTCTCAAATATTGAAGGTAATGCTCTAATCTTGAAGGGTTAGTTCACCCAAAACTTATCCCATCATTTTCACTGTTAAGCCAGAACTAGACTCGTGTGCGGCCGTTACCTGAAGCCAGTGATTATAGTTTATAAAGTTTTAAATGGATATTTTTCTTACACAATCCCACACTTTGCTTCAGCAGGCCGTTATTCACCTCTCAGAGCAGTTTTATGATGGATATATGCACTTTTATGATGGATAGATGCAGTTATATGATGGATAGATGCACTTTTATGATAGATAGATGCAGTTATATGATGGATAGATGCACTATTATGATGATAGATGCACTTTGTCTTTTATGATGGATAGATGCAGTTATATGATGGATGGATGCAGTTATATGATGGATAGATGCACTATTATGATGGATGGATGCAGTTATATGATGGATAGATGCACTATTATGATGATAGATGCACTTTTATGATGGATAGATGCAGTTATATGATGGATAGATGCAGTTATATGATGGATAGATGCACTATTATGATGGATAGATGCAGTTATATGATGGATAGATGCACTTTTATGATGATAGATGCAGTTATATGATGGATAGATGCAGTTATATGATGGATAGATGCACTATTATGATGGATAGATGCAGTTATATGATGGATAGATGCACTTTTATGATGATAGATGCAGTTATATGATGGATAGATGCAGTTATATGATTGATAGATGCACTTATATGATGGATATATGCACTTTTATGATGATAGATGCAGTTATATGATGGATATATGCACTTTTATGATTGATAGATGCAGTTATATGATGGATAGATGCACTATTATGATAGATGCACTTTGTCTTTTATGATGGATAGATGCAGTTATATGATGGATGGATGCAGTTATATGATGGATAGATGCACTATTATGATGATAGATGCACTTTTATGATGGATAGATGCAGTTATATGATGGATAGATGCAGTTATATGATGGATAGATGCACTATTATGATGATAGATGCACTTTTATGATGGATAGATGCAGTTATATGATGAATGGATGCAGTTATATGATGGATAGATGCACTTTTATGATGGATAGATGCAGTTATATGATGGATAGATGCACTTTTATGATGATAGATGCAGTTATATGATGGATATATGCACTTTTATGATGGATAGATGCAGTTATATGATGGATATATGCACTTTTATGATGATAGATGCAGTTATATGATGGATATATGCACTTTTATGATTGATAGATGCACTTTTATGATGATAGATGCAGTTATATGATTGATAGATGCACTTTTATGATGGATAGATGCAGTTATATGATAGATAGATGCACTTTTATGATAGATAGATAGATAGATAGATAGATAGATAGATAGATAGATAGATAGATAGATAGATAGATAGATAGATAGATAGATAGATAGATAGATAGATAGATAGATAGATAGATAGATAGATAGATAGATGCAGTTATATGATGGATAGATGCACTTTTATGATGATAGATGCAGTTATATGATGGATAGATGCACTTTTATGATGGATAGATGCAGTTGTATGATGGATAGATGCACTTTTATGATGGATAGATGCACTTTTATGATGGATAGATGCAGTTATATGATGGATAGATGCACTATTATGATTGATAGGTGCAGTTATATGATGGATGGATGCAGTTATATGATGGATAGATGCACTATTATGATGATAGATGCACTATTATGATTGATAGATGCACTATTATGATGATAGGTGCAGTTATATGATGGATGGATGCAGTTATATGATGGATAGATGCACTATTATGATGATAGATGCACTTTTATGATGGATAGATGCAGTTATATGATGGATAGATGCAGTTATATGATGGATAGATGCACTATTATGATGATAGATGCACTTTTATGATGGATAGATGCAGTTATATGATGAATGGATGCAGTTATATGATGGATAGATGCACTTTTATGATGGATAGATGCCCTTTTATGATGGATAGATGCACTTTTATGATGGATGGATGCACTTTTATGATTAATAGATTCACTTTTATGATGATAGATGCACATTTATGAAGGATATATTCACTTTTATGATGGATAGATGCAGTTATATGATGGATAGATGCAGTTTTATGATGGATAGATGCACTTTTATGATGGATAGATGCAGTTATATGATGATAGATGCAATTTTTGTGATAGATAGATGCAGTTATATGATGATGGATGCACTTTTATGATTAATAGATTAACTTTTATGATGGATAGATGCACTTTTATGATGGATAGATGCAGTTATATGATGGATAGATGCAGTTATATGATGATAGATGAAATTTTTGTGATAGATAGATGCAGTTATATGATGATGGATGCACTTTTATGATTAATAGATGCACTTTTATGATGGATAGATGCACTTTTATGATGGATAGATGCACTTTTATGATGGATAGATGCACTTTTATATTGCCATTATACTTTTTAATATATCTCTGATTGTATTCGTCTGAAAGGAGAATGTCATAAACATCTAGGATGACTTGAGGGAGAGTAAATCATAGGCTAATTTAAATATTTTGGGTGAACTATCCCTTTAAGCTTTAAAAAGCTTGGCATGATGGTTATGATAACAGCAATTATGCTATAAATGACAGATTCCATACATAAAGTAATCTTTTTTTTAAATGATGTGTGCAAAAGCAGAACTCTCAGTGTTTGTTTGCAAATGTCTGGGTGAGCGACAACCTAAAACAGAGAAATTCTGTAAAATTAGCCTAGAGGTTTACTAATAAATCACACCAAAGTGATTAAAATGACAAGAAGTAAAATGTAAATGTAAAAACAATAAGATGCAAGCCTATAATAATTATGTTAAATAATGTACTTTATAAATGTAATCTCACTTTATTATTATGTTTTGGCGGCTGAGCTTCATTTGCAAAACAAGCAAGCATTAAAAAAAAGAATAATAATAATAAAGTAACGGAATTCGTTACTTTTTAGGGAGTAACGCGATATTGTAACGCGTCACCTTTAAAAGTAACTTCCCCCACACTGATCATGAAGCACTAGTTTAAATGGCTCATTAATGACAGATAAACATGTCTAAAAGTGTCTCTCTTCACCTTGTTGGCGAGTTTCTTGTTGAGCTCTTCGGCGATCGCGTCGTTCAGCTGCCGGTGGAAACTCCACGGAGGAATCCGGACCGTGTCCACCATCTCCACCAGCACGAACATCCCGAACCAGAACCAGACCCGAACCAGACCCGAACTCTGACCCCGCGAGGAGGAGAAGAACATCTATCAGCCACTGGTTTATCTCTGTGTGTGATATCCTGCGCTAGTTTCTCTGTCATATTACCTCTCAGTCCTCCTGAAGCCTCGGCAGCCCGCGTGTGAGCAGACAGATGTTATCCAGCTCCTCCGGTTTATACATTTACACTATTAATAATCTATAATCACTCATGATTTGAGCGCACGGCATGACAACAGCCACACATGTGTGGAATCCTTCACGACAGCGGCTGACGCTTTACGACACTGACGTAACGCGACCACATTCGGTGAAAAAAAAAAGTGTACCCTCTTTTTATTTTAATAAAAGATGTTGATGCTATTTCAATTATTTAAATGACTTGCTTTTACTACAGCACTGTAATACTTATAACAAAATATAATATGATTTAGTTAATTTCAGAATTGTATTGAAAGTTTATCTAGTTTTGCTCTGTCCCTTTAAATGCCCTCCCTCGACTCGTCTTTTTCTAATTCTTATGTTTACATGCCTGCAGTCATTTTTAAATGACGTCCCAGTGTTTGCATTCCTCCTAAAACACCTGCGATTCATCAACCATGTAGTAAATTTGGCATTATTAACACAGTTCAGTCTGTCAGAAATACATCAGAGACTGTGTAAATGTTTAGACACTTGGTTCAGTGCAGCATCAGCGATTAAAATGTCTGTTTTACAACAGATACGTTAGTTTGAATAAACATTTTGACCAAAATAAGTCTTATAACTTAACTTATGAGACATTCCTGTTGAGTTTCGGAGTATGTAAACAAACATGAAAAGATATGCACTTTATTATTTGTCTTTGAGTCTTTAGGATGATGTCAAGTTACATTTAATGTTAATAGACCTTTTTAAAATTGATGTAATGACTTTGCAATAACATGTAGCAGCTTTATTATAATCATTGGGAACTCCAATTCCCATCATGCACGTCGCACACGCTGAAGCAAACGTGACCACGCCCCCTGTTGAGTGGACGCTGCTCTCGACCAATAGCCAGCCGCTCCTCGCGTTTCCCAGCCAATGGCTGCACTGTTGCTATGACATCTTTTATTTTTAGCCTTCCGCAGCACAGCCTCACATAAGGAAACATTATTTCGCCAAATTAATTAGAGACCAAGTGAAATAACCATAAAGCGGCGTTTGTGAGACAAACAAACATGTCAGATCAACATATAGATAATAAAATAGTTAAAATGTGCTATATTAAAAGTAAACATAGCTTCATTCGTCTGTAAAACAAGTATAATAATATTATTTTGAAAGTTTCACTTTTCACTTTAGAACATTTTATCCAACGTATGACCGCTTTAATTATTGCCTGTTAATTAATTATGTAACAACAAAAGCATTAACAGAATACAAAGAAAAACGTTAATAATTTGCTAAAGACAGAAAAAGAAAAACAAGAAATATGAGGAAAAACAAATACAAAAAAAGAAAAAAAGGATAAGAAATTAATTTATACACCAATTAGAGTACAAATTAAAGGCATTACAAATTGAAAAAGCTCCTCTGGCTCTCTATATTGACTGAAGATGAAATGGTAATACTTAAAATCTTTCTAAAATACAAGAAACATAATTTGATGTTGGTGAATTTACATTTAAATGTGCAAAGCAGATACATTAAATTCACAATAAAGCATATACCTTTATACTTTACTACAGACACAACCATAGTGTCCTACAATAATGTCATTAAAACTTATGGTTGCGGGATAGTATTACTATTGTTATTATTGCGCGCAGGTCTAAGTAGTTCCAGCTGAAAACACGTCATCGCGGGAGGGCGGAGCCTGAGCGCGCGCTGCGATATAAATCCGCGAGGCTGCCAAACAGAGTGAAGTTTACAGGGGCGCGTGCGGGAGCGGGGACACGTCACGCCATGAATAAACATAAAATGAAATAAAAATTACAGTAAAAGTGCGTTTCAGTCAAACGCAGCGCTTCTATGTGAAGGATCTCTTTAACGCATAATTGTTGATACTCATATAGGAGGCGCAGGAGAGAAACACAAGCTTTGAATCAGTAAGTATACTTGATTTATAATGATAAAGAATAACAGAAGAATGCATTTGTGCAGGACTTCGTGTTGCAAGGACACTAATCTTTGTGTTTATTTTGAATGACTGACTGATGAGTTGTCGTCCATTTTAGATTGTAGAGAGGAAACCAATCTAAAGATATAATGATGGATAATTGATAGGCCTAATATTCGAGGTGCAGCTGTATTGTGTTGGCATTTAATGTGTGTTTGCACAGATGTCCTTGGCTTTAAGAGGACTAAAACAGGCCAAAGGTTTGGCTGTGAGTGTGTAACAGAGCTGCTGTTTTTCTGCTGTGTGTGTATAAGCTCGTTTGGCATAACTTCAGGGAACATGTTGTTCTGGTAACGTTATAGTTTATTGTGAATTGGTGAAAACCGTGCAAGGCGAATTATGATGTCCAGGATTTACAGATCTGAATTAAACCCATGTTTTCATGTTGCATGTGTTGGAAAATGCTTTCTTTAAGGGAACCCCCGACACACTCACACACACACACACACACACTTACACACACACACTTAGTGTTTCTGTTGTTGTCATGTAACACCATTAACAATGTATTGTGTTGGATGGTTCAGCGTTTGGGTCCCTACAAATAATAATAATGATGATAATAATAATAGTTAAACTGAGTAAAGTCAAGAGATGACTGACTTCTGGTGTGTTGAAGCTGATGTGATTCAGATCATGTGAAATGTGTCTAATATCTAATATAGTGTCAAGTAACAATAAACCTTTTTATGTCAGACGCGCATTAATGCATTTGCTCAAACGTTGACATTGAGTGACATTGAATGCCCGAAAGGATATATTTTCACAAATTTAATTATCCTCGTTTAGTTTATCATATAAATTACTGATATCAACACATTGTGTAAATAACCGCTGATGATATCGAGCTTATATATTTTTACTTTTGTACAGGTACAGTTGGTTATTTATTATTATTTTACGCGATGTGAATAAAATAACTACACAAGGAAATGGTCAAATCAGTTTTATCCTCTTGTGTCCATATCTCTAAAAACGCGTTTTAAATTCGTGTAACAAATATGAAATGACAAGTGCTGGTATTTATGATTTATTGGCCTATAACGCGTCGCATTTTATGGACAATCATCTGAGTTTCGTTATTTACCGGCAGTGAGCCGTCCTCATATGTGCTGAAACGCATCGCGGATCCGCGTTTATTATAAATAAACCGATTGCGGTGCATTTAATGTACGGGTTTTAGCAGAGCTTATCAGTGTTTTGAAAACGCGGAGGCGTCACATCAACATTCACACGCGCGGTGATGACGTCAAACGCAGTGCATGCCGGGAGATGGAGTTTTTTTTAAACTTTCCTTCAACCACACCATTTTATAAGGACTTTCTACGCCCACATGAAAAAATACTATAGTATAATATAATATTATAGTAAAATTACTCTAGTTAATTCTATAGTGTTTTTGAACTGTACTATAGTAAATATACTACAGTAAATTAACAAAGTGTAGTAAATACTATAATATACTACAATTTACTGTAGTATCTTTACTATAGTACGGTTCAAAAACACTATAGTATTAACTAGAGTAATTTTACTATAATATACTATAGTATTTTTTTTAATGTGGGCGGTTCCCCCTCAGATGTTTAAGTATTGAAGTGGATCAATTATAATCTATTACTAAAAGGGAGTTGTCATCAGACGCATTCATTTTTGTTTATTAAAGGTCTTGTTTTAAAACATGCTATCTCAATTTTTATCTGTAGGTAAGCTAAAAAAAAAACCTTTTGGTTAGTTCCTGAAGAGCGTAAACTCTGGCACTCTTTCCCTATTGGTACTTTTAAATTCCCCTTTTAATGTCAAACATGGAATTAAAGCTAGTGCGAGTAGGACCGAGTACTACATTTGGTGTCGAAATGTTCCTCTCTTAGCACATGTAATCCTAAGTGCTTTAGCCAACGGGACAGATGAGGGATTTCATGAAGATTATCATGGATTGGTACCTTTGGCCTCAGCATCTGCTGAAACAAATACGCATGGCTCGGTTATATTTGTCTAACTGGTCTGTCTTTTTGTCTTTCTAGAGTCTTTGAAGAAACTGGATCTTTGGAGAGCTGCTTTCCAGTCTTCGTTCGTCAGACCCGGTTCTGGCGGTTCAGGGTGAAGATTTTAAAAAAAGATCAACTGGTCTCTGACAATCACTTTTACGCAATTTCTAAGCAACGATCCCAAAATCAGAGACCCTTGCTTTTAAGGCTAAGACTAAAGACTTTCGACTTTATATTTGCTAGAGATGTTAGGACGGCCGTAGGTCCCTGAAAAAAACTTCCAAGAAATAATCAAAGTCATCATGCATCTGGAGGTGAAGGTTGCGTTGAACTTCATCGTGTCGTATTTGTACAACAAGCTCCCGCGCCGCAGGGCAGATCTGTTTGGCGAGGAGTTGGAGCGTATCCTGGTGTCCCGTTTCGAAGGTCACTGGTACCCCGAGGCACCTTTGCGCGGTTCTGCCTTCCGCTGCCTCCATCTGGGGGCTCCTAGGGACCCCGTGGTGGAGCTGGCGGCCAGGAGAAGCGGTCTGGACACCGAGGAGGTCCGAGCTAACGTTCCCCCCGAGCTCAGCATTTGGATCGACCCTTATGAGGTGTCCTACCAGATTGGGGAGAAGGGTGCAGTGAAAGTCCTCTACATGGAGGAGCCGGTCGGTTTAGGGGGCGATGCCGAAAGGTCCGACGTCATGCTCCAAGGAGACCTGGAGTTCGAGGAGGTCAAGAATCTGGGCTTTAACCCAGAGGCTCAGGTGTTTGTTCCCATCGGGGGCCAGGTGTCGCCGGTCATGCTACCCTCGCTCTCCAGTTCGCCGACCCCACTTTCTACCTCATCTTGCCTTTTCGGTTACATCGCTCCCAGCACTCCCACCAACCCCAGTGCTCACTCCTCCAACACCTCGACCCCATCGCCGCCAAGCGCCAGCCTCATTTACCCTCCTCCGCCCAACTCCCGGCCCACACCTCAACCAATCACCTTCACCACGGCTAGCTTCGCCGCCACCAAATTTGGCTCCACGAAAATGAAGAAGTGCGGGAATCCCGGGGCTACTTCCGCCGTAGTTGTGGCTCCCCAGCAGAGGATGCTCACCCGCTCACCGAACACCATCTCCCCACCGGGGCTGGTGAAGCACAAACCCCTTTCCCTCTCCATGCACTCTCTGGCTGGACCCATCCCAAGCCAACTGTCTCCGAATGCCAAAGAGTTCGTGTTTCCCGTTTCCCAGAGGCCTCTCTACTTCGAGGAAGGAATTGCTCCAATGACCCCATTCCAGGCACCGCTCCCACACGCTTCCTTCGATCCGTTCTCCAGCCCCCCACCAGGGCAGGCTGTGGGAATCATCGGGGGCAACAGCGGGATTTCCTTCATGGATAAACCTCCATTTGTGGAAGGACTCGGATACAACCTCCAGTACTCAGGCCAAGCCTTTCAACCCGTGGTGTTGGCCAACTAAAGTCTCAGAGGACACGCGTTTCTTTTCTCCTTCATGAATCATTGTTCCCACCACCACCAATGGAAATCAAGAGTATTATGACTACTAATTGAGTATTACTTGTTTCTTTACCGTTCATTCGTCTCTTGTTTCATGATGTCGTTGGAGTAACCAGCCTCCTGTTGCACAGGTGTTTTTGCGTTCGAGTCACTTGATCATGGTGTCTTTTCCCCAAATGTTTGTCTACATAATCTGCTACTTTTAAAAAAATAGATTCTAGGGGAAAAAAAGCTAATATTCTAATGCTAAAAAGGGATTTTTGGCATGGGAGGGCTGGAGATATCAGCCACGTTAATAGTTTGGTCACACCTCATTGAGGACTTATGGTAATTTTATGACTTGTTCTATGGACTGAAGTGGGTCAAGACTAGCAACTTTAGGACACTACTTTTTCCCGTTTGAACACATCAAGCCAAATCCTGATGAAACCAGCCAGTGTTTAAACCCTTTTCTAGTGCGTCGCATCTCTCTGATCTCGTAAATTTCAGCCAAGCCGAACGATTGGAGGATTGCTCTGATTGGTTTCGCTCTGTTGCACGTAGGTTCCCGGTCAGAAGTGTGTGACCGTACCGGTTTAGATATCTTTTGAAGGGATGGGGGACCAGATTAAAGAGACCCCCCCCCCTCAGATTATATCTCCAGCATGTTGAATTGAATGCGTTATATTTGTGTTCCAGAGGTCCTAAATCGTGGGAGAGATGCCGCCGTGAAAAATTGCACTTTGTTTTCTCCGCTCTCGGACTCTGAATGTTATACCTCATATATTCTGACTGCAGTGGCTGTGTTTTGTTAAGTCGTTCTCGAATCTTCTTGAAGGTAGGAGCCTTATGGCGGCTTCCTTTTAGGATATCACTTCCCCCTCCGTCCTGCCGCGTTGCACTTTACGCATCGGGTCCTTCGGAAACTCCCGCAAGGCCTCACAATAAACTCTATATGCTAGATGCTAAAGGTCCTTTACTTGCCCTTTAATGCCAATTATGTCTGAACTATAGCTTGGTAATGTAGTTTAAAGATTGTATTAAAAATGAAGGGTTTGGGGTGAGACTGTATGTACGTCCTGACCCTGTTGTGACGTCCCTCCCCGACATTGAAATGTGAACGTTAGCTTCATGAATATTTCATTTGGGGTGGGCGGGGGTTTAGATTTCTCTATAAATGCTACGACTGGGTGTATTTTTACATTTGTTTGTAATTTATTTACAATTTTTCTATATTTTTTTTCGTGTTTTTTCAAAAGAGTTATCTATGGCATTTATAAAGCAAATTAAAGAGATATATACCATGATGACATGAATATGTATATATTTCTTATGTTTGAGATCTTTTGTTTAGTTTCTTACGTGCTGAAGTTATTTTTTCAGAAATAACTATATGATGAATATAAATATATGCAAGATGAAAATGACTAATAAAAATGTGTTTAACAATCCAGTTGTGATTTAAATGATTAATTATTCCAGAGCATGACTGTGTACTTTATAAACCTCTCGTCATCCCTGCACATGTCCAAACACAAACCGTTAAGCTAGTGGTCCGTTTAGATTTATCTTGCATTGGCTAAAGTATACATTTTTGTACATTTTAATAATATTGATAATGTCCATCCTAATTGGAGAACAATCCTAATATGCAGTTTGAGGATTTTTGATTGTATCGCATGTAATACAAAATAAAACTGAACCCACAGTTCCTGAAAACCCCAATAAAAGTCTCTCGGTTTCTCAGCAGTTAAATTAGGGGTGTCCAAACCTTTTTTTAAAAGGGGGCCAGATTCGATGTTGTGGAATATATATATATATATATATATATATATATATATATATAAATAATATAAACGTTTTGTTTCTTGGAAACATGACAGATTAGACAAAAGCTTGAGCTGACCTTAGCTTGTGATGGGACACAGATGTAACAATATCTGTAAAAGTTTTAAAGGGTAAAATTTAATTATTACTGAGTTAGAACTCTATTCTTATTTAAGTAAACGAGTGCTCTATTGAGATCACCTCAGATAATAGGCTACCACACTGCAAAATATGCTTTTCTTACTTAGTAGTTCTGTCTTTTTTTCCAGCCCACATATCTAAAAATTCTTAAATCAAGATGATTTTACTAAGGAAAATTACATATTTATTCTTGATTCAAAATGAATTGAGTTTCTGCTTAAAACAAGCTAAGTTATCTGCCAATGGGGTGAGGAAAATAATCTTGTTTCTGGTTGGGACAAAAACAAGATTATTTGTCTTCCCTCATTGGCAGATATATTTGCTTGTTTTAACCAAGAACTGGCAAAAAGTAAAAAATATTTCTATATCTAGAATGGCTTTTATGGTATTTAGTCTATAAACGTATAAATACAAATGCACAAAACTGCAAGTTTATGACAAAAATAGTCTGTAATTTGGCCTCATTTAATACATGTCTACATTAATAAACATAATGTTTGGGACAAAAACAAGATGATTTGTCTTACCCCATTGGCAGATATTTGCTTGTTTTAACCAAGAACTCGCTTCAATTTCATTTTATTTTCCAGAAAACAACAACAAATATTTAATGTTATTTAACTTATCTAGTAAATGCATCTTGATTTAAGAATTTTTAGATACATTTAGACTAGAAACAAGACAAAAATACTAAATAAGGGCATTTTTGCAGTGCACACGTGGCAAAAAGTAACAAATATTATTTCTATATCTAGAATGGCTTTATGATATTAAGTCTATAAACATATGAATATAAATGCACAAAACTGCAGGTTTAGGAGAAAAATGGTCTGCAATTTGGCCTTTATTACCCGTTTAATACATATCTACATTAATAAATAAATAAAATGAGATATTAACCCACATTTCTGACAAATTACCATGGTTACAGTTAGTGTTACCACAGTAAACCCATGATAAATGTGTGAATTGTTGTTTGAAACTGGATGGGCTCAGTGTTTCTCCTGATTTGCACGTTAGTGTTGTTGATTAAGTCAGCGCTGTTTAACTGGCTTTAAACTAAATTAAATCACCAAGAGATTTCCAGCTTGTACCGGAGACCTCTACGACGAACTCGAACGCTTCTGACGGGCTGTTGTGGTTGCGTGATCGAAACACTCTGCAAGTCAACACATTTGTTCAGAGTCGGAGCTCGCAAGAATCGCTTTTTTGTTTTAGCTTTTAGTGTGTTAATGTTTCCCTAAACATGGTAGTACTGCCACCTTGTGTTGACATTGTGAAACTGCATGATTTGTACATTATGCGTGGTGGGCCACATAATATATTTTAATAGACACGCTGCGGGCCGTTTGAAATTCATCCCCGGGCCGCATTTGGCCCGCAGTTATTATGATGATTATATCTTTATCATTAATAAGACAACCTCATCTGATCACGTTCTCTTGCTTTTCGTAACGAACAGTTACAGCAGCCAGAGAAAAACTAATGTTAAAAACTCAAGTAAAACGACCCAACTAAAACAAACACTGATCTCCATAATGGCGATCAAACTACTATTTTCATTAAAACAACCTCTGTTGATTCTCAATAAGAGCTTCTGCAGACGTCTGACAGTAATAAAGTCAGTGTTGTCAGTAATGCTGTCGACTGGACTAGCATAGTTTTTGACTAGCTCTCTGATGAAGAATATCCAGCTGAACCGTCTCTCTTCAGCAGGCCACTGTGCCAGAAACACTCCAACATGTCAAACTCTTGCGGAGATGTGTGTTATGATGACCTCGGTCCTGTTCTCATGCTGTTTTCTAGACCAGCTGTGTGAACACAGATGAAGCTCAGGGTTATGACCTCTGACCCCCAACCACAGCCAATCAAGATGCAGCACGTCATTTTCCAATGCCATTCTAAAGGCATAATCTCCATTTGCCCGACCGCCCCATGGCTGTTTAAATCAGTTTATCAGGATGAGATTTCTTTGCCTTTTGCATTATCAATCCAGAATCTGTAATATTATATATAATGGTGTAATCGTAAACATGTTCAGGTTATATTACACCCCAAAACTTTAAAAAATTGTGTTTTTTTAATTATTAGAATGTTAATTTTAAAAAATCTTATGGAATTATTTATGTTTTTCTTTTGACTTTGGAGTGAAATATGAGCCAGACGTGTTTTGTGAGGTTCACCAGGGCACCAGTTGTTTAAAAGTAATCTGATTGGATCAGATAAAATCTTGAACATGGGTTGTTCGAAATAAAAAAAACAAATTCTGAAAAATTGGTTTACATCACAAAATCTAATCTTGGTTTTGATCTGGATCAAATCATCAGTTTGTGTTGTTCAAAACTCTAGTAAGATTGGGATACCTTTGATCCCAAAAAAAAAAATGGATTATCCTGTTCCCAGCAGAAGGGTGGATTTCACTAAATATAATCTTGGGTTTGATCTGGATCAAATCAGGAACAAAAATGTAGGGCCAGTTGTTCAAAAAGTTTAATCTGGATTAGAATGAACTGGATTTGGAAATCCCATGTTTTGCTATTCAGGATCAGGGAATCCATTTTAGTTTCGTGCCGGTTTTCCAAAGCAAAATTGGATTGAATCACCCTGATCCAGATACACACATTTTCAGATGACCAAATCTGGATTACCAGTGCTCTACGGAGGCCCTAAAGGGACATGGGGATGGAAAAAATATGAGATGGAAACTCAGAAAAGTTTTGTGTAGCCCTCACCTGAGAAACTGCATTCGCTCACAAATAACTTTTGACTGGTTCTTATTGTGGAAAAAAAACTCTTTAAATTAAATATAATATTTTAGTTTGATATTTACAGCTGTTTAGGGGATTATTTTACGGCGCTAAAATCTCTTTTTTTACTGTAGGCCACCGAAAGGCTTAATATAATGTATTCTAATGTATTACTTTAAAGGAACACGCAACTATTTTTGAGAATAGGCTCATTTTTCGACTCCCCTAGAGTTAAACAGTCGAGTTTTACAGTTTTTGGCGCTAGCACTTTTAGCATAGCTTAGCATAAATAATTGAATCTGATTAGACCGTTAGCATCTCGCTCAAAAATGACCAAAGAGTTTCGATATTTTTCCTATTTAAAACTTGACTCTTCTGTAGTTACATCGTGTACTAAGACCGACGGAAAAGAAGTTGTGATTTTCTCGGCCGATATGGCGAGTAACTATACTCTCATCGCAGAGCCTGAAAATAGCTTCCGTCAACATAACCAACACAAACTGATGATTTGATCCAGTTTAAAACCATGATTGGATTTTGTGATCTGATCCCAGAATCCTTTTTTTCCTTTTGAACAACACATTTTCAGGATCCGATCAGATAATACTTTTGATGAACTGGCACCAAAATTTGGCCAAAAACAAATTTGTATATTTTAATTTTGCTCTTGATTCGTTTAACTGTTAAAGTAATACAAGAAATGTAGGCACTATTAAGCCTTTCAGCACAGTCAAATTCATGTATTTGGCATTTGTAATGGAGTTGATATCCTGGTCCTTTTGTCAAAGGACGTTTTAACCGCTCAAACTATATTTTTGGTCACTTCTCTTATTTTACATATCTCAAGTCTTAAAGAGAGAAAAGTTTTACTCACCACATTTGGGTAGAGCTGTACAACACAGTTTTACATTAATGTGGTTAAAGTCACACGTAAGGTTTTAAAAAGACCATTTAGAAACGCATAATTCATTTGAGGATTTATTTATTTTTTGGGTGTTTTTTTTTGACAACATGAGAAGATGATGCATATTTTATATAGGACAATGACATCACAATAAACATTTAAGGTTTTTATTTATAGTGTCATTTAAATTGAGCATTTGCTGATATTTTTATTTTATATTAAAGCAAATTAAGCTTTTGTTCATGGTAAAAGTTGTTATATAACTAAGCAAAAGAAAAAAAGGATATCGACCTAAGTAAAGTTTTGTCTTATGATGACAAAATAAATCGATTAAGGTATAAATTTAACTTGCGTAAATTTAATAAATTAGTTTAGTCCAAAGTTAAAATTATACTGGGATGTTATAGTAAAAAGTAGGTTTTTCCAAAATAAAAATGGTAGCTAGCTCAGAATAACTATTTTGATTAATATTAAAGTCTCAACCAAATCACTAGAGGCACATACATTTATCTGTAACAAATTACAGTAACTTTTTGTTTAGGTTGGTCCAAAGTACCTATAATTTTTTTTCAATGAGGGAGGAAAAACATAAGATGGACGAAAAATTAATTTGAATGTTTTGACACATTAAAACTTGAGGTCTGTGCGAATGAATGCAAAGTGTCCGGGGGAAAGAAACGTGTTTTAACATCAAATGTATATGTAAATGTTTATAGATTGAATGAGGAACGCGACTTTATCATCCCGTTTAAATGAGAGAACTCATGTGCTCGACATTCAGATCTTTGTGTTTATGAAGCAGATGATATGCAACATCACGCTGAGAATAATGAATCCGACGCAGTCTCTCTCTCACACACACACACACACACACACACACACACACACGCCATTTCTTCCAGAGGATAGACGTTTTTGTATATAATCAGGACCGGTTCACACAGAACGCGCTTTAGCGCTTAAAAATGCAAACGCGGGAAAATGGAACGAAAATACGCGGGTTTTTAGAAGCCGAACTTCTTTTAAATTGAGCTCCGCGTTTTTAGAACGAACCGTTAAACGGTCCAGCGCGTGTTTACATTGAATGATGTAAAAAGAAGCACAATGGAGTCGAAAATCGCGTTGTGTTTGTGTTGTATTCCTCAGTTGTAAGTCGCTTTGGATAAAAGCGTCTTCTAAATGAATAAATGTAAACGTAAATATACATTTCTGCACAGATACGCGCGTGCACGCGTCAGGTCATTCATCACCGTGGGCTCGCCACTGCGGACGTCTAGCGCTCGTGAGTGACGCCACCAGGAGCAGCCAATCACAGCGCAGATCCATCGATGACCTCAACAATGTCAAATCATTTATATCTTCCTTTATTAATATGCATGATACAGGATACAGTCATAACATACTGCATTACAAGACAGGAAAGTGTCTTTTTATATAAAAACAACACCACTTTTTTTGCTTTAAAATTCTATTTTCTTAAAAATGCAACTTAAAGCTGCTGTCCGTTACTTTTTTTTGCGTTCAAGATTTACAAAAAAATATATAATGATAATGTACAACATTAATTCATTTTCCAAACCGTGCTTTTGCCTTACCCTGAATCATTATGGTACACTTATAATCAGTGTTTATATTGGGACTATTTCAGACCAGGCCGCGGAGGAGCACAGTCCCTGCGTGACTCGCCATAGATATAAACGGAGAGAAGTAGCTCCGGCTGCGATGTTCTTCCGCGAGACTCGTGCGGTTCTAGTTTATTAACCGCTAGAGCGCCAAAAGTCACGGACTGCAGCTTTTAACTGTTTTATTTGTACTTTTACTAAAGACAAAAACGAGTTTGCTACATTTTGAGCTTATAGTCTGGAGTTTATACAACAGATTTAAACAAAAACGTCTCAGTTTAAATCACACAACAACAAAAGAAAAAAAAGCCCTAGAAAAACAAGCATAGAAACGTCATTCTCGTACATTATAAACACAGTGACTGACAGGATTAGAATAAAATCAACCAGGGTTAAAAAGAGCAGCACGCTACGCTCGTTTAAAACACAACAGAAATACCAAAATATGCGACAGAGTTTATATAAACACACACGGACGAGAAGGACACGCCCACTGTGACATCATCATGCACTAACGACTCGTTAAAATGCGATATTTTCACCTGTAAGTGCGTGTAACCCGTTTTTACAGAAACACAATCCTTATTACGCATTACATTAGTTAAAAAAAACATATATATTAGTGCTGGCAAGCGATTAATCGCATCCAAAATGAGAGTGCGTACTGTGTATAATATTATTTCTATATAAATACACAAACACACATTCATCAATATATTTGTTTATATTATGTATATGTATTTAAACAATATGAGTACTTGCTTTTGATACTTTATTTGAACCAAATATTATTGCCTCGTTATTATATATGTATTTTAAATGCTTGCGTCTATTTTTATTTAAATAAAATATACGATTACTCTGCAAAATAATCGGCAATGACAGCCCTAATATATATGAAAATAAATGATGCTGACGTTTTCATAGCTTCTTCAAAAGAAAGTGGTGTTCATGACGTTTATGAGCACTGAAAACAAACCACGTTAAAATCCATAAAACACCGTGGAAGCACGTTATTACTTTTAAAAACCATCCCTTTGAAAAACTAGTGAGATTAATGTCTCAAAACAATACAATCACATTTATGGAGCGATCTAAAAAAATGCATTGTTATTATTATTATTACTATAATCAATGAATGCATTATTAATAAGAATAAAAAAAACCCAGGAGACATTTTGCACATAATTTCATCTCAACATAACACCGACATTTAAAAACAATACAAACGGCCACTTGTTAGAAACATCTAGTCTGAGGTAAAGATGAGTCGTGTGTTATTGCCCTGGATTAAACCCTGAAAGCAGAACAGATCCGGTCTGAAGATACGTCCCAGCCAACGCCACAAACACGGCGAGATCAGTCTGGAAGAACGACGACCCGGACACAAGCGTATTTACAGACTCCCGTGATCGCCACTCGTTTAAAGAATAACGAAAACAGTGAAAACTAGCCGAGGTCACCGTCACGCTCTCAGAATCTCGCTGGCGTCTTCTTTTGCCGACTTCTTCGCTCAGCCCGCGTTGGCGTCTTCATCAAGAGCTCTAAACTCGCTGCTCGGGGCACATTTGGGGTGGTCGAGAGGGGCAGAATGAGGTATGAGGGGTCAAAGGTCATGCTGTGGTGTTTTATATCGTGCCCTTTCTCTGTTAGATCTTCTTTGAAACACTATTGAACGCGTGCTCGCTCGCGTCGCTCCTCCCACACGGCCCAGCTGCGTAACGGAGTGAATGGTGTGAGTGTCCGTGGTGAAGTGTGTCCCTCACAGCGCGCCGTATTTATCCTCGTACTGCGACATGATCTTCTTGCAGCGGCCGCAGTCTTTCCGCAGCTCGGCCACTTCCTGTCGCAGCACGGCGTTCTCCCGCTCCAGGAAGGAGGCGCGGACGGCGATCTGGTTCTCCTTCACGCGCCGGGCGTCCCGCGAGCGCTTCGCCGCCACGTTGTTCTTCTTCCGCCGTGACCAGTATTTATCATCCTGCGGGAAACAGCGCGAAAAGTCTTTGTTAAAGCGGGAACAATCACATTACAAAGTCTGATTTTAAGCAAAAAGGTATTTAAAAATACTGTGAATTTAATGGCGTGGAGAAAAAATAGCTTCATTCAGAAACAATGTTATTAAACTGAGGATAATAATAATAACAATTAAAGCTGCAAGCATCATGGCCAAGCAGAAAGAAGACATACCGACATGGCTGGGAGTGACCTATTAAGATCATTTTAGGCAAAATAGCTGTAAAATTACAAATATAGTCAATAATAATGATTTAATTGTTTATAACTTTTGACCATTAGGTGGCAGAGCTACGGAATTGATGTGGATTTTTTTGTATCTCTGCACCAGTAGGTGGCGCTGCGCCGAAACGCTGCATGTTGCCTCAGGTCATGCTTGTGATGACATGTACCAAGTTTGGTTTGAATACGTTAAAGCGTTGCGGAGATGCAGTCTTATGTCTATTTTCGCAAGCACTACATAAAATTAGTTTGCATGTTATTCAAAAACGGTTTGATGAATCGACTTCCATACTTCCGAGTCCAGAACTTTTTGTCGCCATTGACTGAAGATGATCGGGTTCAATTTTTGTGCGAATCGGATACAGCATCTAGGAGTTTGAAAAAGTAGGATTTTTGGCGGGAAAATTGAACGATAAGGTTCAAACGAATCGTCTTGAGGACAAACAGAATTTTGTTTCTAAAGGCCTGTTCACACCGGGACGATGTTCGTGAACGTTTATCGCCGACCTTTAACGCCTTGTGACTAAACAAAGGGCGCCAATGTGAGTGTGCACACCGAACCAGTAATTGTTGACATTACTGTTAAAAATGCACTTCCAATAAAGTGAGTGTTGGCAAGAACGGTTGTCATTTTTCTGTTGAGGCGGCAGGGGTGTTGTCGGCAGCTGCTGAATGTAACTAATAAAGTAACTTGTAATCTAACTTAGTTACTTTTAAAATCAAGTAATCTGTAAAGTAACAGTTACTTTTTTTAAGAATTAATCAGTAATCGGATTACTTTTTTAAAGTAACTGTGGCAACACTGGCTGCCATAGACTCCCATGGCGGAATAATAAGAAATCTAATGATTACAATAGCTTGTCCTTCGGTGCTTGGCCCCTAATAAAATAATAATAATAAATGTTTTAATAAGTATATTATATATTAGTTTAATACTTGAGGTACTTAAATAACCAACTAAAACTGAATTTAAAGAAAGTAATAGACATTTATAAAAAGACAAAAACACAAGAAAATAACTAAAACTTTAACTTAAAATGAAAAAAAAAAAAACTTAAAACTTAAAAATATTAATGAAACTACTAGAGTATATTAATAAGACTATTGATACAAATATAAAAGTAGAGACATTTCTCTGCAGGATCATGGATAGAGTGTAGTAGATCTTCACCAAAATACATACAAATCAATAAATATATTAATTATATAATTTAATAAAATATACAAAATGTATATATTTTATTAAATTATATAATTTATATATTAATAAAATGTATTATAAAATTATATATATATAATTTTAATATTTAAAATGAATATCATACTATTTAAAAATAATAATAAAAAAACAAAGAAAATTACTAAAACTAAAATGAAGTGGAAAATATAAAATAAAAACAAATTCAAAATGTTAATAAAAAATAGAATAGCATATTAATAATTCTAAAATTACACTGATAGAAATAGAAGTAGATATTTCTCTACATAATATATATATAGTTTTGTTTTTATGTGTGATCTTAAACATATCTCTATATTAATAACAGTGATTATAAGTCTTTTGCAGTAAACTCAAGTGTTGAACCAGATGGACTGTTGGACTGTGGGGTGGGTTATACTGACATGATTTGATTAATAATGAATATATTAATATAATAAATCAAATGAACTGATGGGTCAACAGAAGTAGACTTCAGTGATGAACGACCTCAGAGCTCAGTGTGTCTGTCTCCACAGGCATCTCAGATAAAAGTCAATCCACCGGTGAAGAAACCAGCCTGGTTTCCACTACTAGACCCAAACGTGGAAAAGCATGATAGGAAATATTAAGAAGTTATTAATAAGTAGCTCATTATTGACTAAATAAAGTCAACACTACCACAAAATCAAGTCTAGTTATTTTCCTAATTCAAGTTCATGGTTGTTTTCCTAGTTCAAGTTCATGGTCTTCATGGGAATAAGTCACTATAGATAAGATGATTAGAACACTTTTAGCCACATTGGTACCAAACGCACATCGAGTCAATTCATGACGGATCAGTCCTACATTTTATCCCAGATTTGGCTGGAAGTATCAGGCAAGAGGACTGTGAAGAGTGATTCATGTTGGCTCTGGTGTTAATCCAGTGAGTAATGAAGTGTGCATTTATATCAGGATTTCAGCAGCGAAGAAAGCCAAACAGCAAGCTGGCATGATTGCTAAATAACCGCATGTAATTCACTAGCAACAGGCCTAGGTGAGCAGTTCATAAACACATTATTTTCAGCCTCACCTTGGCATCGTCGGGAACAAACACTTTCTTGGCTTTCTTGATCATGGGCTGTGGTTTGAGCTCGTCCTCGGAGAAGCGATGTTTCCGTGGATTGAAGAGCTCTCCTCCGGGAACGCTGGACAGGACCAGGTCCGTCGGGTCCGGCTGGAAGGCGATGTTCACCTCGATCTCCTCCGGGTCGATCGGGGTCGGCGTCACGCGGTCGGGTTTGTCTTTGGAGTCTGGTAGAAACAGAACGAGTCTGTCAGGATCGCCTGATGTAATATACCATCTGATATAATCACTCTAAACCTCCTACAGAACCATATTTCAAGCTCAATGAACCTGATGAAGATCATCAGTCAGTCAGCAGGTCAAACTAACTGCTGGTCGAGCTCCATCCTGGTTACGCTGAGAAGAGACGAGCGCTATGACCGACATCTTGCATGTTACAGTTAGGGATGCATTGACATTTTGGCTACCAGAAACGGCTATTTTCAGTCTCGGGATGATGGTTTTAGTTCATTAGCGCTTCTCTGGAGACTAGCTCAATCTAGACAGGACTCATTTCAACACTCCTTCAGATGTTCACCCGTGTTTATTTCACACAGGAACTGTAGTAAAGAGGAGATGAGATGATTGATTGAACTACTACCTGTTAACATGCAGGCAGCCTATGACTTAAAATCACTAGAAAGGTTGTTTTTTTTTACAGTGAACAGTTACACCCCTAATAGGCACCATCATGCAAAATAGAATAGGCAATATGTTAATATACTGATAATTTCTTAATTAAAAATAAAAATTATTATAGGCCTATTCATATCTGGTAATTCCAGGTTGTAATGGTCGTTTACGCATTTAACTCGTGGCCACGAGAAATAGTCTTCGTTCTCTCAACATTAGGGTTGGGTAGCGTTTACATTTTAACCGGTACCTGTATCCAGCGGTAACTTTTTTCTGTACTTTAGGGATAACATTTTTTGATTGATTTCATGTGAATCGGTAGTAACGACGTAATTCGGTCGGTGCCCTTAAAAGTACCACGGTCGGTACCCAACCCTACTCAACATAGGATCGTGTGGCAATGACTTATTATCACGTTCCCATGAGTTTATATGTCGTGGTCAAGACACAACTAATTGAATCGAACATGTCCCCTCCCGGCCACCATAGAAATTCAGCCAGAAAAAAAAACTAATGATATAAAACCAAGGGTCAAGAGCCCAACTAAAGCAAACACTGATCACCATCGTGGTGACTAAAAAATGAATTATATAAAACCAAGGGTTAAGAACCCAACTAAAGGAAACATTGATCACCATCATGATGACTTAAAATTATAACTCCTTCAGTGATTCTGCTCATTATCATCAGGTGTTCATCACTAATGCCCAATCATCACTTAATTAATCTCTTAATTATCTCATTAACTTTAATACTTCTTCAGAGTTACTTTAACACTCTTGAGTGTGGAGTCAAATAAACTCTGAGGAGTGTTCATTTAACACTGGGGTTCGTGTGAGATTCTGAGTTTACATCACACAGCTCTGTTTTTCTTTGTTTCCACCATAGAATAAAAAAAAAAACGTATTAAAAAAAGTAATTGTGACTTTCCCCCCCGGTTTTCCAGACAAGGCTTAGGCTAGTCCCAGACTAAAATGCATGTTTGAGCTGTTTTAACTGAAAGCAACTTGCACCAACATATCTTACATTAAGTCAGCGCCATTGTTCTGTCTTAAGATGCGCACCAGTGATGTTTGTTTGTAAGGCATGTTTATAAAAGCTACTTAAATGTCCTGATCGAAGGCCTAATCCTGGTTTAGTCTAAGCCCTGTCTGTGAAACCAGGCCTTTATCTCTAATTGCAACTTTATTTCTAACAATTCTGACTTTCCTTAAAAGTAAAATTCTTAAAACTCATAATTCTGAGAAGGAAAGTCCTACTTGTTAGTGAATTCAAAGTATTTCAACTACAGTGAAACACTAGTTAGCTGCACTTTAAGCTGCTAATAAAAAGTAGCTACATTAAAGCTATCGATGGGACGTAACTGAAGCCATTTAGAAGGGGTCAGCTTGTTTCTAAAGAAATAACTATCAAATATAAATATATATTGTGCAATCAGATGTACAATGTTGATCGCCTCACCTGCCGTCGTCTCATCGCTCACTTCCTGTTCCACCGTATCGCTGACAGAGAGCGAATCCTCGTCGGTCTCTCCTTCGCCTTCGTCCTGCTCCTCCTCAGGCATCTGCGGGACTTCCGCCGGCTCCTCCGAGTCTCGCTGCTCGGCCTCCAGACCCTTGCTCAGCTCCTCCTCCAGCGTGACGGGAATCCCGTTCTCCAGCAGGAACTCGTCCAGGTCCATGTACTCCAGGTGGAAGGTCTCGCCGTCGTACGGGATGGTCTTGTTCCAAATGGTGGGCGTGAGAGAGGCGGAGACGCCCCCCGAAGCGGCGCTGCCGGCGGACGTCCCATCGCCAGTCGAACCCTGCTTCTCCTTCTCGATATCTGTGAGAGAGGACCTAGAGTTAGTCAAGGATCACAGAAGTTGCATGCGGTAGAAATGTCAATGCCAGCTATAACATAAAGGACGGATCAGTCTTTACCGTGGTAAAACCACAAGATGGACACATGATGCTGACAAAAAACATGATTAATAACTAAAAAAAAAACATGTGATGCATCTACAGATCCCGGGTGACTTTCACATCCCAGCAAAACACTAATATTACAGTACTTCTAGTCAGTTTTGGGGAAAGTTACTTTAAAAGTAATGCATTACAATATTGCGTTACTCCCTTAAAAAGTAACTAATTGAGTTACTTAGTTACTTTTTAAGAAAAGTAATGCGTTACGTTACTTTTGCGTTACTTTTTAACGCCTCTGCACTTATTTTTCTCAACATGGGGGCAGGAGAGCTGTCAGTCAAACTAATGTGAAAAAGTAACGAGTTACTTTTTTGAAAAAGTAACTCAGATATTTTGTTGTAAATTTGAAAAGTAATGCGTTACTTTACTAGTTACTTGGAAAAAGTAATATTACGTAACTCAAGTTACTTGTAATGCGTTACCCCCAACACTGCTTCTAGTACATTTTACATTGTTAATGTAATGGATTATATATATATTTTCATTTTTTTGAACATGATTGATGAATCTGGCCATTAGTGCACTGTTCCCACACCTTTTCCCCATTTCATTTCCAGGTTTTCCATGACCATGGGAACACTGATGGTAAAATATCATGTTACACTGATGGTATCAGATAATTATACCATGGTAACTTGATATAAATATACAGTAATGCTGCCAAAAGTCTTGTTTTGATGGTACTTTATCAAAAACATGGTATTATCACACAGAACATGCCCAAGTAACCACAGTATTACCATGGTAATATGATAATAATGACTTGCTTTTCCATGGTTTTTAGCATGTCAGTCATTCCCAATTGACGGATAAGGATTTAAAATGTAGGACTTTCTATACGTATTAGACAGTTGTGTGTGTGTGTAATACAAAAACATGCTCATTAAAGAATGTAATTAACCATTTTTTTGGTGAATCAGATCTTTTTTCCCCATGAAAATGTCATTCCTGGGTAACGGTAATGAATTTTGAAATTAATAAAATTTCTACCATTGTTGGCATATACATAATTGGAGCTCAACAAACAATTGGTGCTCGGAAAACTGCATTTTAATCACAATTAATATAAATAATTTGGGATTACATATAGACATGGGCTCATTTTTGGCTGGTGATAACTTAATCACAACCAGATCGGGGGAAAAAAGCTGGAAAATGTTTCAAAATGTTTTCCAATAAAGTAAATAAGACTTGTTTTATCTTTTACTCAATAAAAAAACAGAATTGTGTAATCTAACGCACAAATATCGGTTAAATTAAACGCCTGTGTCATTGTTAGCTAGAAGGACATTCTGCAATATTTTTCAGGATTACCATGAAAACCATCCTCATACACTTTTCAAAATAATATATTAATTTCAAGATACCATTGACATTATGGTAATTTAAACGTAGCCTTTGTAAAAATATGCAATGTGCAAATTGTAAACGAATAGTATTTTCCAAGTCGACTAGCAGTGGTGCTATCATTTAATCCACTAGTCCCTCATAATAACTATGCCTATAAGTTCACAAATATTATTTAAAAACTAGTTATACATCATTCTGGATAATGGATGACATGCCCTGGCCAACATTTGTTTTGCCATTCTTGGATAACAAAAAAACTCTATTTTATCTTTATAATCAGACACTAACTTAACCACCTGTGGAAAACTACAACTTAGCTATCATCACTTTAAGGTTAATTGTTAAGGTTAATACATTATACATGTTTTAATAGTGTTATCCAAAAGGCTGATATTGCTACAAAGTACACCAGAGATTGAAAAGGTCAAAATATCAACATTTTAAGAGGCCTTTGCACATGTTTTGGGGCTTCTGCGGGGTCTTCTTTTTGATACAGTATTGTCACATGATATACTGAAATGCATTATGGTCCAAAATTGTCATTATTCAGGAATGACATTAGAAAAATCACAATAAAGTCATAATAAATAAGCTTAGTATTATCACTATATGTGTTGGTTTCATTGAAAACATCAATACAATTATGCCAACGTACATTTTAAATACTTTTATTAACATTTTTGTATTCAGATTTGAAGTTACCCGGAATGACATTCCATGACTTTTAAGCTCCTTAAAAGATTAATTATTTATAATGAATACTCACTTGAGTATTTAAGAGGGCGAAGTCGAGTCGTTTAATGTAGTGTATTTAAAAATGTATATTTTTAATATTATGAGCTTTGGACACCAGAACTGACACGCCATGTCATTGACCCACTGATAAAAAGTAACGTTACCATGTAAATACCACGGTTCTTAGACATGCACAATTTATTTATTTATATGTTATCTAAAAACATACCGGGTATGCAGAAATAAGATTGTATGGACATGTAACATGATATTTTAAGTAACTTGTAAAAACGATCATGTATAAACACGAAAATGATAATATTATATGAAAGTAGCGCGGTATTTCCATCTGATACCGTCAATAAACCAGCACTTTTTCTCAGGGAACTTTCTGTTCTTTTGAGGAACCAATGAACGCGGCAGCTGTGGAGGTGAAGCCAGTGCACGACTACACACACACACACACACACACACTGAACACAACGATTGATTTACATTTTGGCAGTGTTGTGGTTCTTACCGTCGTCTTGATCCGCAAGTATGTTTGGTGGCGGAATATTCATGATCTTCTTTAAAACAAAAGCGGACGATTTCTGAGGACCGACGGCCACCGTTACTGACGCCTGTCCGGGCATGATTAGCTCAATATTACCCTGGAAAATATAGAAATGTATGAAACTGTCGCTTATATCCGTTAAACCTCCTGTTCCTGTTTGAGATAACACAGCCAAAAACAACACCGTAGCGGATCCACTCCAGCGAATTGACCAAAGCGATCACATATTCATGAGGAACGCCCCGCTGGATGCGCTGATTGGTTGTCTGGCCAACGGAAAATGAATATTTAAACAGATACACCGTCCACGCTCTTCTGATTGGTCAACTCTCAATCCCTTCACACTCAGCGCCACAACAACGAGCGAAACGAGGCGAATGAGTCTCTTTGTTTCGAAAACAAACGAAGACCGTCCTTATAGTGACCCTGAACACGGGAAACAGGCGAAATAGACCCATTATCATGACTCAACAACACGCAAAAAAGCCAAACTACTTGTATATTTCCATAAGTTAATTAACTGTAAGCATTATACATCCATACGACTTCAGACTCAACCTCTTGGTACTTTAAAAACGTCTTCATTAAAGACCAAAGATGTGCAGTTGTGTTTTTCCACCCATAGAGGCGAGCTCGTGCCTCCACACGTGCTGTGTGCACGAGCCCACGCTGGGTGGGCGGGGCTTCTGCACGTGCGGAGTACAGCTGATCGGGAGCGCGTCAAGACATCGCGTGTATTTATACTCACTACAAAAGGTGTTTACGGTCACGTGCGGTTTCAGGGCTGTTCCCTATGAACCAGATGCTTCAAATAACAAGGAGTAGACTGGGAAAACACATTCCACACAGCAACTTTGTCCTACATAGTTTAGCAGTGTGTGTGTGTGTGTGTGTGTGTGTGTGTGTGTGTGTGTGTGTGTGTGTGTGTGTGTGTGTGTGTGTGTGTGTGTGTGTGTGTGTGTGTGTGTGTGTGTCTGTCGCTGGACCACAAAACCAGGTACATTTTTTGAAACTGAGGTTTATAAAACTAAATAATATTTCCATTGATGTATGTTTGGTTAGGATAAGAAATAATTTGGCCGAGATACGACAATTTGAAAATCTGAGGGTGCAGAAAAATAGAGAAAATCTCCTTTAAAGTTGTCCAAATGAAGTCCTTAGCAATGCATATTACCACTAATAATATTTTTTATATATATTTTTACGGTAGGACATTTACTAAATATCTTCCTGGAACATGATCTTAATATCCAAATGATTTTTCGCATAAAAGAAAAAATGATAATTTTGACCCATATAATGTATTATTGGCTATTGCCACAGATACACCTGTGATATTATGACTGGTTTTGTGCTCCGGGGTCACATAAAAAGTTATATGGACTACTTTTATGATGCCCTTTTGACATTTTGGAGCCCCAGTCCATATTTAACATCATTATTTATTATTTAAAAATTATAATTTTGTGTTTCACAGATGAAATAAAGTCATACGGGTTTCAGTAGACACAAAGAAATGATGAAAAATAATGGCAGAATTTTACAAATTTACACATTTTACTTACTTACAAACATTACCTTTACAAACAATACTGTGTTGTTTTGGTTTTTACATGGTACAAGGTCAGTGTTTCATGCAATTGACAACTAACTTGCAGTATTAAAAAACGTTATATTGAAATCTGACGAGCAAAGAATAGCATTGCATATGTAAATACACACAGGGTTAGAAAGGAACATTTTGTTCCACATGGACTTGTGCTTCATGTGTAAACTGCAGAGGATTCGGCACTTGTACTGTATACAGTACAGTATTTACAATACAGAGGATTTAATAACAGAAAATACGACTTTTTATTTGTTACTAAACTTCACAAGGATAATAAACACCAATCCATGATCCGTTTACAGGTGTTAGTTCACTTTGACGTCTTTATTCTCAGCTTTTGTCATTAATAAAACACTCATTAAAACCCTCGAGCTCTGATTACATTTGTGATGCACTTTCACACTTTAAAAACAGTCCTATTATGATACAACAACACACATTGTAGGAAAGTGGAAAATGCATGTATCAGAAAATAAGTGAATTCTTACCACTGTCATAGTTGGACAGGAGGGGATTTTCCAGGTAAGTTTTGAAAACTTGTATGTCTCTCGGAGTAAAATCTCTCATGTTAGACATGTCGGAGCTCAGCACTCACTGAATAAAGTCGGACTAGGAAGCAGAATCTCAGCAAACTTTGTGTCGCATTTTAAAAACAAACGTCAGACCTGCGTGCCTGCTTCAGACCACGCCCCCTCCTCATGCATATGCAAATAAACCACGTGACGTACCTTTAGTTCGCTCAACAAAAACACAAAAGGTAAACCGTTTATTTTGGGCAAAATGTACTTGACTTTATTGTTGGAAATGTTGATGGAATTTTTTTTTTTAACAGTGGAAAGATGTTCTTTTAGGCATTATTGTAAAGATAAACAGACCAAATTTCATATCCATAAATGTACATTTTCAGTTAAAAAACATGTTTTATAGCATTTAAAAATGAAGTGAAATATTATATTGAATCTATATTACCCTCAAAGAAACAAAAAGCTATTAGATTTTGCAAGCATGTACACTTTTTAACGCATTCCTATAATTTTGTTTATATTTGTCCCCAACCCCATGTTACCCTTAAAGTTAATCTTACAATACCTGATGTTAAACATTTTATTAATGTTTCATGATGTTATGGAATTCTTCAAAGCAGTATGTGAAACATTTTGTATCTTCTAAAATGTTAAATTTTTGGAAATAAAAAATAAAAACAACAATTGAGCATTGAATTGTGAATTGAAGGAGAATACATTAAAATGCTTTTAGAAGCCACACAATTTCACAAATTATAGGGTACAACGGGGCTAAAGGCTCTTTTGTTTTTATTTTCCTCTAAAACAGTAGATGGCACCAAAACTTGCCTCAGCACTTTCAAAAACATCCGCTTTTCAAGATGCTCGTGGAAATGTGTCTGATCCGTGACGCGAAGTTGATTCTGCGCTCATTTGATTTAATATTCGATTTTTAAAAAAATGTTGTAGATTTAAGTAGCAAATTAGAAAAGCTAAAATTATTGCATATATTTTGAAACAAAGGTCTTGTTAATGTTTGTCAGTTTTGATCAAGGTAATTACAGTTTTTTACAATCACTTAGTTACTATTTTCAGAACCTTGATACCATTTTTCACAACTCTAGACACAAAACGGTTATCACTTGTAACACAGGCTATCTAATGTTCAAAACATTACATTGTGCATTCACATCTTTAAAGAAATCTTGCACTTGCACAATCATTGGTTCAAAAAACAAATTTATTGTGAAATACCATTGAAACATAACTATAGATCACCCACACAGAAGCAACTGATAGTTTCACTGTGTTATTGTTCGTACAATCATTAAATATTGTAGAACAAAATAAGTGATACAGGTTTCATTATGGTACTACATGTACAGTAAATCTCTGTAAAAGTACTGCAGTAGTAGAGAGAATACTACAGACACAGTGGAATCATTGAACAAAGTTTTTAATATATTGATGCAAAACTACAGTACAATCACAACATAGGTTTATTTATAAAACTAAACATCAAAAATAATTATCTATGAAATAGAAAAGAAAAGACAGTACTGTAAAACATCAAATGTAGTGTTCTTGCTTGCTTGTACTAGAAACAAAACATGAGTGATTACTGTACTTCTGCATTGTCATCAACTCTGTGTTGTGGATTTGGCCACAGGTTCTCATCTACATCACAATGGATGTTTTCATTAGCCAAACATCTTGGGAAAAACCTTCGGGCATGGTGAATCCAGGCCTGACACTGGTCTACTGTAATGTCATTGCAGGCTTCATCCATGGCCTGGAGAAGAGTGACTTGTTCATGAGGGTGCCTATCATGAACCTTCCATCTCCATGCGGAGAAAAATTCCTCAATCAAGTTAAGGAAGGGAGAGTATGGGGGTAAATACAGGGTGGTAAATTGTGCATGGGCCTGAAACCATGCTTGCACCACATGAGCATGATGGAACCTGACATTGTCCCACACAATGACATAGGTCACACCTTCAGCTCTACAAACCTGATCGAGCTCATCAAGAAAGGTGACAAGGAGAGCTGCATTATATGGTCCAATATGAGGTCTGCGTCCCACCACACCATCTTCTGATATAGCCGCACACATGGTGATGTTGGCCCCACGTTGTCCAGGTACTTGGATGGTTGCCCGCTGGCCAATGAAATTCCGACCTCTCCTCCTTGTCTTGGCCAGATTAAAACCTGCCTCATCCAAATATATGAATTTGTGATGGTCGTCATCAGCATCCAGCTCCATCACCCTCTAAAAATACATTTTGGAAAGAGATTTAGAGATACTGTACAATGTAGAATTTTGGGGAATGTTTTTACAACAGCCATCTTGAAACTGAACTCACCTGAACATACTCAGTCCTCATTTGCTTCACTCTGTCTGCATTTCTTTCGAAAGGCACATCATATAGTTGTTTTATAGATACCTGGTGCCTTTTCAGTATGCGTGCAGTAGTCGGCAAACTTATGGATCCCACATTGTTGAACATGTCTTCATTGTCCAAGATATGCTGGCGAATTTCTGTAAGGCGAATATCATTTCTGGCCCGAACCAAATCGACCACAGCCTGCTCCTGTTGGTCAGTTAGAATTTTGCCTCTGCCTCCACTATTTGGCCTGGTCTCAATTCTACAGGGAAAATTAGAGTAAGAAGACACTTGGTCACATCACCTATTCTGTGATACACGTTGGTATGCAGTCATTTGACAATTGAGAGTAGCATAATGTTTAGTGCATGCTGATAACTTACCGGTTCTCATTGCGGAATGTTCTGATTATTGAGGCCACGGTTGACCTTCTGAGGTTTGGTTGAATCATTGCAGCCGCCTCAGTCATTGTCATGCCATGATTTATGACTTATGATGGTCTACAACTATTGCCCGAATTTCATTGGACACTCTATGCTGTTGCTGCCGCTGTCTTGGTCCGTGGTCTTGTCCTCTACCACGTACCCACGACCACCTCTCAGAAGGGGTGCCTGTCCCCTGCCATTCCTTTGACCAACACGTCTTCCTCGTCTTCCTCCCACCACTGCTTGACCTCCATTGTGACCTGGATCACCTGCTGGCTCCATGTTACATATCACTATGCTCTTGCAATTGGATCCCAATCAACTCTTTATATACTCATTCCACAAAGTGCACTCAATCATTAGTAACGAGTTGGCAGAATTGGACAAGCAATTACAAGGGCCTGAATACAGTGCAGTGCTGTCAATACTGTAAATAGTCTGAAAAGGTGTAACAGTATTTGGGACCATAGACACAGTGTCTGATGAAGCATTATGATACAGTAAAATATTACTGTAGGCTACATCCTTGGGTATTGTAGTCTAATTGGTTCATGCTTCACACTTATTAGTGACAAGGAATCTCGTTATCTTGAAACTTTCATGATTGAACAAACATTGAACAAACTGTTCATGATTTACTGTAAACATGGAAGATTGTTTTTCTGTTTCCATACAACTATGCATTAAGAGTAATGCAACAGTTACTTATCATTTTGAGCAGTTGTATCAATTGATAGTTAGATCATTGTAAGGAAATGAATAGACACTCATTTGAAATGTAATGTGTGAATTGCCTTTTGAAATAGTAGTAATTTGATGTTAAGTTGTGTCATATTGAACAGGTGATTTTTGTTGAATGAACAAATGATCTAAGTTTTATGTGTATTGTATCCAAGCAATTGAGAAAAGGGTTAGAGTGTTGAAAAATGTTGAAAACATTGGTTGTGAGTTTTGTGTCTAGAGTTGTGAAAAATGGCATCAAGGTTCTGAAAATAGTAACTAAGTGATTGTAAAAAACTGTAAAGCAACAGTTTCTCAATAACGGAATAATATGTAAAAGTATGGTGTTTGGGGTAAAAGGCACCATATTTAACATGATCATAAACAACCGCTGACTTTAACATTTGTTTACATGCCATGTTTAGATTCAGATTGCATATTAAGTTGGGTGTCCACCTTAGAGATAATCACCATATTTATTATGAAACCATCATATTTAAAAATGTGATATTAACCATATCATATAATAAAATGTAATTTATTGTTACTACTGTAAATCTATATTAAAGTATTATGGGATCTCCTTCAATGCTTTCAGAATCTTTACTTTTTTAAACGATTTAGTTTCTATATTTTTTCAGATATATTTCTATATTAACATATTTTAATGACAGCATATTTACATTTACATTTAGTCATTTAGCAGACGCTTTTATACAAAGCGACTTACATATTTATTGATCTTTTATGTTATTAATCAAAATAAACAGAAAATAGTTCAAACTTTGCTCAAAGTGATCGTTTTGAACAAGTATTAACTTGTACATTATTAAAAACATTATTTTATTTTAGTGAAAGTATTTGTATCAATACTATGAACCTTTTTACTATGAAGATTTTTAAATAAAATAAACCACTTTTCTGATTTATTTTCACACAAAATCTTTTGCTCCATAAATGTTCAATACAAACATATATTTTTTTCTGTGTATCATACACTATAGGAGTAGTGAAAAGCACATTTTTCTTAAGGTGTGCCTTTAGCCCCGTTGTACCCTATCAGTGACTTAAATGTTATGAAAATAACACAATAATTGATACAATAGTATAAGGGACACTAACAATAAAAAAAAAAAGTCAAGATTTCAGATTGACATCCATCACAGGCGACCTCTAGCGGATGGAAAAGTTACATAGTGCAGCTTTAAGTTCAGAACGAAGATTGGTGAGAAAATACAAATGATAGGGTACTGGGTACATTTGGGAAATGTGTGTCGTTGAAACACCTTAAAGGGATAGTTCACCCAAAAATGAAAATTATCCCATGATTTACTCACCCTCAAGCCATCCTAGGTGTGTATGAAATTCATCTTTCAGACGAACACAATCAGAGTTATATTAAAAATGTCCTGGCTCTTCCAAGCTTTATAATGGCAGTGAATTGTTGTTTAGTTTATGAAGTCCATAAAAGTGCATCTATCCACCATATAACTGCTCCACACGGCTCCGGAGGTTAATTAAGGCCTTCTGAAGCGAAGGGGTGCGTTTGTGTAAGAAAAATATCCATATTTAAAACTTTATAAAGTAAAATATCTAGCTTCCACCAGATCGGAAAAAAGCGTAACGGGTGTCTAATGTCGTCAGGCGTAGCGTAAGCGTTTTGAACCGCAAGAGGCGCTACAGTTTTTCCGTAAGTTGAATACAGAAGGCGATCTAGCTAGTTATTTTAGTCTATAAAGTTTTAAATATGGATATTTTTCTCACACAAACGGAAGGCGATCTGGTGGCAATATCATCTGTACAAAAAACTCTTAAGCTGTGCACAAATATGAAGGTTTTTGTTCTTTAATTGTTGTCACCTCACTATTAATCTCCTTATTTGTTTATCACCTTGATAAGGAAGTTCTTTATGGGTTATTTTCCACCTCTCCCTTTACATTTAGGGTAAATCAAGGAAACTTATTTTTGTTATTTTTATTCAATTTGTTTTGTGGGTTCTTGTTATGGAGTATATGTTTAAATCCTTTAAATGTTAGAGGTTTGCAGGACAATCTGAAAAGAAAAGCATTTTTTTTTAAATTTTGTACAAGAAATGCAGCTGATCTTATTTTTCTTAATTCAGGGGAAACAGATATTAAGTTTTGGAGGACAATGGGGAAACTCAATTTTCTTTAGCCATGGCAGCAGCCACCCTGCTGAGACTGATATTATGTTACATCAGTTTAAAGGGACTGTATTAGAAACTTTGTGCACTGACGAAGGCAGATGGGTTTGTGCTGTAATAAAACAAGATAACGCCACCTTTATAGCTTGTTGTGTATATGAACACAACTCTCATGCAAGTGTAACGGAGGCAAGCTAGTAGTCGCTGTGCGAGTAAACCTCACTCCTCTGATCTTAAGAGACGGTCTAGTGACTGACACTAGAGGTTGCATCCTTTAGCCTCCTTGTCTCATGCCGGCGGACCCGGGTTCGTGTCCTGCTTGGAGTGGGCGATTCAAACAGGAGGGGTTACACATCCAATAGGGTAATGTTCTCACATCTAGTGGATAAACTTCAAAAGTTACACAAATATATATAATATAATATACTATATACTATAAAAAAAATACACTTATTTTATTTTGGGAGGAGATTTTAATGAATGTATGGATGATCAGCTGGATAGATACCCCCCTAGACTTGATAGCAGGATGAATAATTATTTAATTTTTCCTTTTACGCTGATCTTTCTCTTACTGATGCATGGCGGTTCTTTAATCCTTCTACTTGGTCCAATAGAAGCTTGTCTCTTAGATCAAGAATTGACTTTTTTCTAATTTCGTCTTCTATCCTTAACTATGTAAAATATACTACTCACATCACTACCCCCTTATCAGATCATAAATGACTTGCAATAAAATTGAGCGAAATCAATGATAACCCGAGACTGAGAGGCTATTGGAAGCTTAATAATGCCTTGTTAAAAGACAATTTTTTTATCAATCTTACCAGAGAATTATTTACCGGATTAAGCAGAGATTATAAAATAAAATTGGGAGTTCTTTAAATACAAAGCTATATATATTGCAGTTAGAAGAAGTAAGGAACTTAAAGATATTAACTGACTCAGAGTTGATTAATAGACTTAATGTATTACTAGCTAAAGATAAGATAACAGAAAAAGAGTAATTGGAAAATTAAAAAAAAAGTTTAATCTGGTGTTTGACAGAGTTTATTTAGAGTTGGCTAAAGGTGCATATATAAGATCTCGGGCCAAATGGCTCGAGGAGGGTGAAAATAATTCTAGTTATTTTGTTGCCATGGAAAAAAGAAATGGCCAGAGGAAAGCTCTTTCAGCACTTAACACTGATGGAGATATCTCTAAAGAATTTGTTACCAAATTTTTGTAGCAATCTTTATACCTCTTAATTTGACATTTGTGAAAACTTTATTGATATAATTAAACATTGTATTACAGTTATTGATCGTGATTATAGTCAAATTTGCGACGCTGATTTGTCAATAGATGAAATTAAGAAATCTCTGCAATCAATGAAAATTGACGGGCTTTCAGTAGAATTTTATCTCCACTTTTGGGAGATTATTAAACTGCCTTTATTTCATATGTATAGGAATGCATCAGTCAGGGAGATATGACCGCTACTATGGGAGGGAGTTATTTCCCTTATACCTAAGCCAAGGACCCTTTATTAATCGACAATTGGCGGCCTATTACTCTATCAACATTAAATTATAAAATATTAGCCTCTGCCTACGCTAAAAGATTAAGTACTGGTTTAGATCACATTATCTCAGAATCTCAGTCGGGATTCATGAAAGGCCGTCATATATCTAGTAACATTAGTATTAGATGTGCTAGATTATTCTGATCTGATTCATTCAGATGGTCTCATACTTTCACAAAGCTTTCGACTCCATAGAACACAAATTTGTTTTAGGCACTCTAGAGTTATTCGGATTTGGTAAATCATTTATAGATACTGTAACCATGTTTTATAGAGGTATTAACAACTCAGTGATCGTTAACTTTGACACGTCCAAAAGGTTTGACATCTATCGTGGAGTCAGACAGGGCTGTCCAATCTCTTTTATTTCTTTTAGCCACAGAATTGCTTTGTCTAAAGATTAACCAAAATGAAAGTTTGATAGGAATTTCTATATTTGATAGGGAGTTTAAAATTACACAGCTAGCCGACGACACCACACTATTCTTGGAAGAATAAAAACAGTTACCCAATGCTCTGGATTTGGTGGAACAATTTTCATGTGCCTCGGCCTAAAACTTAATATTCCAAAATGTGGGATTATTTCAATTCATGATATAGATGAGAGATCATTGGAAGGTATCTCAGTTAAAAATACTGTAAAATATCTAGGTATTCATATCACCAAAATCCCAGTTACCAGACATGAGTTACATTTTAAAATGATAAAAACTAAAAGCGTCTTTAATATTTGGCTTCAGTTCAGAGATTTCTTTCTTTATACAGTAGAATCCTTTTATCTAAGGTGGAAGGGCTCTCTCACTTTGTATACCCCGCACTCTCTCTCTCTGTTTGTTAATGATAAAGCTATAAAGGAAATTAACAAAATATTTTGGATTTCCTTTGGAAAAATAGGCCTCACAAATTCAAAAGAGTGGTACTCTGTAATTCCAGAGGTGAAGGCGGCCTTGGCTTTTTGGACTTTGCCGATACTATAAACACATTTAAAGTAAAAGATACCTTATGAACCCAGTGTCATTATGGTTTTCCATTCCAAATAATATCTTCAACTAACTTGGTGGTCTGTCTTTCCTATTAAAGTATAACTTTCTGCCTGGCAAGTTACCCATTTCCTTATCTAACTTTCTTCAACAATGCCTTCTCTCGTGGAAATTGTGTTTTGTCCATAGCTTTTTCCCGCACAAAGTTCTCCTTTGGAACAACGCTGATATAACTGTTATAAATAAGTTTCTTTTTTTCCCTAGATGGTTTAACAATAACTTTAATTGCATTCTATCCATCTTTGATGGTTTTGGGTAATATTCTAAATTACAAGCCATTTTTGAATTTCCATAACTTTCCAGTTCCACCAAAGGAATACAACACCTTGATAAAAGCAATCCCAGCAGTTTTAATCCAATTAATTAAAAGTCCCCTTAAATTCAGTAAAGGTAACAGTGTTTATCTGGCTTTACGCTTGAGTGGTATTGACATTTTAGATCGGAAATGCAACAACAAACATATATGCACACGCTTTCAAATGAAGAGAAAGATTTCTCCAAGGTGTAAATTATATTGGGGTTATCTTGTAACAAATGTAAATTGGAGAAAGGCCTGGCTTTTGCCAAGTAAATGTTGTATATCCAACAAAGTTGAGGAAATTCATTATACAATTCTTCATAAGATCTATCCTGTCTATTTCTAAATATTCTGATATTGATGAAATGTGTTCTTTTTGTGGTTTTGTTGAACAACCGCCCATTTATTTAGTGATTGTAATATAACCAATACTTTTTGGACTGAATTAAGTTATTTTATTTTTAGCCCTATATGACCCACACCTTCATTCTCAAAGTGATTATCTTTTATTATGAAAACCCAAAACTGCTGTCCCTTGAATATGTTGTTCATTTCTTTATCTTTTATGCAAATGCAAATTCTTCATCCACAAGCAAAATTGGCTTACGTCTCCTTTAAGCTTTCCTCTTTTTCTTGCTGAATTTAACTCTTTTATTTCATCCCTTAAACTTATAAATAACAAAAAAGTGATTTTTTTTAATGCATTATGACAATACCTCATTATGACATAACCTTATTATTATGATTTTCCTTCTGTCTGTAATTACATATTGTGATGTATGCAAATCCAGTATATTGTTTTCTGTTCCTTATCATTATGATTGTTCAGTGTAAGATATACAACCTTACTTCATTTCCCTGATCATATATGCATGTATAAGTTCTGAAAAAAAAGACAAGAAAAGAGGATTAGGAAGACTAAAAAGCTAGAAAAGAGGGGGGAAAAAAGCCCATCAGAGTCATGGTACCAACAAAGCCTGATTGGATTGGTTTGGTTTTGTCAACTCGAAACTAATCTTGTAACCCTAAGTTTTAGGTCTACACAATAGGCTATATTGTTTTAGCCTTGATATCACAATGTGCATCAGCATTGCTATGTAATATCTTTACCTGAATACAGTTAGATTTACCTGAAAAACATAAAGCACTACTTATTTAATTTGTATCTTTGTTCTATTGTATTTATCTATGCTTGTAATTTATTTATCATTTCAAAACCTGTTTCGCATTGAGAGAATTTATGAAGATGGTGTTGTCTGAGTGCCCCAAAGTAAATAACTAATGACTGTTTACGTAACGGAAATTAATCAATCATAAACTTACTTTAGCTGGACAATATTTTTTTTCTAGAGCTGATATACAGGCAAAACATCTCTCTTCCATTAATTTCCTATTATCACTGTGAAGCTGCTTTGAAACAATCTGTATTGTTGCAGTTCTACAGTCTCACCGCCAGAGGACAGTGTGCCATTATCATGAGAAACTACTCTATACTCTTTAATCATTTAAAACACATTTAGAAATTCACTTGGATTGAAAACATATTTGTAGAGGATACTGAAGCTTTCAATGTGGGATTTAGATAAAATGTCCCATACAAAAAAATATAAAGGTTTGCTTTAATGCTGTTTTCAGGTTTAATAAAAGTAATTACTAATTGAGATGTTCTCCATCTGTATCTATTTGTTTTATTAAATATTTTTTATGGCCAGCTGATGTGTCTTTGTCATTTAATTCACATTATGGCACATTTTCACAGAAACTGTAGCTTAAACTTTTACCTGCGGTTTTCAGACCACACAGATTTTAATCTTTGCAGCAAATCTATTTGAAAAATGTCCTCCTGCTTTCCTGTTGTCAAAAAAGAAAGAAAGAAAGAAAGTATATAGAAAGAAGTAAAAAAGAAACACTTGTAGTCAAACACTAAAAAAGTCAAACACTTGTAAGAATGCCAACCTGGAGAGCAAAACAAGGTCTGTTAACATATTTTGTCTGTTTGCCTTGGTTTGTTTTCCCTGAAGAGACGCTGGTTTTGAAAGTGAAAGAGTGACACACGTTATTTGCAGTGAAATGAGAGTTCCATGTCTTTAATAAAATCAACACATTAATTGTATTATCTCTCATCCACCCGCAATTAATTACAATGTAATGTTTTAGTATTTGGTCTGCCTGATGGTGTCATGATCACCAGTGAGAGTGCCCGTGATTTACCACCAGAGGGCACTCCACCCCGGACTATTGCCATACTATCTCAAACTACATTACCCATAATCCTTTGCCCGGACTCATCATCACTCATTGTTTACACCTGTGTCTCATTACCCTGTTTACCTCACCCTATATAAGCCTGGTCACTGTAGTATATGCAGTAGATGGTTCAGTCTGGGTCACCCCCATACAGTTTGTGTAGTTGGTATGAACCAGGGGTGTACTGCGCATGTCGATATAACTGAGCAGGTGTAGAAGGAACTAGTAAAGAGAAGTTCAACACATCTAACTCTGTGTGTGTGCCTTTATGGGAATTAAGTGTTAAACGAAGAACACAACATGGTGTCAGAATCGACGGTACCCACTAACTAACGCCGCGCACGTCAAGAAGTGACAAAAGATCACCGCTGCACGAGCGACGAGTGACGAAAGCATCACAGGCACGTTGAAGCGGCGAATAAGATGGAAATGCTTCATCCGCCGCCACCTTTGTCTCTGACGGGGAACCTGGCTGAAAATTGGCGTAAGTGGGAACAAAGATTTAATCTGTACCTTACTGCCTCAGCGCTAGTGGATAAACCTGAGTCGAGACAGATTGCTGTGCTGCTGCATTGCATAGGAGAAGAGGCGCTAGACATTTATAATTCGCTGGAGATTGAATATGCGGACGCAGAACATAAAAAATTATCAGAGGTGCTCGCGGCATTTCACAGATACTGTGCTCCGCGAAAGAATGTCGTTTTTGAACGACACCAGTTCTGGGCCCACACATTTTCTGAGCAAGCAAGCATAGACAAATTCGTCACAGAACTACGAAACAGAGCACGCACATGTGAATTCGGAGAAACGGAAGATCTCATGATACGAGACAAAATAGTATTCAGTATAACTGACTCTGGGCTTCGCGAACGGCTACTGTCCATATCTGATTTGACGCTTTCAAAAGCCATCGACATATGCAGAGCTAAAGAGGTCACAAAAGCACAAGCCACAGCCATGGCAGGATCATCTGAAGCACAATTTGTGCATGCCATTACAAAAAAGGGCTCACAGCCTGTGTACAAATCAAGCAAACCCGCAGTAAATAAACAATCTTCAAAGTCAATGAGAGGACACACAAAAACCTGTGGAAAATGCGGACGCATTCACATGCCAAGACAGTGCCCAGCCTAAAATGAAGTTTGTAAAAAATGTGGCAAAAAGAACCATTTTGCGATTGTGTGCAAATCCAAAGCTAAAATGGACACGCTTGACATGGACACTGAGCTATCTGGAGTAGACACACTGTTTGTCGGTACTGTAGTTCATTCAAACACGCCTGACATAGGCTGGCACACAAATCTGCGCATGGCAGGCACAATTGTCAACTTCAAGCTTGACACGGGTGCTGAAGCGAACGTCATTCCAAAGAAAATCATTGATCAGCTTCAGATTCCTGTGAAAATCAAAAAGACAAACACAGTGCTTGTATCGTATGGAGGCACTCGCATCAAACCAGAAGGTGTTGTTAACCTCCATGTGCAGGCTAAAGATATAATGACTGACATGATGTTCTTTGTGACCTCAGCATCAGATATAGCTCTACTTGGGAGACAGGCATGTGTGCAGTTGGACCTCATAAGAAAAGTAGAGGCCCTTACATCATCATCGCCCACCACAAAAACGGAGCTCCTCACCCGCTATGCATCAGTGTTTCAAGGTTTGGGCCAGTTTCCAGGATTGCACCATATTCACACTGACCCTACTGTTCCTCCTGTGATACATGGCTGCAGGAAGATTCCATATGCAGTCCATGACCGACTCCGAGAGACGTTGGATGAACTGGTGAAAAAGGGTGTGATAAGCAAAGTGTCTAAGCCTACTGCATGGGTTAGCAGTCTGTGCATCACAGAGAAGAAAAACGGCGCACTGAGAGTCTTCCTGGACCCTAGAGACCTAAACAGGGCCATACTCCGTCAGCACTACAACATACCCACCCTGGAGGACATACGGAGTAAGTTAGCTGGCAAAAAGTTGTTTACCATCCTGGACGAGAAGGACGGCTATTGGCAGGTGAAGCTAGATGAGGAGTCAGCAGACCTGTGTGCTTTCAACACGCCATGGGGCAGGTATCGGTTTCATCGCATGCCTTTTGGCATCAAGTCAGCAAGCGAGGTATTTCAGCGTTTGAACTCAGAGAGCTTTGGTGACATTGAAGGCGTTTTCATGGTGGCCGACGACATGATCATAGCGGCATCCACCAAGACAGAGCATGATACCATCCTAGAAAAGGTGATGAACAGAGCAGAGAGTCTCAGTGTCAAGTTTAACAAAGATAAGCTGCAGTATATGGTCAAGGAGGTGACATACCTAGGCCATGTCATCACATCAGATGGAATGAAACCTGACGAATCAAAGGTATCGGCAATAGTGCAGCTTCCTCCCCCCACTGACAGAAAGGCACTTCAGCGTCTGCTGGGTATGACACGCTATCTGTCACAATACATGCCCAACGAAGCCACCCTTACTGCACCACTCAGACTGCTGCTAAGGAAAGATATAGCCTGGCAGTGGCACCCTGAACAACAGTCAGCACTTGAACAGCTGAAAGCAGCCATAACAACGGCTCCCGTTCTCAGACATTTTGACTCAAAAGAGCCTATAGAGGTACAGGCAGATGCCTCAAAAGATGGTCTGGGAGCCACACTGATGCAGAAACGGCAACCAATAGCGTATGCTTCACGAGCACTATCTGTGGCTGAAAAGAACTATGCCCAGATAGAAAAGGAACTGCTGGCCATAGTGTTCGCTCTAAAGAAGTTTCACCAGTATGTTTATGGCGTTCCCATCAGAGTCCAGTCTGATCATAAACCACTAGAAGCGATAATCTCCAAACCCATCGGAGCAGCGCCAGCACGTCTTCAGAGAATGTTGCTTCAGCTACAAAGGTATGACATCCATATCGTCTACACTCCAGGTAACCAAATGCTAATCGCAGACACACTGTCCAGGGCATACATTCAGTCTGACGGAGCAGAAAGTCTTGACCTGCGTGAAGAGAAAGTAATCTATGCAATGAATGGAGAAGCGCTCAGTGGTAACATCATGTACATGATCCAACAAGCCACACAGTCAGATCCTGAGCTTCACCTGATACGGCGACTACATGAGCAAGGATGGCCGGACAGAAAGAAAAATGTCCCACTAGCTGCTCAAGCTTACTGGCCAGTCAAAGACACTATCAGCATAGATGATGGGCTACTCTTGAAAGATGATCGGATCATCATTCCTCGTGCACTGCGACCAGAAGTGCTGAAACGACTGCACACGGCACACCAGGGTATACAGCGGTCTCTAGCACATGCCAGATCATGCTTCTACTGGCCAGGACTCACTGAAGCCATACGTCACATGGTAGAAGCCTGTAGTTGCTGCCAAGAGAGCTTTCCTGAAAATCAGAAGGAGCCACTTATCCCGCATCCGGTTCCAGAGGGACCCTGGCTGAAAATAGCTGCTGACATTTTTGACTTTCAAGGGCGACCATTTCTTCTGATAGTGGACTATTTCTCTAAATACCCAGAAGTCCTACAGCTGTCAGACAAAACATCAGGCTCACTAATAGCAAAATTCAAAGCAGTGTTTGCGAGACATGGTGTGCCTGAGATCCTGATCGCAGATCATGTACCCTTTGCCAGTGCTGAAATGGCTCGATTTGCTCGTGACTGGGGTTTCAACATCACACACTCCAGTCCAAACTACCCTCAGTCCAATGGCATGGCCGAGCGGGCCATAAAGACTGTCAAAACGATGCTGAAAGCTGCTGCTCAGTCTGGTGCTGACCCGCACCTAGCCTTATTGAATCTCCGCAACACTCCTGTCACTGGTCTCAAATACTCTCCAGCCCAGATCCTTATGGGTAGAGTCATACGTTCCACCTTACCAGCCAGCAAAGCTGTCCTGCGACCTTCTGTACCTAAACACGTTCAGGTAGCACTGCAGCATCGCCAATCACAGCAGAAGAGCTGGTATGACAGAACGGCAGCTCCACTTCCAGCCTTAAAAGGGGGACAGAGAGTATACATGAGAATCAAAAACATGTGGAAACCAGCCACAGTTGTCAGTATCAGAGATACCGCTCATACAATGTTGTCACAACATCGGGCAAAGTCTACCGCAGGAACAGACGCCACCTCAGACCGGACAGGTCAATCAAACCTGATTCACAACCTGACTGTTCCATGTACACTGACGATGACTTGTGCAAACACACGATTCCAGAACCTGTTCAAGCTGAACGACCCCAAAGCGTGGAAAGTGCTGTGCGAGGTTCTGAATGCACTAGAGCTGGACGCACCATCAGACGACCTGCACGGTTCAAAGATTATGTGCTTACTTAAGTATGCTAGACCACTGCTCACATTGCTTTTTACAGTAAATGTTTATTTTCACACTAGTAATTCTACAGCATACCATTTTTTGTTTCATGTCTAATTAACACTTTGTTCAAAGCTTAAGAAGGGGGATGTAGTATATGCAGTAGATGGTTCAGTCTGGGTCACCCCCATACAGTTTGTGTAGTTGGTATGAACCAGGGGTGTACTGCGCATGTCGATATAACTGAGCAGGTGTAGAAGGAACTAGTAAAGAGAAGTTCAACACATCTAACTCTGTGTGTGTGCCTTTATGGGAATTAAGTGTTAAACGAAGAACACAACAGTCACCTCAGTCATTCTTGCCGAAGTCTTGTCTAGTGTAACACTGCAATTATGAGCGTCCTCCCTGGTTTCTTGTCTGTCGGTTTTTGGATTACTGGCCTGTTCTGGATTACACTTTGCCTGTGTTTTCTGCCTTGTTGTGTTTGTTTATTTGGACTGCCTGCCTGTGTTTTTACTTTGCCTGTACTTTTGACTACGATTGTGGATTACCCTCTTAATAAAGCTGCGTTTGGATCCTCAGCCTTCACGTCTCAGAGCAGTACATATTTACATTTGTAGGATTACTAACATATAATTGGTCAGCAAACAAAAGGTGACACACACACACACACACACACACACACACACACACACACACACACACACACACACACACACACACACACACACACACACACACACACACACACACACACACACACACACACAGAGCTAGGTAGTTATGGTGGTTAGGGGGCATGCTCCCCCAGTAGTGCACAACACAATGAAATTTAAAAAGCATACATAAATTCACAACACAACGAAAAATCCACAACACAACGAAATCAAGCCACAACAAAACGAAATCAAGCCACAACACAACGGAATTAAGCCACAACACAACGAAATCAAGCCACAACACAATGAAATCAAGCCACAACACAACGGAATTAAGCCACAACACAACGAAATCAAGCCACAACACAATGAAATCAAGCCACAACACAACGGAATTAAGCCACAACACAACGAAATCAAGCCACAACACAATGAAATCAAGCCACAACACAACGGAATTAAGCCACAACACAACGAAATCAAGCCACAACACAATGAAATCAAGCCACAACACAATGAAATCAAGTCACAACACAACGGAATTAAGCCACAACACAACGGAATTAAGCCACAACACAGCGAAATCAAGCCACAACACAACGGAATTAAGCCACAACACAACGGAATTAAGCCACAACACAACGGAATTAAGCCACAACACAGCGAAATCAAGCCACAACACAACGGAATTAAGCCACAACACAACGGAATTAAGCCACAACACAACGGAATTAAGCCACAACACAACGAAAATGCTCCCGACCACTAGGGGGCTCTTGGAGTACGGTAAAGTTAGTTTTCCTTGCATTGTTCTATAGATTCGCCAATCTTACAAATATTTAAACACTACGATCAGTTTTAAGTGTGCAGTTGTATATCGACATGAAATATCAATTCAAAATCACCTAGGTGCAATATAGCTGCATATTTATACTCGAGAACGCTTTGACCCGCTGCCACGCCCCTAAGGGAGCGGCTGCCAATTCCACCAAGTTGAAACATATAATTTGTATGAATTAAATTAACTCTTTTTTTTAATTTTCAAATTCCAATGTTGTGTTGTGCATTATTAAGACAGTGTTACCAATACAATCAAGCAGTGGAATTTTAACATGTCTGTTTTTAAATGTTAAAAGCAATTTTAATTCATACAAATTATACGTTTCAACCAATTGGTGGAATTGGCAGACGTTCCCTTAGCACCGTGGTATCGGGTCAAAGCATTCTCGAGCATTAATATGGTGATTTTAAATTAATATTTCATATCGATAAACAATGGTTAGCCTACTGTCACAGAGTCACCAGTAACACCTGCCACACCATCAGAGTCCAATCACCCGACTCCGCCCATCCGCTCGTTATCACCAGATTACTGAAGTCACCACACCTGCACCCGCTCATCACCACCACTTCATAAGCCTACACTTCCTTTCACTCTCTGTCTGGTCTCGTCAGAGATACACTGACTCTATCCTCTGTACCATACTTGGACTCGTCTGTATATCTGAACATTTGATTCATCCTGATAACCTACCACCATCAGTCATCTGTGTCCAGTCAGTTCCTCCTGTGTCCACCTTTCATCTGTACAGCAAGTATCCTCAAGTCTTCCTCATTACATCCCACTCAGTTCTACTATTCCTCTGCAAGCTTGTGTGATACCATCTCCTGTCTCCATACTTCAAATAAACATCTACTTATCTGCATTCCCTGTTGTCTCTCTCTTCTGTCCGTGACACCTACATACTGTGATATTGATTTCTTTGTAAGATTGCTGATTCTATAGAACTTTACAGAGGCAACTTTACCGCGCTCCGAGTGCCCCCGAGTGGTTGGGAGCATTTCCGTTGTGTTGTGGCTTGATTTCGTTGTGTTGTGGCTTGATTTATTTGTGTTGTGGCTTGTTTTTGTTGTGTTGTGAACTTATCTTTGCTTTTTATATTTCGTTGTGTTGCGCACTACTGGGCCACCGTACCAAACATTTATGAGAAATAGCTTAAATTAAAACCAAGTCAGTGGGCAGTAGATTATTTGTCAATTCCTGCTCTCTCCTCATCTCCATCACTCTTTCTTTTTCTCTCATTCTCCTTATCTTGCCCTGTCTCTTCCCCTCCTTATAATACAAGTTAATTTATTGAAGGCTACAGACGCTAGTTAATTTTTTTTTTTTTTAATCCATTCACAATATGTAGCTACACATTCATTATCAACCTTATGCCTTATATGAAGAGACAGAGACAGCCTATGCAAAATATGACATTCTTATGGTATCCCTCAACATCTTATAAACCTGATTAAGGCATTCTATGACAACTTTGAATGCACAGTTGGGAACTCGGAAATATCTTTTCAAGTGAAGACAGGGGTTAGACAAAGATGTGTTATGTCATCTACTTTATTCATTATAGCTATCGACTGGGTTTTACACCAAACAACCTTGGACACCCCAAGGCATCAGATGGGGCACTTTTTCAACGTTAGAAGATCTAGACTTTGCTGATGATTTAGCCTTGTTATCACATACTCCTCAACATATTCAAGAGAAAACCACCAGACTGAGTACATTTGCCAACCAAATTGGCCTAAGAATCAACACCAAAATATCTGAAGTCATGATCCTCAACAATGATCACTCACCATCAGTACAATTAGAGGGACAGGCACTACCTGATACCGACCAATTTACATACTTAGGAAGTACAGTGAGAGTAGATGGTGAAGCTGGAGCTGACATTAAACTTCGTCTGTCAAAGGCAAGAACTGCTTTTAACAACTTGCAGAATGTATGGAAATCTGGTTATTTAATTAAACACACTTTAGGCTGCCTCATACCTCCTCCGTACTTGTAGCATAGGTAAGGAAACCTCCACACGTTACCCAGTCCCACCACATTTCCTGCCACAGCTAAAATAAACTCTGCTTTACCTCCCCAGTGGCCTCTCTCTTCTATTTGTCCTTCGATTGTCTTCATACCGTACCGTTTTCACCAGTTCACTCTGATCCTGCTGTCTAGATGGCTGTTATTCAACAGTGGTGGAGGATGAACTGAATTCTCACAAAGGCATAATTTGAATAAGACAGTTGGGCAGGATTCAGGTAAAATATGTATTTCAAAGAAATTCACTTCAAACATATCTAAATATGTAAAACCTACAGCCTCTAGCATGCATTTACCTGCGTTTTTGCGATTCAGAACCTCATTTGCACAGTTGTCAACTTTATTTACTGCCCCCTGCAGGCTTTTCACTACATACATTTGGTTTCTTCCCCTTTTCCGTAAGGCACTATCATCTGCTACAACATCATAAGCCACAACATATCATAAGCCTTCTCTATATCAAACAATTCATCTAAGCCTCTTTATATCCTTTCTTTCTTTCGCCACCGTCTCCAGACTGAATGCAGAATCCACAGTACTTCCTAAAATCACTCTGGTATTTGGAAAAATAACTCATTTTTCTCAATAAAATACACCAATCTTGGCATTACCATTCTGTCCATAAGTTTACACAAATTAGAGTTCAGTGCTATTGGCCTATGTAGTGTATTTAATGTTAAGATACAGATAAAAGTATGTTTTTGGAAATGTCTAGTATGCATTTGCAAGGAGGCATTCATCGTCTTTCTGATGTTTATTGAAGAGCCAAATAAAAAAACACATGTTTTTATCAGGAACACACTCTTACTCTCCGTCTGTATAACTCTTTTGAACAGAACTCCCCAAGTCCCCCTAGTGGGATGGATAGTGAAGCACATCTTTCATTTAATACCCTGACAGGAAAAATGAGTTTAAATAAATGTCATAAGTTGTATTGAATTGAAAAGCAAAGGCCTGATGTCTATTGGGGATCTTTATATAGATTATAAATTTGCATCTTTTAATCAATTGCAATCTGCATTTAATCTCCCAGGTTCCAAATTGTTTCGGTACCTACAAATGAGACATTATGTTAAATGGTCATTCCACAATTTATTGACAAACCAAAGTCTAATACATTTGAGCAATGTTTTTGGGTAAATCCTAGGTTTCACGCTGTGTTAATGCTTTCCAACTGCCTGTGAACACAAATTATATAAAAGAAGTCTGGGCTAAGGACTTTGAGGAAGAAGTGTCCGATGAAACCTTGAAAGTCTCAAAAAGATTCAAGACTGCTCAATAAATGTGAGACAGGGGTTGATTCAGTTTCAGGTTGTACATAGATCTAGGGACATAGACCAATGATATCTCACAATTCTGACTTTATATCTAGCATTTGTGTGTTATAAAGTCAGAATTGTGAGATATAAACTTGCAATTCTGAGGGAAAAAAAGTTGGAATTGTGAGAAAAAAAGTCGCAATTACCTTTTTTATATAATTTTTTTTCTGTGGCAGAAACAAGCTTCCATACTACATACACTGTGTGCAGAATCACAAAATATTCTTCTTTCTCCTGATACTGATAAAAAGGTGTTAAGAGCCATGAGAGCTAAATCATGCAAACACAAAGATGTATTGCTTAATATTGTAAAACAACAAAATCAAATCAAAATGAATCTTTCTGGATTTGAAATCATAATTTATAGTGAACAGAACGTGAAAATGTTAGAGGGCATGATTATAGGCTAACAGTATCACATTCACAATACATTTTTTTTCTCTTAAAAACTATTTCTTTTTCACACTATGATATTATGCTAATTATGTTTTTTTGTGTGACCATATTTATTTGCATGCAATAACCAATAGTTTTAACTGATGTTTGACCCTTGCAGAATATTGATACTGAAAAAATGCACAAAAACAACATGAAAGATCTGACAAACAGGACAGAAGCACTGGAGAGCGTACAAGTGAACAACAGATAAACGGCATGATCTTTTGGGAGAGTTGCTTGTACATTAATAATCAACTGGACATTCTGGACGTTTACTTGAACGTATTGATACACTGTAAACCTGAATAAGTTCCCAGAACTCAAAAAAATTGAGGCAATCGATTACCTCAAATTTTTTAAGTTGAATAACTTAAAAGTCACAATTTTCCAGAACTTAAAAGGTTGGATTACCTGCTACTTGTACCTTTTGATAACAGTTAAATTAAAGTGCTTATTTAGCTCAACTCAAATAATTGCAGTTCATATGACTTACAGTTTTCTGTTAAGGCAACTCAATTATTTTCAGTTATCATAACAAAGTTTTGCGTTTTCACAGAACTTTAAAAAATAAGTACACAACCACACCATTTTATGTTAACAAAACTCAATTTTTATTGCTTTGTGTTGTCATTGCTTTAAGTACACGGTAGTCAAATATGTTGAGTTTGTTTACTTAAAAACATGTGACTCAAACTTAAAATTTTGAGGCAATTGAGATCCAGCACGGTTTTAATCAGAAAAGCTGTAATAAGTTTTAAAATAGATTGTATTTTCAGTACTTTGACCTCCTGTGAGATGTACTCACACACAGACATCAAGAATTAGCCTATGAATCTCAACCATGGTGACACGCTTCATGCCGCAATGCATTATGGGAGCCATGGATGAGATTTGCATGATGCACCCAGAATGCATTGCGGCATGAATCATGTCACCATTGTTGAGATTCATGGGCTGATTCTTGATCTCTGTGTGTGAGTACGTCTCGCAGGAGTTAGAAGTGCTTATTGTGTGATGTGTTAAACCGGAGAACAAAACTTATGTACACGTTTTAAAAATAGTTTAGTTTGTAGGCTACATTAAACTGATGACAATAAAAATACAATAAATAAATAAAATAGGAAGGAAGCAGAGGCTGGGGGCTCAGAGGAGGACTCGTCCATCACCCGGGCTGAAGTCACCGAGGTGGTCAAGAAACTCCTCGGTGGCAAGGCACCGGGGGTGGATGAGATCCGCCCTGAGTACCTCAAGTCTCTGGATGTTGTGGGGCTGTCTTGGCTGACACGCCTCTGCAGCATCGCGTGGCGGTCGGGGACAGTGCCTCTGGGATGGCAGACCGGGGTGGTGGTCCCTCTTTTTAAGAAGGGGGACCGGAGGGTGTGTTCCAACTATAGGGGGATCACACTTCTCAGCCTCCCCGGGAAAGTCTATGCCAGGGTACTGGAGAGGAGAATCCGGCCGATAGTGGAACCTCGGATTCAGGAGGAACAGTGTGGTTTTCGTCCTGGTCGCGGAACACTGGACCAGCTCTATACCCTCTACAGGGTGCTGGAGGGTTCATGGGAGTTTGCCCAACCAGTCCACATTTGTTTTGTGGATTTGGAGAAGGCATTCGACTGTGTCCCTCGCGGCATCCTGTGGAGGGTGCTGGGGGAGTATGGGGTCCGGGGTCCTTTGCTGAGGGCTGTCCGGTCCCTGTATGACCGAAGCAGGAGTTTGGTCCGCATTGCCGGCAGTAAGTCAGACTTGTTCCCGGTGCATGTTGGACTCCGGCAGGGCTGCCCTTTGTCGCCGGTTCTGTTCATAATTTTTATGGACAGAATTTCTAGGCGCAGCCAAGGGCCGGAGGGTGTCAGGTTTGGGGACCACACGGTTTCGTCTCTGCTCTTTGCGGATGACGTTGTCGTGTTGGCCCCTTCTAACCAGGACCTTCAGCATGCATTGGGACGGTTTGCAGCCGAGTGTGAAGCGGCTGGGATGGGGATCAGCACCTCCAAATCCGAGGCCATGGTCCTCAGTCGGAAAAGGGTGGCTTGCCCACTCCAGGTTGGTGGAGAGTTCCTGCCCCAAGTGGAGGAGTTTAAGTATCTAGGGGTCTTGTTCACGAGTGAGGGGAGGATGGAACGGGAGATTGACAGACGGATCGGTGCAGCTTCTGCAGTAATGCGGTCGATGTACCGGTCTGTCGTGGTGAAGAAAGAGCTAAGCCGTAAGGCGAAGCTCTCGATTTACCGGTCAATCTACGTTCCTACTCTCACCTATGGTCATGAGCTTTGGGTCATGACCGAAAGGACAAGATCCCGGATACAGGCGGCTGAAATGAGCTTTCTCCGCAGGGTGGCTGGGCGCTCCCTTAGAGATAGGGTGAGGAGCTCAGTCACTCGGGAGGAACTCGGAGTAGAGCCGCTGCTCCTCCACATCGAGAGGGGACAGCTGAGGTGGCTCGGGCATCTGTTCCGGATGCCTCCTGAACGCCTTCCCGGGAAGGTGTTTCGGGCATGTCCAACCGGGAGGAGGCCCCGGGGAAGACCGAGGACACGCTGGAGGGACTATGTCTCCCGGCTGGCCTTGGAACGCCTCGGTGTCCCCCCGGAAGAGCTAGAGGAAGTGTCTAGGGAGAGGGAAGTCTGGGCATCTCGGCTTAGACTGCTGCCCCCGCGACCCGGCCCCGGATAAGCGGAAGAAGATGGATGGATGGATAAATAAAATAAACTTTTATTTAAACTTCCACTAACACATTTCAGTTTGCCCCAATTAAATTGTTTTAATAGGCTAAGTTGTAATTTATTTGTTATGATGGATTTTACTTATTTGGTTAAGCACTTTGAGATTTTATTGTATTTTAGCATGTGCTATATAAATTAAGTTTATTTTTAAATCATTCACAAGTTCGTTTTTTGGTCTTTGCTTCTGAAACTCTTCCCCACTTGGGGATATAAACAAGTTGATCAAAGAAGTTAATAATTTACCAAAGTCAAAAATATGTCTTTTACACCAGTCCTCTCTGTGCACATATCCCTGTAAACAAACAAACAAACACAAAAAAATCTAGAAACACCAAAAGACAAGTTCCCTTAGAGAAGTCAAGCGTCTCCAGCCGCATTTATGTAACATATGAACAAGAAGCAAAGTTCACATTCTAAAATGAAGGCCATGTTCATCTCTGACCTCTGTAGCCTAAACCTGGGGCACGTTCAAAGCTCAAACCGGTGCGCAAAGTTTTGCTACGGTTTCCGATTGAACGTCATGTTTCCTGGAAACGGTGTGCAACGGTGTGCAACGGATTTGAGATGCGTTTGATCTCGTTTGGTGGGTGTGTCAAAAATGTCAGCGCAATCAGCAGCAATATGTATATAAACCACGCAGTATTAAAGAGACAGCTCACACAATGGAAGTAAAGTTGTTTAATGTGTCTGCTGGTATTAGAAGACATGATTGTCGTAAGAGTTTTATATATATATAAATATATATATATATATATATGTATATATATATATATATATATATATATATATATATATATATATATATATATATATATATATATATATATATATATATATATATATATATATATATATATATATATATATATAATCAACATGATGATGTATTTATTTATATCTAGCTTAATTGCAAGGCAAGTTATATACCAAATTTCATATATGGTAATTAAGTGCTTGACATAAAGTGAGAAAGAAAATACAAGCTATTAAAAAAGCAAGAACTAGAAATAAAATTATTTAAGTTAGAATTGATTACCAGGAGATAAAAAAGGTTCATGAAATGGGATTGGGATGTTGTCTTTTATTCTGGACGGCAAGGGCAGTGATTGCATGTATTTTGCAGTATTAAACACGTATTTATATCGATTTCATCAGGCTCCGAAAATTCCTCAAAAAGAACACAAAGAATGGCCTTCTCAGCTGCCATAGTTACAACTCTTGTGTCAACAGAACAGGTGTTCAACGCTGCACCGTTTCCGTTTAAAAAACGTTTTGCAACGTTTTGTCGGGGCTGAACGCAGCCCTGTTGTTGTTCACAATGTTATTCACTGGTTCATTTCATAGATTCAAGAAGAATTGTATTTAATGGATGAACCACAGAACATTGTAAAGACAGAAATAGATAAATAACTGATATGAAAGAAGTTTCATAACATGTTCAAGCTTTCAAACATTATAGTGCTACAGCCATTGCAAAATATATTGAACGTATCAAACTGAGAGGTAGAAAACAGTTTGACTGTGAATGTGAATATTATTGTGCCTAAATATCACAAAACTAAAGTTGCTGTTGCCTTCTATATGACCGATGAATCTCCTTATCTCACACTGAATAAAAAATACATAAAAAACATGGATGTCATTTATTCGATCTTGGACTTTTGGTAAACACTGAAAATGTTCAACTCAAAGGTCTTTCACTTTATTTGCAAATGGTTACGTGCTAACTGAGTTTTGCCCAACCGACTAAAGGTTGGTTTGTATTAAACGATAAACTTGTTTTCCTATATTTGTAGGCAATATTGTAGGGGTGGGAGGAATAAAAAAATCAATGCATCTCGATTCTCTCTCTAATGATCCTGAGAAATTGAGAATCGTTTCAGAGCTTTTAACTGCATGTGTGTGATGGCGCTGCGTGTGCTTTAGAAACACAGAACCGCGGCTCGTGTATTGCAAATACAGACGAATATTGTCCATTCTGTCACATTTTCCGGTGTTCTCCTCCGACCCCTGTCTGTCTCGTGCTGTGATTTATGATGGCCAGCATATATCTGCTGCAAATGCGACCTGTTCCCCTCTGTCTCATACACACATGCAGTGGCGGTTCTAGACCACGGTAACTATGGGGGCCAGGCAGGGGCCACTTGTGCTTTTAGGGGGCACACGTTAACATTTATCTTAACCAGTAGATAATTAGGTAGTTCACCCGAAAATTCTATCACCATTTACTCACCCCCATGTCGTTCCAAATAGGACTTTCTTATGTTGAACACAATATTAACTTATTTATTTTATTAAACTGTTGTATAAGATCAGTAGGCCTATCGCATTTGCACTCATGCTATTCGGGGTAGAAAAACAGAACTTGTGTGATATTGCACTCGTTACTCATCATGTTATATTGCTTAGTCTATATCATGATGTAAATGTGAGGGCGTTTTCACACTGGCAGTTTAGTTTGAATAATTGGTAATGTGAAAGTTGTCATGCGGACCCGGGTGAGCTGAGCTCAGGGGAACTGAATTCGAGACTGCCTGAAGGAGGTAGTCTGAGCTCGGTTGCGCAAATTGCGCTCGAGCTGTGCTGCGATTCATGGGAATTTGAAAGCAACAAGCTAATACGACTAGCGGGCCTGTGGCGGACCACTGGAGGCAAAGTTGGCGGCCCACCGGCGGCCCGCTGGCATTTTGCTCATCGTTTTCCTAGCGGACCACCGGCGGCAGCCACCACTTTTCCGACAGTGGTCCGCTACCGAGCCGCTGGTTTATAATAAATGTTTTCTGGCCACCCACGGACGATCCACTGGTCATATGATTCACAACTGGGTAATTATAGTTAGATCCAATATAATAATATTTAATGCAATAATGAATCAAAAACAAAGTACACAACTGCTAATAACCATTGTATATGTATTTTTTTGGATAGAGGCAACACAAATGCGTAGCTAAACAAATGGAAATAAACATAAAATAACTATAAACATTATGATAGCCTATTCAAAATATGTACTTTTGTTAATATATATATATATATATATATATATATATATATATATATATATATATATATATATATATATATAAACAGGATACATAAGACTGTATTATATATTATAAGATTAAGACTCGGGTGCGCAAGAAAAGTAACCTGCGCATGCATTTTATCAGATGACGGTGTATTTAGTTCAATACAACACATGTGTAAGGGATGATAGTGTTGATGATTTACCTTGGATACGAGCGAGAGGGAGCCTGCGGTGTATTCGCGGTGTAGAACGCGCTCTGACGCGGACCACAACAAACGTGCCCAGTGTAAAAACGCTCTGAGTCTAAAACTCAAACAGGGGCATTTCTGCCGCATATCTTGAATTTTATGGACATTCTGGCACTGAAATGGTTTGGTTAACGACATTCTAACAATACAGGTTTTGGAACAACACGAGGGTGAGTTACATTAGGTGTTTTTATTTTCTTTTAGGGGGAACTAACCCTTTATTTTATTCCCAGATTATTGAAAGTCTTTTATTTGGCCATGTACTGTATCACTCGATCTGCAGTCTCTACACGTGAAGTAAAATCATTTCAAGTTCATTTATTTATTTGAAAAGTAATGTATCTGTAATATGATCATGCATGCTCAATTTATAAAAGTAAAACTAAACCATTTATTTTACATGTTTTGTAGCCTACCTGCTCTCTGTTAGCAGACTCTTCGCAAAGTTAGCATAGACATCAAAACAAACATCTAATACTCTATAAGCAACACTGGACAATTGGATAAAATAATATTATTTCTCGCTATATGTGAACAAGACTGAAATTACATTATTCTGTATCTTTTCTCGGGTATGCCTATCTCTGTCATATTCGCACATGAACGGTTCTTTCATTGCGTTGGTCATAATTTATCTTTGGCTGCATCTTCCTAATTCGGAATATGATCAAAGATTACATATGTGGACGTGTTCGGAGAAATTAGCCATTGAAAAAATATATTTTAACTACCAGTAAATGAACGAAATGACTGAATGGAATTCAAAGTCGTCAAGTCAGTAAAATTAATCTCCAGTATAGCTATCACTGCTGCGTAAGGGTGCAGTTACATTCAACACAACGTGTATAAAGAGAGCTTATTTTATCTATAATCAAGAGCGTAGCAACCGCTATAGCCCGCGTTTTACAACTATTTGAGCGAATGCAGACTGAGTGACGAATCATTCATAAACAGACATCACTTGCGCGCCACAGCGCGCAGCCTCCTCATTGCTTCTCTGCATTGGTTATTGGTTATGACACAATAAAGTGCTCTTTTCATCACACACCGCCACAGCAAAAAACGCACATTGCAACCAGTTTCAGAACATTGTTTGGTGCGATGTGATTCCAAATTTACGGGGGCCAGAGGGGGGGCCAGGCTTGTTGACACGGGGGCACCGGCCCCCCTGGCCACCCCCCTAGAACCGCCACTGCACACATGCATATAACATGTTGTATATAAGTAGTTCACATGATAAATGTAACATTAATTTGAAGATATGCTTCTTGTTTTAATCATTTAAACAAGCTTTTGAAGTTTGGGCAAAAACTTCTGGCAGTGTTGTGTTTTCGTGTATTTTATTTTATTTTTTCACAGCGCTGGATGTCATATGGTGATCGTGAAACACACGGGACACTTCACTACATGATTTCATGGTGAATTTTTTTATTTTCCATGTTCAGGTCAGTTTTGATCAAGAACAATCCACTGTGGCTTTAATTCAGCGTGAGCAGCTCGGCAAAAATAGACTCAGCGCCGAAACGATCGCGGCACTGCTGCTTCTGCTCCTGCTATGTGCTGCCGCGCCGCCTCTGCGTGCGGTCTGAATGCAACATGGGCGCCGGAAAATATACGCCCTGCTAACGCGTGCAGTGTGAAACCGGCCTGAAACCGCAGGCCAGTAATTTACCAGATAGATTATTAAATGTTGTGTAGGCTAAGCCTACCCATATAGATTTTTATTTAAAATTTATTTTATGTTGCTTAACGTTTCACATGCAACAGGTGAGCCAGTGCACAATTATTTTTTATGTATTTTAATTTTCTGTACATAATTTATTTTGTTAAACTACATAAACGCCATTATCTGTACCGTATCCCAACTGTTACAAAAAAACATCAATTGAGCAATATAACATGCATTTGTATTCAGTAAATAAGCAATATTTTGCTTTTTATGTTAAAGACACTATTGATACCATGAGAATTTTTTTTGTGTGACCATATATATTTACATGCAATAACCAATTAAACATATAGTTTTGACTGTAATTTGGCATTGATGTTGAAACAGGACAGAAGCACTGGAGAGCGTACAAGTGAACAACAGATAAACGGCATGATCTTTTGGGAGAGTTGCTTGTACATTAATAATCAGCTGGACATTCTGAAAGTTTACTTGAACTAGTTGATACTTGTAATGGAGCTCCTATATTTTTCATGTTGGCATGTATGACTGTGCAGGTGATGGTGGTTTTGGGATCTTCATACTGTTGTTTTGACACTCTCAGAATGCTGAGAACAGACACTGAGTCCTCTTGGTGGATGGGAGCGCTGGTTGAGCCCTTTATGTAAGGCTCATGTCCCCCTTTCCACATGATATAGACATCGCCGAGTTTAGGGCTGGTGACCTCACACACCAGAGAGACTGTGCCTGTGTTAGTATTATCAGGTTTGTAAATGACAACAGTGGGTCTCTGTCCATCTGAATTGGAGAAAGTGATAAAGATTCATAAAAAATGTATCAAACAATATTGAATAACAAGAATTTAACAAGTCAGCTTTTGACAGTGTGTCTAAGCATTTCAAATGTGCTTGCAATTTTTTGTCATACAATAAAATGACGTTCAACCTTTCATCATCTATGAATGCACATAGAGCCAAAAAGTTGATCATTTGGATTGACTCACCTCCTTTATCAAAACTGATTTCCTGCGTGATGTCTCTGTTATTGGTGTCACGAATGCTGCAGGTGACCATTTCCCCATCAAACCATTTCTTACTGTCAACAGTGATTTTGTCGATTCTTATAAACTGTGAAATGTCTTGAGAAGTGTCTATATTTCCTGTTACACTGGTAGGCACTGGTTCATTCTTCACTTTGCACAACACTGAAGCTTCTTCCACCATCTTTAGTTTATCTCCAGAAACAACAGCTTCCAAGACAACTTTATTTTTGATAAATAATTCTTTCTCAATTGGTGGCTTCAGCGTCAGTGTGAGTTTAGCTACAAAGGAGTAAGAAAGAAAAAAAAAAATGATTTAATGTGTAAATTTGGATTAATAGAAGTGAGAGCATGAGAGAGAGAGTGAGAGCAAACCAACATTTGATGACTTACTTTTGAAGTTCTTCGTCACACTAATCACTTTTCCCTGGTGTGTGACCTCGCAGGTATAGTCAGTATTTGAATTCCATGTCTCACTGCTGATTTTATAAAGACTGTGTGTTGTGTAAAGACCTTCAGCGTTTACTTTGTACTCCAGTTTTGACTGTGTCGTGCTGTTGATTGAATTAACTCTCCATTGTACAGTGAGGTCTTTGGGGTAGAAATCATCAATAACACACATGGCAAATGTACTTTTCTGAGTTGTTACAGGAACCAAGCTCACGGTTGGTGTTTGTGGATCCACTGAAAGTAAAAAAATTAGTTTTATATACAATGAAACTATGTTGAAGACGTGATATTTTGCAACAACAACTGCTATTGTCTGCCATTGCCTTTTCTGAATGGTTGTCTAACTGTGTTATATTGCTTTGATTTAATTTCTCTTAAATATTAATAAGACCGTCAAATCCGTCAGGTCGTTCCCAGTCTAATCCATCGATTTGAAAAATTAGCACACACAGCCAGCAGAAACCAACGGCCAAGGTCAGGATTTTCATTAAATAATACATTTACAATTACATTTCAGTTTATTTTTCACCAAACCCTATTGAATACCCCAGAACACTTGGAAATATACACATATTTACACATAAAATACACATTCACTGCCAAAAAAATAACCTTTTGTGTACCGAAAAAGAAAGAAGGGCATGCAGCATTCAAGTCAATAAAATCTAAATGAATAGGACATTCAAATAAAGAACAACAACACTTGCCTTGACCTCGCACAATATTGAAGGAAAACAACCAAATGATCAAGCTGAGGACTTTTAGAGGATCAGTCATTTTGAGCTCACTTCACAAGTACGTTTTTTGGTCTTTGCTTCTGAAACTCTTCCCCGCTTGGGGATATAAACAAGTTGATCAAAGTTAATCATTTACCAAAGTCAAAAATATGTCTTTTACACCAGTCCTCTCTGTGCACAGACAATATTCCTGTAAACAAACAAACACAAAAAAATCTGAAGCAGCCATTTATATTTGTCATTTCGAAAGACCAAAAGACAAGTTCCCGTAGAGAAGTCAAGCGACTTGAGTCACATTTATGTAACATATGAACAAGAAGCAAAGTTCACGTTCTAAAATTAAGGCCATGTTCACCTCTGACCTCTGTAGCCTAAACCTGTTGTTGTTCACAATGTTATTCACTGGTTCATTTAATTGATTCAAGAAGAATTGTATTTAATGGATGAACCACGGAACATTGTAAAGACAGAAAAATAGAGAAATAACTGAAATGAAAGAAGTTTCATAACATGTTCAAGCTTTCAAACATTATAGTGCTACAGCAATTGCAAAATATATTGAACTGGTCAAACTGAGAGGTAGAAAACAGTTTGACTATGAATGTGAATATGAATGTGCCTTTATGACCGATGATAATTCTTATCTCACTCTGAATAAAAAATACATAAAAACATGGATGTCATTTATTCGATCTTGGACTTTTGGTAAACACTGAAAATGTTCAACTCAAAGGTCTTTCACTTTATTTGCAAATGGTTATGTGCTAATGCGTTTTGCCAAATCGACCAAAGGTTGGTTTGTATTAAATTATAAACTTGTTTTCCCAAAATTTTTAGGCAATAGCCAGACAGCAACATTGATACAATGTTGAATTTTGATCCAAACCATCATTTTGGTTGAGAAGTTGTTGGATCAATATTGAAATTGTGATGAAAGTTGACAGCAGACATAGATGTAGACAGTGACATTGAACTAACAGTGATTTGTAGTTGATGAGCACAAGATCATGCAGGTGTGTATCTCTGCAGAACACTAGTGGGTGTTTCCCAATCAGTGGGGCGTTTTCAAACCATAATGGGCATTTTCAATCTCATTCCCTGATTCACTCTAATCCACTGGGGGCTTGGTTTAGGGGTGGGCCTTCATGAGTTTAGCAAGTCTGTTGAAAAATGGTTGAAAAACATTGTAATTGACATTGAAACATTTGGGTTAAATGTTTGTTTAAAACAACCCAATCACTGGGTCAAAACAACCCAATTGTCCATTGTCCATGGTGTGTCCATTTTCAACCCAACTTTGGTTGTTTTTAACCCAGCATTTTTTAGAGTGTTGTGTTGACACGAGAGTGGACGCTGTTACGTGAATGCACGTTGGAGATTAATATTTTGTAAGTAACATGGTAAATTATATTTGTTAGTTTTTTTGCGCAAACAAAGTACCCGCGTCACATCATAGGATTGAGGTTAAATCACTGTTGTCACATGGATTACTTTAATGATGTCTTTACTAACTTTCTGGGGCTTGAAAGTGCTAGTTGCGAAGACTTGATGGAGGCACAGAAAGATTTTTGAAGCCTGTGCAATCCCATAATGCCACACCATAGTAAGTTATTGTGAAAAGATATGAGCTACAGTAACAACACCTCCTTCTTGTAAATGAATTACAGTTGACATGGAAATATACTGTTAACAACTGTAAAATAAATGAATTAAATAGTATTAATATTGTCCATTCTGTCACATTTTCCGGTGTTCTCCTCCGACCCCTGTCTGTCTCGTGCTGTGATTTATGATGGCCAGCATATATCTGCTGCAAATGCGACCTGTTCCCCTCTGTCTCATACACACATGCATATAACATGTTGTATATAAGTAGTTCACATGATAAATGTAACATTAATTTGAAGATATGCTTCTTGTTTTAATCATTTAAACAAGCTTTTGAAGTTTGGGCAAAAACTTCCGGCAGTGTTGTGTTTTCGTGTATTTTTTTTTTCTTTTCACAGCGCTGGATGTCATATGGTGATCGTGAAACACACGGGACACTTCACTACATGATTTCATGGTGATTTTTTTTATTTTCCATGTTCAGGTCAGTTTTGATCAAGAACAATCCACTGTGGCTTTAATTCAGCGTGAGCAGCGCGGCAAAAATAGACTCAGCGCCGAAACGATCGCGGCACTGCTGCTTCTGCTCCTGCTATGTGCTGCCGCGCCGCCTCTGCGTGCGGTCTGAATGCAACATGGGCGCCGGAAAAAATACGCGCTGCTAACGCGTGCAGTGTGAAACCGGCCTGAAACCGCAGGCCAGTAATTTACCAGATAGATTATTATATGTAGGCTTAATACAGTGTAGGCTAAGCCTACCCATATAGATCTTTATTTAAAATGTATTTTATGTTGCTTAATGTTTCACATGCAACAGGTGAGCCAGTGCACAATTATTTTTTATGTATTTTAATTTTCTGTGCATCATTTATTTTGTTAAACTACATAAATGCCATTATCTGTACCGTATCCCAACTGTTACAAAAAAAACATAAATTGAGCAATATAACATGCATTTTTATTCAGTAGCAATATTTTGAATTAATCGATAATTTGCATCCCTAGTTAGAATTAAATAGAATTGTTGATACCGTAGCCTGAGCTTAACAAATCAGTGAACCGTTAAGGAGGATAAACACAATCAGGGTACTTGTCTATAACTCCTTTGACTTAATGTGTATCATTATTTTGACAGGTAGATGACAGAGCAGGTCTCAGCGTGCTTTCTGATTGGCTATTATTTCGTTTCACATGAGTGTGCGCGCGTTTGTCCTCGGGGTTCCCCCCACACATCCATGTTGGAATAGGATTCACTATAGGAATCACAAACACAAACTCAGAATGCCTATGTTTTGCGTCGTTTATTGTTGCTCAAATCGATCAAACTGAGGAACCACTAAGAGCTTTTATAGTTTACGTAACTTTTATCACTTTACTTTAAAAGTTGTCGCTTTTAATGCCGTTTTGCGTCTGCTAATACTGAACTTAATACGGATATCTTTGTTTTTGACTTGGTTAAATATTCACATTCTTCTTGGTATTGTTTGAAGGCAAGAAAATATATTTTATTGCATTGCATGTTCATTTGATGAAGTTTTGAAGAATTCGGTTCACAATGTTTATCTGGTTACAGTGAAAACAGTGTCACTCTGTGCTCTCGCTGCTGCTTCAGCCGTCATTATACGGTAGAAATATGTCAAAATAAAAATGTGTTCAACAAGCTGACAGAAGTCGATCTATTTCTTTGCTGGAAAGGTGTAAATGTAACTGAAGGTCATTGTTGTCATTGTAACTATTCACTTTCCCATATGGCCATGCAGGAGCATCGGAGATGGTTACATTCAGCGGACAGACACCGACACACTGTAGCCTGTTCTTGTTTTTATATTTATTTCAACAAATGACAACCAAAATCAAATCCATGAAAGCTTATGAATAATTTTGAAGTGGCAAGTTCTGCTAATTCACAAGCCGAGTTATTTCTGTAATTTCTGTTTTGTTGAAAACAGATTTGTTTAATTTCTGTTTCATTTGAAATATATGGTTTGCTTTAGTTGGCCCTGGACTTTTAACATTCGTTTTTCACTGGCTGCTGTAACTGTGTGTTTATAAGCCAAGAGAAAATGTGGTCAGATGATGTTGGCTATTTGTTAATGAAGACATAATCATTATGTAGTGGCCTGAATCACTGATCTCATGTGGTCATTCATTTTTTTCACCCACCCCTACTGCACTATGATAATTTTCCTCCTTTACTGCGTTATTTGCTATAATTCACCTGCTGAGATCTTTATAAACAACTAAATTTAGAAGCATCTCTGTTAGTCTATGGACCCAAATGTAACAAATTAATAATATATATATATATATATATATATATATATTTTTTTTTACCACTTAAATAAAATGTATTATTTTACTCAGATACATTTCCCCAAAGCATTTCGTTACTTAATACAAAATAAAGTCAGAAGAACAAAGACTACAAAGAAGTGCTCGCACAACTGCAGTTGATTTCATTTTCTGGCATGCGTACATTGCTGAAGCGACTAAAAAGGGTTCGCTTTCATTATACAGCACGAGAGAGACCTCTACAGTTTAAATAAATACTCACTTATGCCTCGTAGAGTTTGTTTTGACACGTGGCGTGAGGCGGCACGCTGCACAGAGCAGGACACTTCCAAAACTGACTTGAAACAGACAACAAAACGGTATGTTATACAGTACGCTATATGTTTTTACATCACTATAAAGTAATTTGTTTGTTGACTAAATGCTGAATTAGAGGAGAACATAAGTATTTGCCATCGAGGAAATACTTTTTTTTGAAATACTTTAAGTGAAGAGTTTATCTCACTTATCATATCCACTTACTTTATATTTTATATTTTAATTTTATTTTTTTATTTTTATCTTATTTCCTATTTTTATCTTACTTGATTTATTTATAACTCTACTTATGTTAATACTTTTATTCTAATTTTATTCTATTTCTATTTTAATTTCCCTTGTGTTCTTGTAACTGTTATTTGCACTGTCCATGGAGCGGACCTGTTTACATTTCACTGCCAGTTGTATATTGTGTATATAACTGTGTATGTGACAAATAAAACTCTTGAACTTGAATTCTTGAGGCTTAGAGGAACATTAGTTGTACCTCAAACGGTTAAAACAATGTGACAAAAACACACGCAAATCTGACCCAACTGTTTAATATCAGGATTGTTAGCATCTATTTACACTAGTTTTTATCCATTTGTTCACTTGTATGCATTCATTATCCAGTGAAATTGCATATTTAAGCTGTATCCTCATGCAGCGACATAAAACATCAGAAATGCATTCGATTTCAGTTTTGTTTATCGGCACTGTAACACATATTTTGATTAGATAATTATCAAGTGTTCTAAAATAGACGCAAATACCCTGTGAAAGTATACTGTACATATAATATTCATATGTGTCTAATTTCAATGCAATGCTTAATAAATTGGTAACACTTTACAAGTCCATTTGTAACATTAAATAAGCGTAACGGTGTTGTTAATTGTAAATTACAACATTTACTAATACATTATAACATTTACGTCTCTTACATTAGTTACTGTACTATGAATTACCACGAATGATCAAGGTATTAATATATTAGTATTTTTTATATTTAAAACTTACACTTACAATAAACTTACAATAAACATTTTGTCATTTTTTTAAATTCAAAGAATGGAAGAGAAACTGAAAACAGTCTTGCTGCTCAAACTGTGTATAGAACAATTTTTAATAATATTTATTTTGATCCTTTTGTATTTTTCATTTACTTGTACTTTTACTTTCAATACTTGAGTACATTTAATATAAAAAAATATGTTTCATACTAAAGTAAAATAATTATCACATATAAAACTTTTACGCAAGTAATATTCTAAATTGTGACTTTAACTTCTGGCAAAGTAATGTTTCTGGTAAGATATCTATACTTTTACTTTAGTATGGCTTTCAAATACTTTATCCACCACTGACCCTAAGTGAATAAAATAAGAACTACAGTGTGTGTAACTGCATTGTTTTCTACTGTTGGTTTTCAACTAAAAATTGGTCAGGAACATGATTCTCAGAATAAGTTATGTATACTGTCAAATGCAATATATACAATATAGAGATCAGTTAACAGAATTCCACTGAAAGACAGAAATTCATAATTTCACTCCGCTTTATTGTACATATTTTTTTGTAGAAACAGTCTTTATTGTCTTTGTTATTTACATTATGACACATCCCACAGGAACATTTATCTTGAACTTTTACCCGCACATGTTGTTCAAGACAGTAAAAGTGTATGACCTTTGTATCATGACTGACTTCACCCGTACATACAGATTTCTTCTGGAAAATCAGGAAAGAAACTTTCAAGAATGACTTCACATAAAGGTAACATATTTCATTATAAACACAATTATCGCTTATTATTTGAAATAGACCTTAGTCAGGGTAGTGCCATATTCAAATTTTGATAGGAATGAAAATGAGACTGTAAAGGACAAAAGTAAGCCTACAGTGTGTTCAATGGATTGTACTGTTGTTTATCATTATGCCAATTATTTAGCTGACGAAAGGTCTTTCCAAAAAAAGTTTTGAAAGTTGTGAGTTGTGAAGACGACATGTGATCTAGGATCTTTATACAGAGCATTTGTTGATCCCTCACAGAATTTTCATCCATGTTAAATTCAAAATCTCATCTAAACGCTACATAACTACTTTAGATTCATTATAAATGTAATTAATAACTGTACAAGCTACAGTAACTCTAGTGAGTTCTCTACTTTTATAATTGTACCAAGAGATGTTGGAAAGTAAACCTGAATAAAAGCTTTATCTATCTTTATGATCATGTTATTTAACGTAACAGTCTTAACCTGCTTTTAATGATTAAAATCATTCAGTTTAATTTAGTTTTATGTAGTTCAGTAGAGTAGTGAAATCTCTGAATTTCATACAGCATGATGAATAGACAGACGTCAGAAGTCAGAGATGGACTGAAGACTGAAGAAAGAGACAGAGTGAACAGAGTATGAACATGTCAACCACTGACACCAGAGGTGAGAATAACAGACAGATTCACAAGATTGTTCAGGAACATTTGATCTAATTCTGTCAATAGAATTTAAATTTCCTTACGTAATTTATTTACATGCAGAAGCCTTGTCGATTTCAAATGATGTAGACCAAATATGAGCAGCAAGAGACATATTAAGATTATTACAGTTTCTTCATTGCACTCAGCAAAAACTCCAGTGTTAAATTAGCTCTCCTGGAAGTTTATTTGAGACCACTCTCAAGTGTGTTGAAGTGTTCAAATGAACACTGAAAAGCGTTAAATTAACACTGAATCGGGTTAATGAGATAATTAACTGAGTGATGATTGATCATTATTGAAGACACCTGATGATAACAAGTAGAATCACAGAAGGAGAACATCATAATGTTTAAGTTAAATACCTGCAAAAAATGCTCTTCTTATTTAGTATTTTTGTCTTGTTTCCAGTCCAAATATCTAAAAATTCTTAAATCAAGATGCATTTACTAGATAAGTAAAATGACATTTTTTTTTTTTGAGAAAAAAAATACAATTATGTGAGTTTTTGCTTAAAATAAGCAGAATTATCTGTCCCAATCAGAAACAAGATTATTTTTCTTACCCCATGGGCTTGTTTCGTGCTGAAGACAGGAAGGAATTCTCTGCTCGTTCTCTCCCTCAGTTAACATGTGCCCTACCACATCTACATCACTCATAAATCACAATAACTGATCAAATAAGGCTTTGGTGAGACAAAAATTCGGAGATAAAACAATGCAAGTATAACAGTATCATTTATCCTGAAGCTTATCGGTATTCCACATTGACTCTATGTACCGGTCCAAAAAAATTGCGGTTTCTACTCTGTACCCATCCCTAGTCCTCCATCACCCTTGGTGCCAGACGTGGCAGCACATCTAGCACCAGGCCTATTCCTGCTGAATCCTTGAGAACCGGTTTTAGGCTGGGTACCATATGAGTGAGCCTGCGGGTATCCCATGTTGCTCCTAAATGGAAGCCTGTGTCTTTCCCTTGGGAGAGCCCCCTTCTGATAAGGCTGTAGCCACCATTAAACCCGCCTTGTATTCCGGCCCTATACGAACTACCGGCACATCTGGGAACTTAACTGTCAATTTCGTCAATGCCCCTTTTTAGGGGAAAATAAACTAGACTTAGCGGCACAAAACAACGTCCATACACAGCCGGCAGGCTTGAATAACTTAAGAAATCACTCTTTTTATTAAACATGTCAAGTAATTATATATGTCCAGCCTGCCTGCCAAGAGCGTGAAAGATACATCCACAAACTCAATTTGGTCAATTTAAAAACATGTCCCTTCATTCTCTCACCATCAAATTGGTATAACAAGTGAATGATTTTACTTTGTTTTTGCGAGTAAAAATCTTTAAATGTAAATATTATGTCTTTATATTTAGAGTACTGAGTTCACTTTTCTGTCCAGCCATACAACTAGCCTGACTTAGCATCCGATAGCATCATCCGTACTTCATGATTCAAAAACAAAGTTAAATCATTCACTGGCTTACCTGGTGACTCGATGAAGTAGGAGTAAATGTCCTCTGGCCACTGGGTGGGGTTGTTACACCATGTTGGCAGTGGAAGAATGAAGGGACATGTTTTTTTAAATTGACCAAATTAAATGTGTGGATGTATCTTTCACACTCTATGGCAGACAGGCTGGACATATAATTACTTGACATTTTTAATATTGGGTTATTTAAGCCTGACGGCTGTGTACGGATGTTGTTTTGTGTCGTCATTTTGTATTGAAGTTGATGGGAGTCTAGTTTATTTTCCCCTAAAAGAGGGTGTGAATCAGACATTCTATGACGTTGCGCTGGTTGTGTGTATGGGTTAGCAGATATACTCCACATAACTCATTCAGGGTAGGATGTGGTTTCCGCAGTGTATCATTTCCATTGGAAAAGGCACGCTTTCCCAGTGTTATCCAAATCTCACTGATTGGGTCATGCGGAACAGCAGTGATGGTCATCTCTGTGTCAGGCCTGTCTCATTACTTTAGAGAGTTCATGAGGCTCACACAGGGCAATGGAAGGGGACAGCGCTCATGGAATTTTGGTTGGGATTCGTATTTGTTGGTCCGACGTGGCGTAACCCTCGTTCCCTGAAGGAGGGAATGGAGAGGCCAGGCAGTCGCCATGACTGCTGTACCCCGCTGGGGTGCCAGTTCACTGGCTTGGCTCCTCAGCAAAAACCTGATTAATGCAGTCAGCTGCTGCAATCATTGCATGCCAATGTACATCGGCTCATTTAGTTACACTCGAAGTAGATTGGCTTCTCTGGCGAGATTCCTATTTGACGGTCCAACGTGGCATCTCCGTTCCCTCCTTCAGGGAACGAGGGTTGCATACATAACCGAGACGTTTTTGCTGTACATATTCAAAAAAGTAAAAAAAAAAAAAAAAATCCCCAAATTCTCAGTTTCCTCAAGACAACATCTTTCCCTTTCACATTTCTATTTGTAAAAATTGTTTAAAGATGTTTTCTATTGGTTTGTGTTACTGTGATGAAAGATTAAAGTTTAGAAAAGACTTTTGTTTCATACAGTGATTACTGCCCACAGTCCTCATCGCAGGAGAAAATGGAGTAAAGACAACCCTCCTACAAGTAAGTCTATAGATAAACAAACACATGAAGTGATGAAGAGAATGTGGAAATTATGGGAAGCTTGTTCAAAGCAGAAGAGATAATTTCAGCCTCAAATACACCTCCTACTGGTGAAATATGTTCATTTTGTTTAGTTATGTTGGATTAAGATCTTGGCATCATAACGTTATATAAGCCATGTGCTCTGTGATATTGTATGATGTGAGGATTTCACTCTTTGCAGTGAGGATTGTTCTGCTGGGGAAGAGCGTGTCAGAAAACAGTGGAGTGGCAAACTTCCTGTTGGGACGAGCAGCGTTTGACAGTGAAGCTCCTCCAGATGTTGTAGAGAGAGTCGGAGGAAGATTGAAGGACAGACACGTGATGGTCATCAACAGTCCTCAGCTGCTCCAGACACATCTGTCACTCTGTCACATCACACAGACAGTGAGAGAGTGTGTGTATCTGTCTGATCCAGGACCTCATGTGATCGTTCTGCTCCTCAAACATGAGCTGTGTTCAGCAGAAGATCAAGAGTGTGTGCAGAAGGTGCTGGACTCTTTCTCTGAGCGGGTTTATCAACACACCATGGCCCTCACCACACAAGAACCCATTGAAACCAATGACATCCTACAGAAAATCATTCAGAAATGCTCAAACAGACACTTCAGTCTTCAGAGAAGCAGCTCTCCTGATGATCTTCTGCAGGCGTTTGAGGACATTGTGCAAATGAATGATGGACGCCACCTGGATTGTGCTGAAGCTTTACAGTATTTCACAATGGAGCAACAGACCACAGAAAGATGTGAGTGTGATGATATAGTTGATGTTTCTAGTGATAAATGAACAGTTTTTAAACACACTTTATCTTCTACTGTCAGTTTCAGAGGGTGTGAAGCTGAATCTGGTTGTGTGTGGGAGTGATGGGCCATTAAAATCCTCCATATCAGAGAGGATCCTGCGGCAGACAGACAGAAGATCAGACGTGGAGCTTGATGGACGTCTGGTCAGTCTTGTGGAGCTTGATGGGCGTCTGGTCAGTCTGGTGGAGCTTCCAACTCTGTTCAACACTCGGCTCTCAGAGGAAGTGATGCGTCAGACTCTCCGCTGTGTGTCTCTGTGTCATCCTGGAGTTCATGTTTTCCTCCTCATTATTTCTGATGCTCCACTGACTAATGAAGACAAAGCAGAAATGGAGAAGATCCAGAAGATATTCAGCTCAAGAATTAACAAACACATGATGATCCTCATAATGCAGAATTCTGAGCGTCAGACAGCAGAACTCAATGAAGAAACGCAGGCTGTCATTGAAAGCTTTGGAGGACGTCATCATTTCTTTAGTCCCACCACTCAAGTGTCCACATTGATGGAGAACATTGAGCAGATGCTGGAAGAAAACAGAGGAGGCTTTTTCTCCACAGAGACATTTCTGGAGGCGCAGATGACGAAATTGCTGCAATTTGAAGAGATGAAGAAAGTTAATTTGGAGACACATTTTCTGTCGAAAGGTAAATAACCAGAAAATCATTTTGGGTCTAAAAACACACAGCAAAAACCCCAGTGTTAAATTAACTCTCTAAAGTTTATTTGACTTCACACTCGAGAGTGTTAAAAGTAACTGAAGAAGTGTTAAAGTTAATGAGATTATTAAGAGATTAATTAAGTGATGATTGAGCATTAGTGAAGACACCTGATGATAACAAGCAGAATCACTGAAGGAAAGAGTCACCATTTTTGCACCGTGTTTGCCATAGTTGGGCTCTTGACCCATGACTTTTTAACATTACTTTTTTTCTGGCTACTTTGTTTTTTTTAGAAAACACATTTTGTTATGGCAAAAAAAGCACAGAGAAAATCTGTTCAAGAGTTGATTATGTTTTGATTATCATTATCAACGTAATCATCATTTAGTGACCCGATAAACTAATATAATTCTGAGACCAATCTCTTATTATACGGGTGATGTGTTGATTTTACATTATTGCTTTAGACACACACACAGACATCAAGAATCAAGAAAAACATAAAACAGCAAAAATAAAAGAAAATGGTAAGAATAAAATAACTCACTAAAACAAATCATCTTATAATTTATTAATGTCACTATGCATGCTGGGACTCATGGTGAGTTTTGATTGGTTTACCCAGAATACACTGCAAAAAGCTTTTTGATGGTCACCATTGTTGAGATTCATACGCTGATTATTGATGTCTCTGTGTTTAAATGACAGAGAGATTCAAACATTTTTTGAACAGAATAACATTTAAAAATCCCTCTGATTATATTGAAAACACCAGATCTTATACGGTAGAATCACAGGGTTACTGTTACCAACCTAACTCAAAGATTAGGCTCTAAATGACATCAGTGATTCAGCTCATGATGATGATGTCAAAACAACCAACAACACCTGATCACATTTTCTCTGGTCTTGTCTGGCTGCTATAAATCAGTTACAGCAGACAGACAAAAAATTATCTTATAAAAGCAAGGGTCAAGTTCTCACCTTCAGTGATTCTGCTTGTTATCATCAGGTGTCTTTACTAATGCTCAATCATCACTTAATTAATTTCGTAATTATCTCATTAACTTTAACACTGCTTCAGGGGGAGGGGGGGGGCTTATATTTTTTAAGAATTATGATAATATTCACAATTTTAGGTGTGACATTCAACAAAATGTTATTGTTTATGTGGTGTTTTTTAACCCTCGTGCACTGTTCGATATCTGGTTACAGTCTGTATGTCCGGGTCAAATCGAAAAAAAAAAAAACACACAACCCCTTTCCTGCGCCATTTTGAATGTATGTATAATGCAATATCTCAAAACAACAAAGAGATACAAAGACAATAATTAAATGGAATCGTAGACTATGCTTTGGGGGTTCGCCACTTGGTGTTTGGGATATGGTACTAAAACTTAAATGGTTCAAAATGGTTCCAAATATCTGTCCACTGTAGTGGATGCCATGCATGAAAGGGTTAAAAGTTTGTAAATTTTTTACAATATTCTGAGGGCCTAGAGGGCCCTGACAGTTCCCCCCTGCTAATACATAAATATTTTAAAAAGTATGGAAATATATAGTTCAGATCACTCAAACCATATATGGAAATTGAAGAGTCCTTATGGTCACCGGTAGAGTCTACATGTCATCTAGTGGAAAAGTGTTTTACTGCGAACAAAAAAATCTTACTGAAAGTTTTTTTTTTTTAGATATCAACCTAAAATATGGCACAGAACATGTTCAGATATTTAGCTTTGCTTTTCTTGAAGTTTTAGAGCTGAAAGTGTTCTGTAAAATATATATTTTACATAAAAAAATATATATATATTTTACATTTTCATAAACTTAAACGTTGATAACTTTTTTGTGAACTTTACTTTTATAACTGTCTTTACTTCTACAATAATCTGTTTATCTTAAAAAGTTACCAAGACTTGCATCAAAGCATATGTTATGCACATTAATGTTTCACATTGTTGGCAATTGTTTCAACTATGTAATCTGATGTTTTTCTACACCGGAAGTTTTCAAAACAATTGTACATGTAATTGTGGGGATGTTAAAAATTATTTTGCAAAAACATGCAAAAACCCAATCATAGCAGTAGCTATTTCCAAGTCTTGAATGCGGCACACCCATTAAATACAGTGTTTTAAAGAGAGGGTCAAAAACAGGATAGAAAATACACTATTACTTCAAAATTATGATGTTTTTTTATGTAAAAATCTTGATAACATTATAAGTGCACCTCAGAGAACATAATATTTTTTTTTAAATGCAGTCCATGACCCCTTTAAAGTCTCTGCGTCTGTCTCTTTTCTGGTCAGTGTGCTCCTTTCTGTCCTCACCAAGAAACTCAAAACCACTCTCCTGTATTTTTTGACTGGTATTTAATTCAGTCTATAAAAACAGTGGGGATAAAACAGTGGGGATGTGAACATTAAAGGGGTACATATACCTTTTGAACTCAGCTCACAACCCTAACTCAAACAACATGTGAACAGCACTGGAGCTCAACATTGTCACTATCCCCCAACTGGTCCAGCAAGCCTACCAGTGCTGACTTTCAAAGCAGACCTTTTAAACCCACTGACATCCCAAATGCACAAAATTCAAATCTTTAATTTTCCTGCTACATATAAAGTTCTGCTGAATTGCTCCACAAGTTTATCACTCTTTGGGTGCATTGAAGTCATTTTGATTCATAACCATGAATCTGGTCAGAGTCTGTCTGAGGCGATGAAAATATTCTTGTCCATCTCCAATATATTTTCCTCATTGGAAAGTCATTTGACAAAAAGAAGTTATCAAGGATGGTGTTGGTCTGTTGAGTTGTCACTCTACACCTGGGTTATTTAAATCTTGCCCTGGAGGGCGAGTGCGCTGCAGAGTTTAGCTCCAACCCTGATCAAACTCACCTACCTGTGATTTTCTAATGAGCCTGAAGACATTGATTAGCATGTTCAGGTGTGTTTGATTAGGGTTGGAGCTAAACTCTGCAGCGCACTGGCCCTCCAGGGCAAGATTTGAATAACCCTGCTCTACACCATCTTCATCCTATGGTCTTTCTGCCTGAAGGGCAACAGCCTCAGTTCTTCTCCCATTACTCTGTTACTTTTGACATCAGAGTGAAGGTTGTGATGATTACTGATGAAAACTTGCATTAGACTTCAGGTGCAAAATATTGTTTGCATATTATTGTTATCTATGTTTGCGTTAAGACTTATGTATTTCCTCTTTTACAGGTGCAACAGAGAGTGAAGATGATCTGAGAATTGTGCTGCTGGGAAAAACTGGAGTAGGAAAAAGTTCAACTGGAAACACCATCTTAGGAAGAGAAGTATTTAAAGCAGAAATATCTCAGGAGTCAAATACCAAAGCGTGTCAGAGAGAAACATCTGAAATCAATGGCCGACATGTTACTGTGATCGACACACCAGGACTGTTTGATACTGAACTTACTAATGAGAAGATCCAGAGAGAAATCAGCAACTGCATTCCAATGATACTGCCTGGACCACACGTGTTCATCATTGTGCTCAATTTAGGGCAACGATTCACTCAAGAAGAAGCAACATCAGTGAAGATCCTCCAAGAGACGTTTGGTGAAAACTCATTAATGTACACCATGGTGCTCTTCACTAGAGGAGATGATCTGAAGAACAAAACCATTGAACAGTGTTTGGGAAAACCTGGATCTGCTTTGATGAATCTGATTGAAGCGTGTGGAAACAGATTCCATGTGTTCAATAATAATGAGACTGGAGACCGAACACAGGTGTCTGATCTACTGGAGAAGATAGACAACATGGTGAAGGCAAACGGAGGGACTTTCTACTCATGTAAGATGTTCAGAGAGATGGAAAGAGAGAAACAAGAACAACAGATGAAGATCCTGATGGAGAGAGTGGAGCAACAGAACAAAGAAAAAGAAGATCTGATGAAGAAACACGAAGAAGAAAAAAAGAGAATAAAGATGATGACGGAAAAAGAGAGACAGAATCAAGACAATGAAAGAAAGAAAAGAGAAGAGGAACTCAAAAAAGAAATAGTAGAACAAGAAAAACATCAGAGAGAGATACGAGATGAGATGAGACGAGAACGAGACACATTTAAACATGAAATGGAAGAAATGAAGCAAGAAAAAGAGAATATAAAAACAGAAAGAGAAAACCTTCAGATCAAATATGAGACCGAAATAGACAGACTGAAGAAAAGAATAGAGAATGAAAGACAGAATTATGAAGAAGAGAGAAAGAAAAGAGAAAATGAATATTTAGAAAGAGAAGAACAATATAAAACACAAATAAAAGTGAAAGAGAGAGAGATCCATGAGGAGATACAAAGAGAACGAGAGGAATGGGAGAAACATAAAAAAGAGGAAAAGACAAGAAGAGAAGAAGAGGATGAGAAAAGGAGAAAGAAAGAACAGAGAGATTGGGACGAATTTAACCAGAGACTGAAAGAAGAGAGAGAGAGAATAGAAAGGGAGAAAGAAGATATTCAATCTAAACATGAAGCAGAAGAAAACAAGTTGAAGATCCTGATGGAGGAGAGAGTGGAGAAAATGAACAGAGAATTGATGGAAAAACACGAAGAAGAGAAAGAGAGAATGAAGATGATGATGGTGGAAGAACAACAGAATCATGACAAAGAGAGAAAGAGAAGAGAAGAAGAACTTAGAGAGAGAGAAGAAAGATATAAAATAGAAATGAAAGACAAATATGAGCAAGAGAGAGAGATGAGAGAGGATACAAAAAGAGAACGAGAGATGTTTAAAAATGAAATAGAGGAAATTAGCCTAGGAAAAAAGAAAGCGACAGAAGAAAAAGAAATTCTTAAGACTGAATATGAGACAGAAATAGACAGATTGATGCACAGAATAGAGAATGAAAGACAGAATCATGAAACAGAGAGAAAGAGAATAGAAGAAGAACAATATAAAACACTAAAAAAACACAATGAGGAGAGAGAGGAACAGATGCAGAAAATAAAGAGACAACGGGAAGAATGGGAGAAAGAGAAACTAGAGGAAAAAACGAGAAGAGAGGACTATGAGAATAGGAGAGAGAGAGAAAAACAGATTTCTGTTGAACAGATTCAGAGACTTAAGAGTGAAATGGAGGGAATAATCAGAGAGAAAGAGAGAGAAGAAAGAGAGAGACAAGGACAATTAGAGGATTTAGAGAAGAGCCTGAATAATGAAAGAAACATGAGAGAAGATCTACAAAAGACTTTTGAAGAGAAACTTAAGCTCCTTGAAGAGCAATGCGAAGATGAACTGAAGAGAAGACGAGTGGAGTGGAGGGAGGAATATGAAAGAGAGAAAGAGAAGAAGAAATACCCTGAAACTGATAATTCACTACAGGTGAGTGTTCAAGACACTTTTGGTATTTCATGTCTGTTCTATTAGGATTAGGACCTCAAACCCAGACAATGTAAGTAGGTCTTTGTTTACTAAATAATTTGTGTTGGTTTCAACTCCAAAAGGTCACAGCCTACAGGAAACTGGAGACCAAATACAGCAACTGTTTCTGGAGTCTTCGCAGTGCCATGATGGAAATTGAGAACAAACTACACAACAAAATAGAAAATAAAGCAATTCATGAGGTCGAGGAAACTGATCTTCAAGGAAAACTGAAGAAGACGAGTGAAGAAGTGGAGAAATCAGTGTCTGAATTCTTTGAGAAAGACACAGATGCTGATATACTGATTCAGTGGAAAACATCATTTGAAATCAAAATCAAAGAGATTCAGGAAAACATTGTGAAAGAAACAGAGAGGAAATTAAATGAGATTCTTCAGCAGCGAGACCTGAAGAAAAAGATTGATGCTCAGAGAACATATCATGAAAACACTCTATTTGAAAAGAGCAAAGAACTTGCCTTAAAACTCAAAGACAAAACAAATGATGAACTACTGAAGAAAGAGTTTGATTTGTTTTGGGAACAGAGTGTGAAGAAGATCATCAAAGACACTCCTCCAGTAAAAGACACTGACATAATGAAAGATGCTAGAGAGATCCTCAGTGACAGCTATGAGGGGCGTCTCGCTGTAAACTACTTAAGAGAAAGCAGGGATATTTTCTCTATGCCAAGTTATTCAGATTATGTACAGGTCAAGAAAACCAGTGGATTTAGAAGATCAGATAAAGATTCCTTCAGATCAACAAAAGAGAAACTTGGTTACACTCTATCAAGAGAGGATGAAACCCAAATAAGATCATTAGTAACAGATGTTGTTCAGCAGACGAACAGAATGATTCAGTCATTCAACATTTCCAAGATGGGCTTCAACATCAGCTACATTCAACAACTCATAGATTACATCAAGGCAAGAATAACAAAACATGAGGAAGGGTCAGAGAAATATGAGTTCAAGAAAAGATTCTTCATTAATTTAGTTATTTCAATCTGTAAGAAAGCAAACAAGATGATTACAGACCAACACAGACTGTTCAGGGAAGCCAATGATCCTGTAATATATGTTAAAAGGAAAAGACAAGAGAACTATAGTATTTTCCAAAAACACCTGCATGGAGCCGCATCAGCTGCCATTTTTGGTAAAATCATCTGTCAAAAACTTAAGGAGCCCATTGAGCAGAGCGTCTACAAGAAGACTGCCAGAGATCTGACAGATGAAATGAGAGAAAACTGTAAATCACTGAATGGAAACAGATCAAATCTGGAGAAACACATCCTGAAGACACTGGCAGAAGAGGAGGACTTTGAAAAATACATGGACTACATTCATAATCCCAGAGATCACTTCAAGAGTTTCATCAGAGATGAAGTCAGTCGGTACATCACTGATAAGTTCAGTGTCAGTGTTTTACCCAAGATGAAGGAGAACATTGAACTCCTGCAGCAGAAGATCATGAAAGCAGCTAATGACTCTACTGAACATGTTCAAGAGAACAGAGGAGATGCTGGTTTGTGGTTGAAGAGTTTCACACAGAGGCTCTCAGATGAGCTGATCTTCTCTGAAAAAGACCTCAGTGGAGTGAAACATGATGATGTTGAGGATTTTAAGCTCCTAGAAGATGTGATAGAAAAAGAACTTTTTACCATAACATTTGACATCAGCGATATATTCAACACAGAGACATTTCCAGTAAATCTGGACTATAAGTTCAGGCCAGATGAGATTCTGATTGATCACTTCTGTCAGTGCTGTTGGGTTCAGTGTCCGTTCTGTAGAGCCATCTGCACCAACACCATAGAAAACCATGATGGAGAACACAGTGTTCCTTTCCACAGAGTGACTGGAATTAATGGCACATATTACCCTTCAACACAGAATCTCTGTGCTGATATATGTTCAAATTTAGTGGCAAGTGATCAGTATTTTTATACACAGGATGGAATGTATAAATATAGAAAATACAGAAAAGCAGGAGTAAGGTTTGCTGACTGGAGCATCACCCCTGACCTCTTTGAGCTGCCCTACTGGAAGTGGTTTGTGTGTCGATTCCAGAAACATCTGGGAAAATGCTACAGTAAAACATTTGAGGGAAGTGGTAAGATCCCAGATGAATGGAAAAAATACTCAAAACCAGATGCTATTGAGAGTTTAGATCAATGTATCTAATAGAGAAGATAAAGAATGAGACTCATGTTTTATGTCAGATTCTCCTCAGATCACAGTCAGAAATGAGTTATTACGTTCTGAACTCAACTATACCTCACAGTGAATTATGATTACACTGGATACAAGGGCTTTAAAGACAACATTTATTGTAAAAGTCTTCTGGTCTATGTAGCTAGAAAAATGACAAAAAGATTTGAATTAGACTTTTCTTAAGTAGAATTTTAGACAAATGTATTAAGCAATTGTATGCAACATTTAACAAAACTGTATTGTAATCAGTGTTGTGCAAGGAAATGTAATTAAATTACAGATTACTCCTTTTAAAGTAATCGCATTACTGTTCTGATTACTTTTTTTTTTCAAATTGAATTAGTTACATTATTAGTTACGTTACTAGCCCCCACCCCCTCAAAAACAGACTATAAAAACCTCTTTAGCCTGCTGCCTTAAATTTAGATCTGCTCATGTTACATCATACTTTTTACGTGTTTCACAGCGCTGCACACTATTACCAATCACACACGAATGTGTTGAGTTTATGAATGCTAATGGAAAATTAGAGGCATTAAGATTAGTAATTGCCGAAACATCAGAGTTTTGTTCAGTGCCGCGAACTCTGCACTCTCGCGAATACTCTCATCATAAACTGATAAACATAAAGAGATTTGTTGATTGTGCTCTCGAGAGCGTCAAAACTAATATAAATAGGCCCAGCGAGAGATGAAAGATGGGCCTAACAGGACGGACCACACAGTAACAACGGCAATGGACAACAAGATGAACACCAGAACTTCAGGAAATGAAGAGAAGATCTTCTGGAAGTATGGATGCGGATGGGAAAAACGTACCACGTTCCGTGGGTTGCGAATCTACCAGGGGAAACGAAAGTGTGGGGAGAAGGGCCAACAGCAACCTTGCGCTGCCTTGGCAGGTGAGACAATAGGGTCCGAAAACCAGGTCGCAGATTGCAGAAGGCAAATATGTCACAGATGAAGAAGGCCCACTGGTGGAGGGAGAGCCCCCACGTGAGTACCAAGACCCAGTCTCCACCAACACACACAGGACAGAGACAAATGCGGACACAAAGAAACCAACTAGGAGAGGCAAGCTCAAATGGCCAAAGTCAAGCGAGACAGAGGCATGGCGAACACTGGGCACTGACCTGGCCAAGACACTAGAGGGATGGAATCCAAGCTCAACCAGGTTGGGAACATCCTATACCAGGACTGCAAGAACAGGTTTGGCGAAGTGACCAACAACCAGAGGACCGCCCAAAGAGAGAAGGGAAGAAGGGAAACAGAGATTGACCACCTAGTGTGAAGGTGCCAACAACTACGGAAGAACTGGAGGAAGGCAACGTTGGCAGAGAAAGAAGCCTTGTGGGAGGAGGTCAGGCAAAGACTGTCCAGGCTTCGCAGGGCTGAACGTATCCGCTAGCACAGCAAACAGAAACAGAAAGAACGAGCCAGCGTCTTCAAAGACCCATTTAAGCATGCCAGACAGCTGCTGGAGGAGAAGAAGAGTGGGAAGCTCGAAACCACCAGGGAGCAACTGGAACAGCACGCAAGAGAACAGTACAGCGATCCAGTAAGGAACATCCCGTTAGGAACACCAGGGTACGTGCTTAAGCCTGCACCTCCGACTGCTGTGTTCAACATCATGCCCCCCAAGCTCAGTGAAGCCAGGCAAGTCGTGGAGAAGGCAAGGTCTTCATCAGCACCAGGCCCCAATGGAATCCCCTACAAGCTGTATAAGAACTGCCCCAAAGTACTAGAGCTGCTATGGTACCTCATGAGAACTGCCTGTAAGAAGCAACTCATCCCATCCGAGTGGCAAAGTGCTGTGGCGGTCTTCATCCCCAAGGAAGCAAACTCCAAAGACATCAGGCAGTTCAGAAACATCGCTCTGCTGAACATAGAAGGAAAAATCTTCTTCTCAGTGCTGGCCAGAAGAATGACCACCTACCTGCTTGAGAATGGCTACATTGACACCAGCTGCCAGAAGGTGGGAGCCCAGGCTTCCCAGGGAGCGTAGAGCACTCTACAATGATCTGGGACCAGATCCAGAAGGCCAAGCGGGAGAAGATAGACCTGCACATCGTCTGACTCGATTTTGCTAATGCATTTTGATCAAGTCCCACAGCAGCTGATAAACTACGCCATGGAGTTCTTCCATATACCCTCCTGCATAAAGAACATGGTTGCATCCTACATCAATGACCTGCAGATGTGCTTTGCCCTCCAAGATTTCACCACCGGGTGGCAGCAGTTAGAAGTAGGAATCGCCATGTGTTGTACCATCTCTCCCATCCTGTTCGTGTCAGCCTTTTAAGTAATTCTCATTGGAGCAAGACAGATGGTTGGAGGGACCAAGCTACCATCTGGGCAGAGACTACCCCCAATGAGGGCGTACATGGATAACAACAGCAGCATACTTCAGACAGCAACATGCACATCAAGACTCCTGAAAAGGATGGACGAGTTGATGCCGTGGGCACAAATGAAGATCAAGCCATCAAAATCACAGAGACTTTCTCTCAGAAGAGGAGTCAGAAATGACAGTAACACTTTCGTCGTGGGGGAGAGAAAACCCCATTCCTCTCTGAGCAACCAATTAAAAGCCTGGGGAGGCAGTACACGGCAGAGCTTACCGACAAACAGATGTGGAGAACTGTGATGAAACTACTCTCAGAAGGCCTGGCAAAGATCAAAGCCAACTCCCAGGGAAGTACAAGGTCTGGTGCTACCAAATTACACTCTACAGGAGGGTGATGTGGCCACTGAAAATTAGTGAGATCCTCATCCACTGCAAGTAAGATGGATGGAAAAGACAACGCATTCATCCGAAAGTGGTTGGGGCTGCCACAGTGCCTTTCTGAAACAGGCCTCTTCGGAAGGAACATCATCCAGCTGCGGCAAGACAAGAACAAGTTGGATAAAGGAGTTATTTTGATTTTTTTTTGCGCACAAAAACTATTGTCGTCGCATCGTAAAATTATTGTAGAGCCACTGTGGTGAGATGGACTTTGTAACGATGTTTTAAGTGCCTTTTATGGGTCTTGGGAGTGTAAATGTACTGAATGCCAATGGAGGCCTATCTGAAGCCTTTCTCAGCATCAGCTTTACACTAAAATATCTTCATTTGTGTTCTGAAGATGAACGGAGGTCTTACGGTTGTCGAACGTCATGAGGGTGAGTAATTAATGACAGAATTTTCATTTTTGGGTGAACTAACCCTTTAATCAGTTTGGGCAACAAGCAGGAAAAGACCAGGCTTGTACTCGAGTTGAGCGAGTGTGTTGACCAGGCTGTAAGGAACGCATACCCCAAGGTTCTGACAGGCCGGAAGTGGAACGCCCAGACTAAGGTCGACCAAGCTGTCAAGACGTCTGCAACATCAAGAGATTGTTGGCAGAGTCCAGGCAAGAAGAGCAGGGTTAGGGTGGGGAGACGGTTCTGGTTGTTGATGGTGGTGTCAGAGGTGACAAGAATGGAGGAAGGGCGTTACAAGGGCGTTTGGCAGTGAGGAAGGCTGCATACTCTGCAATACCCCTAATGCAAGCCTCCAGCACATCTTGTCAGGCTGTAAGATTGCACCCAGAGATTTCAATAACAGAAAATACGACTTTTTATTAGTTACTGTAGAAACAAGGATAATAAACTCTAATCCATGATCCATCTACAGGTGTTAGTTCACTTTGACATCTTTATTCTCAGCTTTTCAAAACCATTCCTTAAGCTGCACACAAACTAGATAGACTTTAACAATGACTTTCACATATATTTGCATCTGTAATCAGAGAGGTATTTTCATTTTACCCTATAATGAGGGATACTTATCTTCTTTTGTTTCATATAATTCTTGTGTCATTAATAAAACACTCATTAGAATCTGATCAAATCAGCTCGAGCTCTGATTACATTTGTGATGGACTTTCACACTTTAAAAACAATCAATCTCTTTCAATTTCTGCCTGCATGACATTCACACTACAGTCATATACGATACAACAACACATATTATAGCATGTACTACAGGTGGAAAGCAGAAAATGCATGTATCAGAAAATAAGTGAATTCTTACCACTGGCATAGTTGGACAGGAGGGGATTTTCCAGGTATGTTTTGAAAACTTGGATGTAATTCGGAGTAAAATCTCTCATGTTAGACATGTTGGAGCTCAGCACTGAATAAAGTCAGACTAGGAAGCAGAATCTCAGCTAATAACAGCAAACTTTGTGTCGCATTTTAAAAACAAACGTAATGACCCGCGCGTCAGACGACATCCCCTCCTCGTGCATATGCAAATCAACCATATGACGCAAATCCAGTTCGTGCAACAAAAATATAAAGGTGAATTGTCATTTCCATTATTGTAAAATCTCTTAAAATCATTGATAACACAATAGGACAATAATGTGAATTATGATCATATTTTTTTGTCCATGTATCCAATGCAGTGCTGTTTCTTTTCGTGCAATAAAAAAATAAATAAGGTGAGTTGTCCATTTGCAATGCAAGAGTATCAGTTAATGAGAATACATTGAAATACTTTTAGAAGCCACACAATTTCACAAATTATATCAGTGACTTAAATGTTACGAAAATAAAATGATAACTGATATTATAGCATACAGTCAGAAGAAAAAATATCAAGATTTCAGATTTACATCAATCACGTGCGTGAAATTTTGAGCTCAGAGCGGAGATTGGTGAGATAGTCTAGACTGGGTACATTTGGGAAACGTGTGCAGTTCAAACACCTTAAATAACTGAAGTGCACAGGAAGCCGGAGGAAAAGAACCGGTGATATGTGACCCGTTACGGCAACCAGGGACACAAGTCGGCAGCGTAAGTTTCGAGCAAAATGAGAATGAAGCGTTTTTGTTTTCAAAATTGGTGATTTTCGCTTTTTTGCCGAATCTGTTAGTTGAGATCATGAAGAAGCCTCTCCATGTTTGAGATAGCAGTATTGGTATATTTAAAAGCATACACTTTGAGGTTGAAATCGCCTTGTTTTTAGGAGATTCTAGCATGCAGCAGAGGCGTGTTTCTCTTTTGTTATTGTCCCGCCCTCTAAGAGAAGCGTGGCTCAGTGTTGCAAAGTCCGCTGTTTTTCATGTCCGCGGGTTGAAGCCACCCCAATTATGTGATATTTAGCCCCGGGAATGTGAATTTTAGGAGGCAACCATGCCAAAAAAACACATATTTTACCCCCTGAAATTTTTACCGGAGAAGCCCCCCTGAAACGCGATTGGGCTTGTTTTGGCTTGGTTTTGTTGTGAAAACCTGGCAACCCTGGTGGCTGATACACGAGCAGCGAGCAACGAGCAACGAGCAGCTGATACGAAGTGCAAACCTCCCAGATAACACAATGTCTGAAGCAGTAAAGAACCAACACGATCATCTTTCCCTTGTGCAGAAAGAGAGGGCTGAGTACAATGACATGACTGAAAATAAACATACATACAGGTCCTTGAAAGTGCTTGAATTTATTTTGTGCAAGAAGTTTTCTGGAAGAAATTCCATATTCTCTCCGGTCCGATAATGTGTTATTTCGCCAACACTTCGTGGACTATGCTTGATTTATGTTTGTTACTTGCATTTATGCATTACATTAAGTGTTTCCCGCGTGAGGTACTTTGTGTTGTACATTGCCATGATGTTCACACGCGCACAAAACCGCTACGGTACCTCAGCGTTTCACAGACACACCGTGAAATATTGCAAAAATAGACTGGTTACATGAGCCTAAGCTCTTTTCAATAAAATCCATGCAAAAGTTAATATCAGATCATTTTAGAATACAGTATAGGATGTACCGAATATTCTTCAGTTTTATGCAAAACAGAAATATGACAAATAGAATATCAGACCTCTGTCATATGGCCAAAAGTAAAGTCCTTGAGAGGTTCTTGAATTTGAAGTTAACCAAGCTGTGGGAATGCTGTATTAACAACTATCCAAACTGTTTTAGACCTAAAAGAGCCTTTGTAGGCCTATGTTACCCTTAAATGTCAGAGAAAAGAACAGAATCAGAGATTTTTTTTTCTTATAGAAAATTGTACTTTGCATATTATACTATAAAAACACATAATTATAGTTGATTTTAGTTTATCATAGTTGATCATGACGGTAATCACAGAATCCTGTTAAAAAGTCCCAATGCTACACAATGAAATCAATTCTTTTTTTCAATCAAAGTTTTATGTAGAAAACCAGCAAATAACAAATAAAAAGGTTTTATAAAAAGATAAAACTCACATATTTCAGCCTCTAAATCATTTTTAGTCAAAAAAGATAAATTACTGACATTTACAATGCACATTATCCTTTATTATTAATAGTATGCAGTCCGATTGTAACCATGCAGCTTTACAGGGGGTGTGGCTTATCTAAATGAGATGTAAATGAGCCCTATTGTCACTCCCAGCAGGTGAGAACAAAATCTTTAGAGGCAAATTTCTCCCTCTTAAGCTTTTTTGAGTGCCTACTTTCAAATGGCCACAACTTCTCCAAATATTATCAGATTTCCCTGTGTTACACACATAGACTGTAAAAAAATATGGACGTAGTGTCCGTGACGTCACCCATAGGATTCTGATGAGCCGCTCTGAAGCGCAAAGTAGGGACGAGCCATCTTGGCAGCGCGTCATCGCGCGTCACTCCCGGATAACAGAAAATGGGCAAAAAGGCGGGACGTGGGCGGAGCTTATTTGACGCGATGACTATCAGACAGCAGATAAATGGCTATCCACCTGTCACTCGAAATGGCCACGCCCTTAATTATGCAGAATTTTAAGGCTTTATATAATGTAAACGAATGAGTTATACAAAAAATTCACCCCCCTCACAGTTGTCATGAAGGGCAAAATGAGCCGTATAGACCAAAAGCACAATTTGTACCAGGCTGTAAACATGTTTTATTCTGCTCTAAAGTTGGCCATTTTAACATGGGGCTCAATGAGATTCTGCTCCCTTCTGGATCCTGTCCCTAGCGGCCAGTCGATGAATTGCAGTTTGAGGCACTTCCCTATTGGCTTCAAGAGAAACTGCGGGAGGTTGCCGCTTGGTTACACATCACTGGAAAGCTTGGAGACTACACTTTCAGAATCTGTAAATAACTCAAAATGCCCCAGAACTGACTTGTGTCCCTACCTTCCGTGACTGGTCACAAATATTTATCCATTACTTGCAAATATGGTATTTCTATCTGTTATCCGGGAGTGACACGCGGTGACGCGCTGCCAAGATGGCAATGGTGTTACAAGTTTTTTGGTGTTACAAGATAGTTTCATGTGTGGTGTGTGTTTTGTTACGTCATGGTTAAGGGGGGGCGTGGCCACTAGAATGAGACAGCGGATCTACCAACCGTGACAGTGCCTGGATGATGTCTGGGAATATTCATTACATGAATATTCATGTAAACTCCACCCGCTGGAACCGAAAATCTCAGAAACCAAAAATCTTGTGCAGCTGTGTGTCATCTTCTCAGCCTATTTAATGCCCTCTCTCCCATTTCATGTTGTCAGATCGTTGTTTGAGTTCCCGTCTCGTGCCTGTCCTGTTTCTCCCGTTGTTCCCTGTGTACTGGACCTTGGATGACTTCACTCCCGATCTCACCTCGGATTCACCTTGCACGTTCACTCTGCACTTCCGGATTTCCATCTCAGTCCCTGCGTCACGCTCTCCTGCCAGCTGTGATCCTGGTCATCGGCCATCTCCGCTGGGACTGTTATTTGCATCGAGCTATCTTTACCCTTGAGTATTTGGTCTAATAAAGACTTGTTGAACTTGCATTTGCTTCCGTCCTGTTTATCATTACAGAACAATCTGACCTACTATGGAAGCAGCAAGCGCAACGTCGTTTGAGGAGTTTGTGGGGCATAGCATCGCCAGGATGGATCAGCAGCAGGAGAGCATTTCTGCCACCAGACGCGCTGTTCTAGCGCTCGTGACGCAGGTGTCCGGGCTCACTCAGTAGGATCCAACTACTCAGCATTCCCACTGTGCCGCCCACACCGAACGTTCCCCCCATCATGCCTGAGAGACCCCATCGTCCTGAGCCACGCCTTCCTGTTCCAGAGAGTTATGCTGGTGAGCCTAATTTTTGTAGAGCGTTTCTCACTAAATGTTCTATGAATTTTTCGCTTCAGCCTATGACATTCGAGACTGAGGAGTCTAAAGTGGCATTTGTTCTGACTTTACTGAGGGGTAAGGCGGCCCTCTGGGGAACGGTGGTCTGGGAGAACCAAGAACCATGCTGCGCCTCGTTCCACGCACTAGCTGCTGAGATGAAGAGGGTCTTTGACCGAAAGGTTGCGGGCAAGGAGGCTGCCAGAAGACTCGCCGACCTTAAGCAAAGAAGCTCCTCGGTGGCTGACTATTCGATAGAGTTTTGTACTCTGGCGGCTGAGTGTAAATGGAACGAGAAGGCACAGTGGGATATGTTCCTGCATGGGCTGGCCGACCGTGTTCAAACCGAGATTTATATGCTGGATTTGCCTCCTCGACTCAACGAGCTCATCGATCTGCCACTGCGGGTGGACACTCGTATTAACCAGATGAACCAATGAGCCCATGCTGGTGGGGAGAGCCCGGGGGGAGAGAGAGAGGCGGAGGTCCCAGGGACTATGTCTGTACTGTGCTGACCGCGGACATTTTCTACACTCATGCCTGGTAAAAGATCAGGCCCGATAGTAAAGTTGAGGCTACTGTCAGGTGGGATCTCCGCCGAGAAGCCCTCACCATCCACTCTCCTTCTGGTAAGACTGAGATGGGTCAACAACAGGACACACACATGCCAGGCACTTGTGGACTCCGGGGCCAAGGGGAATTTCATGGACACACACCTGGCACACGAATTAAACCTCCCCATCTCATCTCTTCCTCACCAGATTTTGGTCAGTGCCCTGAACGGTCAACCTCTTCCCAACATCTCCCTCTCCACTGGTCCCATAGCCCTCATCACCTCCGGAAACCACACGGATACTATTTCCTTCCTCCTCATGGACTCCCCTGTCGCACCTATTGTGTTAGGGCACCCCTGGCTGGTGGAACACAACCCTCGGATGGACTGGGGCTCTAACTCCATTTCCATGTGGAGCGAGTCCTGCCACAGTTCCTGCCTTGTCTCTGCTTGTCCATCTGTATCTGTTTCTGTGTTTCAGGAGAAGGCAATGGATCTGTCAAACGTGCCCGCGGAGTATCTGGAACTGAAGGAAGTGTTCAGTAAGTCTCGGGCTGCTTCTCTTCCTCTGCATCGTCCCTATGACTGTGCTATAGAGCTAGTGGCAGGTAAATCTCCGCCTAAAGGCAAGCTTTACTCTCTTTCTGTTCCCGAGAGGGAGGCCATGGAGAAATACATTTCTGATTCTTTAGCGGCCGGGTTCATCCGACCTTCCTCTTCTCCTGTGGGGGCGGGGTTCTTTTTTGTGGGTAAGAAGGATGGTTATTTGCGACCTTGTATTGATTACCGAGAGCTGAACAACATCACGGTAAAGAATACGTATCCTTTGCCGTTGATGTCTTCAGCTTTCGAGAGATTGCAGGGAGCATCCATCTTCACAAAATTGGATTTACGTAATGCTTATCATTTGGTTCGCATTAGGAAGGGGGATGAATGGAAGACCGCTTTCAACACCCCCAGGGGTCACTTTGAATACTTGGTTATGCCCTTCGGCCTTTCCAACTCCCCAGCGGTCTTCCAGGCACTTGTCAATGACGTATTGAGAGACATGGTTGATCAGTTCATATATGTTTACCTGGATGACATATTGGTTTTTTCTTCGTCTCTCCAGGAACACGTACAACACGTCAGGCGAGTGCTTCAGAGGTTGCTACAGAATGGGCTTTTTGTCAAGGCAGAGAAATGCGATTTTCATTCACATTTTGTTTCCTTTGTAGGGTACATCGTCTCTTCTGAGGGAGTGCGCATGGATCCTGACAAGGTTAGGGCTGTGACAGATTGGCCAAGTCCAGATTCCCGTAAGGCCCTACAGCAGTTTCTGGGATTCGCCAACTTCTATCTGCATTTCATTCGCAATTTCAGCCAACTAGCCGCACCTCTGACAGCCTTGACCTCCCCCAGAACGATGTTCAGGTGGTCTGATACAGCTCAGGCTGTATTTTCCAACCTTAAGATTCGCTTTGTTTCGGCTTCCATCTTAGTTGCCCCTGATCCCACACGTCAGTTCGTGGTGGAGGTTGATGCATCAGAGGTGGGGGTAGGTGCAGTTCTTTCCCAACGCACTTCCTCAGACGACAAGATGCACCCTTGCACGTTTTTCTCCCATCGTTTATCACCGGCCGAACGTAACTATGACATTGGTAACAGAGAGTTGTTGGCCGTCAAGCTAGCGTTAGAAGAGTGGCGTCATTGGTTAGAGGGGTCGGGGGTACATTTTATCGTCTGGACCGATCATAAGAACCTAGAATATATTAGATCTGCCAAAAGACTCAACTCCAGCTAGGCTCGGTAGGCACTTTTTGTCGGACATTTTGACTTTACTCTCTCATAACGCCGGGTTCCAAGAACGTAAAACCCGATTCCTTATCTCGTATTTTTGATCCATCCGAACGCCCGGTTACTCCCGAGTGTATTTTACCAGAGAGGATAGTTATCTCCACACTCGTATGGGAGGTCGAATCGAGGGTCAAGACGGCCCTGGAAGGGGTAACGCCTCCGCCCGGCTGCCCACGGAACCGGTTGTTTGTTCTGGAGGGGTTACAGTCCGACGTTATTCGATGGGGTCATTGCTCCAACATGGCTTGTCATCCAGGTATAAGTCGCACTAAGCACTTAGTAAAGCAACGGTTTTGGTGGCCATTAATGGCTCGCGATATTCATGATTTTGTTTTGGCTTGCTCGGTGTGTGCCGTTGGTAAGACATCTAACCGACTTCCTGATGGGTTACTCCAACCGCTGTCTGTCCCTTCGAGACCCTGGTCCCACATTGCGCTAGATTTTGTCACCGCCCTCCCACCCTCTAAGGGGATGACGGTTGTTTTGACCGTAGTGGACCGGTTCTCGAAGGCGGCATATTTAATTCCCTTGCCCAAATTACCCTCAGCCAAGGAGACAGCGGTTACCGTTATTGATCACGTCTTTCGGTTACATGGCCTCCCGATGGACATGGTCTCTGAAAGGGGTTCTCAGTTTGTGTCCAAATTCTGGAAGGAGTTTTGTAGTTTATTAGGAGCCATGGTCAGTCTGTCTTCGGGTTATCATCCCCAGAGCAATGGTCAGTCCGAGCGAGCCAACCAGAATTTAGAGAGAATGTTGCGATGTTTGGTTTCCAAGAATCCTTCTTCCTGGAGCCAACAACTCTCTATGGTGGAGTACGCCCATAACTCGTTACCAGTGTCATCCACGGGTCTCTCTCCGTTTAAGTGCAGTTTAGGGTACCAACCACCTATTTTTCCGAGTCTGGAATCCGAAGTCGCGGTCTCCTCTGCTCACGCCATCGTCCAGAGGTGTCACCGTATTTGGACTAGAGCCCATGACACTCTACTCCAAGTGGGGGCGCTCACCAAGGCTAAGGCCAATCGCCACCGGTCTAAGCCACCCGTATACGTCGCTGGTCAAAAGGTGTGGCTTTCTACTAAGATCATTCCTCTCCGCTCCGTTTCTAATAAACTTGCTCCCAAATTCATTGGCCCGTTTACTATCACCAAGATCATTAGTCCGGTGACAGTCCTCCTCAACCTTCCTCCAGCGTACAGGGGAATTCATTCCGCCTTTCATGTTTCTAAAATAAAGCCCGTGTTTCATTCTCATCTTAATCTGCCTACCGCAGTTCCTCCCCCACTGCGACTCGTAGATGGGGAACCTACTTATTCGGTACATCGTATTCTGGACTCAAGATGGAGGGGATGCGGATTCCAGTATTTGGTGGATTGGGATGGTTGCGGTCCGGAGGAGAGGAGTTGGGTGCCTGCTCGAGACATCCTGGATCACTCTCTTATCGATGATTACAATCGGCAGGTAGGGTCATCTGGGAACGCCAGGAGGCGTCCCTAGGGGAGAGGGTACTGTCACGGTTGGTAGATCCGCTGTCTCATTCTAGTTTCATGTGTGGTGTGTGTGTTTTGTTACGTCATGGTTAAGGGGGGGCATGCTGTGTGTCATATTCTCAGCCTATTAAATGCCCTCTCTCCCATTTCATGTTGTCAGATCATTGTTTGAGTTCTCGTCTCGTGCCTGTCCTGTTTCTCCCGTTGTTCCCTGTGTACTGGACCTTCACTCCCGATCTCACCACGGATTCACCTTCACGTTCACTCTGCACTTCCGGATTCCCATCTCAGTCCCTGCGTCACGCTCTCCTGCCAGCTGTGTTCCTGGTCATCGGCCATCTCCGCCGGGACTGTTATTTGCATCGAGCTATCTTTACCCTTGAGTATTTGGTCTAATTAAGACTTGTTGAACTTGCATTTGCTTCTGTCCTGTTTATCATTACAGGCACACAGTGCAACACATGGTCAAAGAAAGAGCAGATGACAGAGAGTAATATCAGTGTAGGTAGCAAATGGGCAGTGACATAATCAACAAATGATAAAAACTGAGAAAAGCACAATGAAATGAAATCAATGTATATGACTAGTTGAAGTTTGCTTATCCTAACATTTAGGGGTGTAACGATATTCAAACCGAACCAAAAAATCACGATACACCACCCATGGTTCAAACCGCGATCCTCTCATGTTGAACCGAAAACGCCCTGCCCCTGCTGCTCCAGCCCAGCTCTCATTCACCTTAAGCCACAATTTTTTTTTCTTCCTCGACATTAGATTAAATAATAATTATTACACTTTTAACAACTAATAAGAGCTGTATTTTTACTAGATATTATTATATTAATATTATTTACTAAGTATACTCTAACTTTTGTCTTCCAAGTGCATGTCAGGTCACTTGGGTGATCGCTCAAGCTGCATGGTGGAAGGGCAAAGAGAGCCAGTTTCCCCATTTAGCCAGGTAAGCAAAATGCTACCCTTGGAGTCCCAGCAACAACATAATTTTCGTAGCTTGTTACAAAATAAAAAATCTCTCTCACCTCAGAAAACCGCTTTCCTGTCCTGTAAGCCGTTATACTTTGCGCGTAGTGCACGCTCTTTAGTTACACGCGCCCCCTACACACCGTATATATTAAGCGCATGAGAAACTACGAGCATGCAACGTTGCGATGTCAATTTGTAGTTCATGAAATAAAAGTAAAGTACCAATAAATCACGTAACTGGTTCAACGTGTGTGAGCTTGGAAGGATTTGCATGCAGTTATGATGTGCATTCTGTTCATCAGGAGCAGTTTTCATGTTTCATTAACAGTATTGTGTATTCGCCATGGTAACTGTTGTTTCCATAACCACAAAATGCCACTTTATTTTCTCTTTATGTTATTTTGTTTATTTTTAAATTAGTGTGAAGGCTACTTTTATAGTATTGACAAAAACTGCTATTTAATATCTTTAACTTATAGGTCTATTTATTCATCAGTATTAGTCATATTCATACAAATAATGTGTTTGTTAAGTATGCTACAGTGGGACATTACTTGTGTGTCATCAATTTTTATGAAATAAATGTGCTTTTTTAAAACATCATGAGTAGATTATTTATGACTAGTCTACAGTGCACTACCTATTATTGCTGCCATTAACCATGACTCCACAGCAAACAGAACCGAACTGAACCGAACCGTGGCTCCAAAACCGTGACATGAACCGAACCATGGCATAGGTGTATCGTTACACCCCTACTAACATTACACGAAGTGAATGACTGCATTTAGTCAGGGACGGCTGCACAAAACATGCAAAAAAAACATTATAAACTGTTCCGAAATGATAAATAGTTGTAGTTTAGGCATAAACTCACGCTGAAACTATTTACATTTTTTTAGATAATCCATTACACCTGCTGAGAAATAAGGTGCGTGAACTAAAATTCTCAGTTGCACGTGCATGTCCGGGAAGCTCATGAATATTCATGTAAGCTAAGTCCATATATATATATATATATTTTTTACAGTTAGTGCTGCTACTGATGTAGCATCAGATGGCTGAATGGAAAACACACATTTACCCTTGAGGAGAGTGAGATGTTAATTTTGTGTTTTCAGTTATTTATGTCTGCAGTGTATATAATCTGGTGTATTGATACATTTTGATGCATTCCTCAGGTATGTGATTTTCACATACACTCTAGGAAAAAAAAGGTACAGTGGAGGTACAATATTGTTCCTTGGTGAAAAAAACTTATAATTGTACCTTTAAAGGTACCTTAACTGTACCTTTTACACAATTGGTCCTTAGGGTAAAATTATACCATTGTTTTCCTCTACTTAGAGCAGGGGTAGGGAAGTTTGATTCTAGAGAGTCCTGTCCTGCAGAGTTTGGCTCCAACCCTAAAAGACGTCTATAGAAGCTCTTATTGAGAATTAACAGAGGTTTAGATGATGATGTTTTATTGAAAATGTTTCGTCACTATTATGGTGAATAATATTTCCTTTAGTTGGGCAGTTTGACTTTGCTTTTTATGTGCATTCATGGTTTTTGTTACAGTGTTAACAAAACACATAATGTGTTCAATCAAAAATTGAGTCATGAAAAATGTTTGACTAACTTCATCACTGACTCAAAATACTAATAAATAATATTAACTTTCTTGCCACAGATTAGACATTCTGAATTTTGATTTTTAAATACATTCGGTGGGTTAGTCCGAGTAACGTCAGTGACTGATGAATGGGGGTTTCGCCTAGAAGCCTATCATCTTCGAGATCTTAGAAAATGCCCAATGGCAGTGCCAATGCCATGGGCATGCGGAATTTGCATGCGTAACTCCGCCCCACCGCGTGGGTATATAAGGAAGTACGCTGGTAACATCACATTATGTTTACCTGCTGAGGAGCCAAGACTGAACTCCGGCCGTTCCAACGGTACAGCGGACGTGGCAGAGGGGCGTTACATCTCCGTTCCCTCCTCAGGAAACGAGGGTTACATACTTAACTGAGACGTTTTCATGTGCACAAAAAAAGAGGAGGACGCGAAAGAGGAGAATATAGACATGGTCGTGGCTAGGAAAAGAGGCCAACTTGGCATGCTAATTTTGCAAATGGAGTACTCCTTTTATGGAGTAGCGCATAAAAGATAATCGCAGCCTTTGCAATTTCATAAGCGTGATTTCATGTAAACTGCGATTTATCGTGCAGCCCTAAAACGGAGCTTGAGGTAAGTAGTTTTAAGTTTTAGCGCCATGGTAGATTGTGTTGGTCATTATGGAAATGATCTGGCTGCTTCTGCGTTCTTTAATTTGCACATTGTCAGTAAATCACCCACAGGAATTTTGCATTTATGGGATTGCGTTCTCTGGTTAATTTGCCCTGTTTAGTAAATATATTATATTATACACTAATTTATATAGTGTAATTAAACATGCACAAGTGAAATCTACTGATCATGTGAAATCTACTACTGGAGTTGATGTTGAGTGTTGAATAAATACATTTTTAAAACTATTTTTGTGTGGTTTTTATTATAAATCCTTTTATTATTTGTTTTATAATGATAATGGAGTAAGTAGATCATACTATTATCTTTTCTCAAATTTACTGTGTTTATATTTTACATTCATATATGTTCTGTGAACATAAATATATATATATATATATATATATATATATATATATATATATATATATATATATATATATATATATATATATATATATATATTAGTGGTGGGCCGTTATCGGCGTTAACGTGCTGCGTTAACGTGAGACTCTTATCGGGCGATTAAAAAATATCGCTGTTAATCTATTCTCAAAGTTGGGTTGGGAGCTGGGTCTATACTACGCAAGCTATGATATTTTCATATTTTAGCGCGGATGTACACCTAGCCGAATTGCACTGTAGGGGGTGAGAGAACGAGTCTTCGAACCTGTGTGTATGCCTACTAGTGTTGTCAAAAATATCCATATTTCGCTATGTATCGATACTGAAATATCTGAAACGATACGATACTCATTTTCTACAGTATCGATATCAGCTGCGCTCTCCTCTCCTCTCCGATCGACAGCGAGTTGACGCGCACCCGCCTCCGCCTCCTCTCATTCAGTCCGTTTAATCCTCTGAGCATTGCTAATGCGTGTTCTGCTGGACTTTTGTTAGTATTGGTGTGACCTGTCTGAATTTCGCGCAGGGTTGCACATAAGGTTAATTCTACTAATTCCCGCAGATTTTGCGCTCGCATCTGAAGCGCACATACACATACCGTAATAAAGCCGCCTCTGACATACAAATGCAAAAATGAGCTCCTTTTTCCATCTTATTAATGGTCAAAAACACTCAAAACAGTGCTCACACAAACAGTGTTTGGGATCCATGCGTGCGTCAGGTCTTAAAGGGACAGAAGTTATTTATTATTCAAACTACAAAAAGACAAATGATCACTTACGAGCACACATTCTGAATGCCTTCGGCAGAATTCAAATGAGCCATTTCAATCTAGATTAAAAAGATGAATCTATGCCCACCACTAATATATATATATATATATATATATATGATAAGGGGGCTTATGTTTTATCTGCCCAATTAGTTTATATTTATTAAAAGCATTTATCCAAACTCAGAACAGCATGTTGTTTTGTATGCTTTTTCCATTCATCTGGAATCTCACCATGACCCTGAAATTTTTTGCCATAAAACTTTTCCAGATTTTTCTGGAATCTGCACACAACCCACTTCCAGTAGGGCAGCTCAGAGAGATCAGGGGTGATGCTCCACTTTTCATAAACTCCTCCTGCTGTTCTGTAATCTTTGCATGGAAACCACTCACCTGAAACTCTAAAACGTTTTTCACTTGTCACTAAAGTTGAGCAAAAATCCACACAGAGATCCTCTGTTTGATAGTAATACAAGCCTTTAAGTGCATCCACTCTGTGGAAAGGAACACTGTGATCTCCATCATGGTTTTCTATGGTGTTGGTGCAGACGGCTCTACAGAACGGACACTGAACCCAACAGCACTGACAGAAGTGATCAATCAGAATCTCCTCTGGCCTGAACTTATAGTCCAGATTTACTGGAAATGTCTCTGTGTTTTCAGACATTATAGCTTGAAGTTGTTTTCTTATCACATCTTCTAAGAGGTTAAAATCCTTAACATCATGTTTCACTCCACTGAGGTCTTTTTCAGAGAAGATCAGCACATCTGAGAGCCGCTGTGTGAAACTCTTCAACCATAAACCAACATCTCCTCTGTTCTCTTGAACATGTTCAGAAGATTCATGAGCTGCTTTCATGATCTTCTGCTGCAGGAGTTTAATGTTCTCCTTCATCTTTGGTAAAACACTGACTCTGAACTTATCAGTGATGTACCGACTGACTTCATCTCTGATGAAACTCTTGAAGTGATCTCTGGGAGTTTTAATGTACTCCATGTATTTTTTAAAGTCCTCCTCTTCTGCCAGTGTCTTCAGGATGTGTTTCTCCAGATTTGATCTGTTTCCATTCAGTGATTCACAGTTTGATCTCATTTCATCTGTCAGATCTCTGGCAGTCTTCTTGTAGACGCTCTGCTCAATGGGCTCTTTCAGTTTCTGACAGATGATCTCACCAAAGATGACAGCTGATGTTGCTCCTTGACAGTGTTTCTGGAAAATACTATAGTACTCTGCTCTCTTCTTCTCAACATATATTACTGGATCATTGGCATCTCTGAACATTTTGTGTTGGTCAGTGATCATCTTATTTGCTTTATTACAGATGGAAAGAACCAAATCTATGAAGAATTCATTCTTGAACACATATTTCACTGATTCTACCTCATGATCTGTTACTCTTCTCTTGATGTAATCTATGAGTTTCTGAATGTAGCTGTTGTTGTAGCCCATCTTTGAAATGTTGAATGACTGAATCATTTTGTCTGTCTGCTGGTCAACATCTGTGACTAATGATCTTATTTTGGCTTCATCCTCATTTGATAAAGCACAACCAAACTTCTCTTTAAATGATCTGCAGACATTTGTGAAAGCTCCTTTAATTCCACTGGATTTCTTTAGCTGTACATAATATGAATAATTTTCCCCTGAGAAAATATCTGTGCTCTCCATCCTGTTGTCTACAGGGAGACGTCCTTCATAGCTGTCACTGAGGAAGTGTTTCACATCTCTCATTATGTCAATGTCTTTGATTGCAGGAGTGTCTGTAATTATCTTCTTTACATACTGTTCCCAAAACAAATCAAACTCTTTCTTCAGTGTTTCCTCATCATTTGCTTTGTCTTCGAGTTTTAAGGCAAGTTCTTTGCTCTTTTCATAGAGAGTGTTTTCATGATATGTCCTCTGAGCATCAATCTTTTTCTTCAGGTCTCGCTGCTGAAGAATATCTTTTAATTTCCTCTTTGTTTCTCTCACAATGTTTTCCTGAACATCTTTAATTTTGATATCAAATGATGTTTTCCACTGGATCAGTATATATTTATCTTTGCCTTTCTCAAAGAATTCAGACATTGATTTCTCCACTTCTTCACTTGTCTTCTCCAGTTCTCTTTGAAGATCAGTTTCCTCAATCTCCTGAATTGCTTCATTTTCTATTTTGTTGTGTAGTTTGTTCTCAGTTTCCATCATGGCACTGCGGAGACTCCAGGACCACTTGCTGTATTCGGTCTCCAGTTTCCTATAAGCTGAAATCTCCAGAGAATTTCTGAAGCTGAAGACGAATCCTTCATTCAGTAAAGCCTCCCAGAGATCTTCAATACGATCTTTTAGGTCTTTCAGCATCATCCCATGTGACTTTGAGGCGTGAGTTTTAATGGTTTCCTTTAGTTCTTGAATATTCTCACAGTAGTTTGGGTTTGGTGGTGCCATCGGTGGGTTTCCCTCCCAGAGCTGAGCAAAATACTTCACATCATTCTGAACATCAAATTCAATAACATCACTGAAACGTTCTACATTACAGACTTCCTCTTTAGCAGCAAGTTTTGTCATCTCATCCAGTGTGTCCTGTAATCGTCTCCTTCCCTCCATGTTTTTCTCTCCAGCTGTGACGTCTGAAACGTTCTGATGCACAAACACACATCTGGGATTCAGTTTGACCTTCTTCATCCTCATGAAGGCCTGAACAACAATCTGAAGAATGTCCTGCATCTCAGATAGGTTTTCTCCAAAGATGTTGACCACGGTTAAATTTCCAAGACCAACAACAAATGTGGCAAGTTCGTTGTCATGATGTCTTGTTGATCTTCCATCCAGTTCTAGAGCACGAAGACCCTCAGTATCAACAACCAGAATATAGTCAAAGTTCATCTGTGTTTTCATCTCGTCTGACAATCTGACCAGCTGCATGAAAGCTCCTCTGGTGCACCTGCCAGCACTGACGGCAAACTGGAGTCCAAACATGGCATTGAGCATGGTGGATTTCCCAGAGCTCTGAAGCCCTAAAACTGACAGCACAAAGACTCTCTGGTCTCCCAGTTTCTGGATGAGTTGATCTAGAACAGCAGAGATCCAGACCAGAGGAACATGAGCAGCATCTCCATCCATCAGCTCCAGTGGAAATCCAGAGATCATCATCTTTGCTGCAAGACTCGGGAGAGAAGAGAAGTCAAACGGCAGGTCTTTCTTGTTCTTCTTCACAGATGAACATGATTCATAGATCTGACCGATCTCCCTCATGATGTGCTCCAAACCAAAGGCTGCATCTTGAAGCTCCTCAGATATTCTCTCAAGTTCTGCTTGTTTAGCTGTCAGTTTGTCTGGTTCATGTCTCTCTTTCAGTTTTAAGACTGTTGACCACTTTTCATTATACTTGTGATGTAGACCAGAAAGGTCAGCCGAGATATATTCATCCAAGAGGATTCCGAGCCATTTGAGGAAAAACATCTTATGGTTATCGTTTGAGTTAATTTCTTTAATAAATATTTCTATAAACTCACTGATGTCAGAATCATGCTGCTGTTCCCGGATTTTCTTCATCTCTGTTTGTTTTCTACGGATTTCCATTTCTATCTTTTCTCCCCCAGGTCGATGTAGTTCTTTGTTCTTCTGACTCCACTGATGCCACAGTTTCCCCTGACAGGGCAGAAATGATTCTTTGATTTCTGTCAGATGTTTCTTCTCCATTAAACTCATCATCTGCTGTGCTGCTTCTCTTCCTCTCCTGCAGTCTTCATCATCTTCCTCATCTACTCTGATGTCTGAGTGTTTGGACACATCTTTAAGTCTGAAAGTGGAAGATGATTCGGAGAGACAATCATTTATAGCTCCTCTGAGTTCTTCAGATACATCTGACTGATTTCTGTCCTTCAGACCGATTTTGAATTTCCATTTTGTCATCTCAATGACAGCAGATTCATCCTCTGTAATAAGGAAAATGAGTGGCTTTGAGTCCTTGAAGAGTTGTTGAAGTTTTATCATGCTTTTGTCATTCTTTTCAAGTCGTGGTAGAAGAACAACATTGACTGAGGCCATTTCTGTGAGGATCTGGAGCTGTTTCTCATGGTCTCCAGCATCACCGTGTAGATTACAGAACGCAACACACTCAGTGAATTTATCCGTGTTTTTCCCAGAGGGGCAGAACCAGGCGATCTCCACCACTCCATCCATCAGGACTCTGGTTCTGCTGCTGCCTGGGCAGTTCCTGTGGAAGAACGTGTTGTGTTTCTCATTGATCAGATTGTTCATCAGCTGAGACTTGGATGAAGACACAGAGCCAAACCTGAAGAAAAACACTATTGGAGTTTGTGCCTTGTAGATCGGATGAGTTTGACTGATGATTTCATTGTTGGTGTTTGTCATCTTCCAGCTCTTGTTGATTTGTCTGAATGTCCAGAGAGGAAACTCTATCTGTCTTGTGAATGGATCAGGAACAAGCAGAGGCAGAGCGTACTGACACTGGGACAGTTTAGTGACCATCAGCTGCTTCAGGAAACCATCAGCACAATGAAACACGGCCATCTGAACATCCATCGGGTGGATTCGATCAGATTGGCTTGTTTCTTTGTTAGACAAAGAAATTGCTTTAAATATATCCCCACTGTCTTCAGATGAGTCAGTGTCTCTTTGTTTTGTTTGATCCTGTTCATTGACCTTATTAACAATAATGTATCTCGCTCTGTAGTTCATCATCAGTAGTTTTTGTTGGAAACTCAGAACCAGCTCCTCTTCAACACAAGATTCACGGGACTGTAATGAATGTCCGGTTATCTGAAGAATGTATCCAGCTCTTAGTTTAATGTTCCTGTGAAGATTAAGTCTGCGAAATAGATGCTCTATTTTTTCACTTTCAGTCCTTTCCTGTTGTATGTCTTGATCTGCAGGAGTTGCTGTCCCAATGCTGTTGTTTTCTCTCTGTTTAATAGACAGAATAATAATATATTTATTTGATTCAGTTTCATTCTCGTAGAATAATATTTGGCATTGATAATGAGAAAGGACATTTGGTTGTGTCAAATCTCTTTTTAAGTACTTTTAAATTTAAAGGTGAAGTATGTAAGATTTATGTTTAAATTAATTCTATGAAACCCTGTATTGTCCATTGACCACCCAGGTGAAAACGACGTACTATCAAATGTATTAAAAATGTACTTGAGTATGTTTTTAGTACAATTCAAGTAATATAAACCTACTACTAGTGAATTTTTAATACATTTAATAGTATGTCCTTTCCGGGGCTTGTTTTCCAGTAACTTTTATTCAATGATGTCATATTCATAGTGTGCTTTTCAGTAATATAGGTATAACTCAAATGTTCTACAAGTGGATGAAAATAGCTCTGCCATAGCATTTCACTGATCTTTCATTTATTATAATGTATCTGTCAAGAGATTATGTATGCTGCTGTACTTTTTTAATGTACGCAAGGAATTTATTTTTATAATATATATAATGATATAGTACATTAAAGTTTTCTAGAGTGTGTATGTATCTTCAGTGTGTATGTGTTTTAACATTTATATTTAATAATTTAGCTTTTTTTATACCATTTTGAATACAAAAAAAAACAGCTTTAATATACTAGTAGTGTAATACTAATGCATTTCTAATGTACTGAAATGCTATTAAAATATCCTTGAAGTGCATTAAAATTATATTTTTAATTAATTTTAAAGAAATACATTTAAATTGCATTAAATGTACTTAAGGTTGTTCAATTTTAGCACAATTTAACATATTAAAATATATTGCAAATAGCTTAAAATTTATCTTAAGCATATCTTAAAATGCACTTAATACACTTCAGATTGTTTCAAAATAATACATTTAATATGCATTTGTATGGTATAATTTAAATATATTAAATATGTCCAAAAAAGCACAATTTAAATATATTTATTTTTCACCTGGGTACTATTAGTATGCAATTAATGGGTTATCTTCCCTCAAATGTGTAAACATTGATCCTCCCAGGCACCAACAAAACATTGAGAGTGGTCCGCTCAGATATTTTTCCAGCTGAAATAATAGCGAGAGTTTGGGATGTGGACACCATATCTGCCTGAGCCAGAGGGTGTTTAGTCTGTGTGGGACCATGACTGATGAATTACTTGGGAAAAGACATTCAGCTTCGGTTATAGAAATGCAAGCAAAAATTCGCTGCATTTAGACCTTCAAAGATTAAACAGGTCATTTGAAAATTAATTTGTCCCTCTGAATTCATTTGTGCCACTGAAAAACTTCAGTGGGGCAGATGTCCTGCTCTTGTTGAATTCAAGCAATTCAACACCGGCCGAGCATGTTCCCATGAAAGGTGTGCCGAGCACTCCATACCGAGAAAAGAGATCCTCTGCACAGGGGAGAGTTTGATCTTTTCCCACACTAAAAAAAAAAATCCTAATTTTACGGAAAATAACATTTTATTTTATTTTAAACTATTCTCAAAACTCTGTACAATTACAAACAACATCTGTAAATTAAGATGTTATTATTAAGTATTATGACATTAATGGCAAATTACAGTAATTCACATTTTTATACAGAAAATATACTGTATTTTTTATTCAGTCTTTTTCAGTTTTCTTTAATTACATACAGATGTATGTAACATTACAATATGAATTTGTAATTAAACAGCAACAAGACTAAATGATAAAAAAGTTGAATGACTGGCAGCCAAAAAAACCTCTAAAATTAAAGTTAAATATCCTAATTGAAATACAGTGCAAAAAAACTTTTACAGAAAATTCCTACATGTTTACAGAAAAACACTTATTTTACAGGTATTTCCTGAATTAATTTGAATGACTGTCAGCAACAGAACATTAAACACTACCCTGGTGAAAAAAAGTTTACTCTATTTTATTTCAAGTATTCTCTTTTTCAATAGTATATTGGAAATATACTAACAAAAATTGTACCATCTTTAAATATATAAAAAGTATATTAGGATTATATTTTCACAATGTAACTTTTAATGCACTTTAAAATAATTGTATTTTAGTATATTTTAGAAAAATACACTTAAAATGAAAGTTCTGTGTACTTTTTAAAAGTATACTTATTTGAACATTACTTTAAATATATTTTTAGTATATTTTAAACTGTGCTCAAATTTGTCATTCTTACAATGCACTGAAAGCACATTTTAGAAATACATTTTTAATATCCTTAATTTGTAGTATTTAAAGTTAAATTTGAGTAATGTTTAAGGTTATTTATTCATGCTTAAATGTTAAAATTAAGCATTAATAAATAAGTTTTAAAATATGACTCATGCATTAAAAGCCCATTTTTAAATATATGCAGTGTACATGCCCTACTGTAGTTGTGCTGTAAGTGTAAATATGTTTAATGAGTTTACACTGGCAGAGAAGAACCGTATTATAATCATACTCACAGTTCTATATTAAACCAACAGCACACTAAAATATAACGCAAGAAAATATGAGTTGAGTATTATCGGAATTCAAATGTCTCTTCAACTTGGTCTGTGACCAATCAGATTGTGTTGTTCACCGCCTGCAGCCAATCAGAGGAAGAGCTGCTGACTGTACGCGTCTGTCTGATGCTCCCTCCCTCGTCACTCACTCACTCACTCACTCACTCACTCACGGGAGGTTTGCAGCCTGACCTTGATGGCGAAGTGTATATTTTTTGTATTTAGGGAAGTAAAGTAAATAAATAAACCTGAAAAAATAATATATTCATAGTATATTGCTTGTGTGTTCTGAAGACACTGGTAATTAATTTGTAATGTACTTATAACACAAATAAATATATTTATAATAAAAATAAAGTATACTTATAATACAAATAAAGCACATGTATATCACTAATCAAGCATGTAATTAGTCCCCATACTTAAAGCATACTAAGTATGCTTAAAGTTGTTCCAATTTAGTACATAAAAGTACACTAAATACACTTCAAATTATGCTTTAATACAACTTATTTACAACTAAAATATACTTAGTACAAAATGAGTTGTTTCAAAATAGCACATTTCAAGTTAGCTAATCATTAACACACTTCAAGTATACTGATAATTAGTCTTGCTGCAAGTATACTTAGCATACTTTTTTCACTAGGGTAACATATCTCTCAATATATCAGCATCTTCACTTATTACAATCCAGTTTGACTTTATTTCTTTCATACTAATATTCTTGTTGAGAATTATCAGAGGTTTAGATGTTGATGTCATATTGAAAAAAATAAATGTCTGATGTCACCATTATAGTGATCAATGTGTGTTTTAGTTGAGCTCTTGACCCTTGACTTTTTAACATTAATGTGAATCTCAACAATGATGAAAAGTAATAATGTTTTTTGTGAGTTTATTACAGGAGTTATCAACGTTGGACCTCGAGATCTGCTCCACGCAGACCGATCGATGTATGTCATCAAAGTTTGGAGAGAGCAATTCAAAAGAATAAGGAGTCATTTGTTCTCCAGTCGCTCTTGTGGTACTGATGTCATATGCCGATCGGTCTGTGCAGTGCCGCTGCATCTCCAACAAGCCTAAGATCTACAACTAACTTCAGCCACAGCTTTAGATGAAATCAACTGAATATAAAAGAAGACATTAAATCTCTGAAAATCTCATCAGAGGAGGATTAAACAACTCCACAAACAGCATTACCAGCTTCACACATTACTAACCAGACTGACTTTATTTCTGTCAGACGTCTACAGAATTTATTGTTGAGAATTGATGTTGATGTTTTATTGGTCAAACAATTTATGCCACCATTATGGTGGTCAGTGTTTGCTTTAGTTGGGCTTGTGACCCTTTTGTCTTTATAAAGCAAGATTATTTTAAGCAATTGCAGAAGTGTTTCATGATAAACGCTTGAGCATTGCTAAAGTAAAAGCTTCAAAATGGAATCAGCATTGTCTGCTTTTAAGATGTATAAATGAACATCATAAAGTGATCTTTACTAAAGGTGAATTTTCTCACACACATACGGTTTATTGGTTGAGGTTCAAGAATAGCAAAGCTGTAAAAACGAATTTTCTATTAAACAATTGTCAATGCTGAAAATAACAATCATTACCTCTGACGATACACACTTAGACATCAAAACTTATCATACATTACTCAACAGTGGTGACAATAATTATTCATACTGCAGTGCATGCTGGGATTTTTGTAATATGTTGATACCCAGCATGCATTGCAGCATGAAACTTTTTGTTTGTCACTATTGCTGAGATTCATATGCTGATTCTTGATATGTGTCCGAATAAAACAGTAATTTAAAATATTTTAAGCACTACACAGTTTTAATTCACACACAATAACTGATTGCTGCAAAGCTTTTTTTCCCCATGCCATAACATTGATTAGTGACTTTAGATGCAATCAGGCCAAGCTACTATGATTTTGTAGTCATATAAAAAAAACCGACTCATATCTTCTGGGTTCACTGCTTTACAACATTATATATATATATAGTTGCAAAGAAAATATAACATATGAAGTGAAGGGTCAAGAGCCCAACTAAAGCAAACACTGATATCCCTAATGGATTATTATTATTTTAAACTTCATTATTTTCAATAAAACATTAACATCTAAACCCTTGTTAGTTCTCAATAAGAGTTCTCAATAAGAAATAAAGTCTGGATTGTAATAAGTGAAGCTGGTGAGATCTTGAGAGATCTGTTAGTGTTTAATGTTCTGTTGGGATTTAAAGGGTTTCTGTATCATCTGTTTTGTGTGTCACCATTGTGCTGAAGAGTAGGAAGGGCCAGAAAATTGTGTTACGCTGCATGTTGCTTTATTTAAAGCAAATAAAGTTTGATAGTTATATTAATTCATGCATGAATTATGTTTCTGGTTAATTGCAAGAGATTTGCATTTTATAGTGAATGTGTTTGTTAGTAATAATTTAGGAAATATTTATATCCCTGGCGTGATCCCAACACATCGGTGACGTCAACGTAAAAGTCATGCTGTCCTTGTTAAAAGTCATGCTCTTTTAACAAGGATATTTAAATAGAAAGCAGGATTTTTTTAGTTTTTCCTTCAAGTGATAGTTGAGTGAAATTATATTTATATCATCTTGCTGTTTATGTGTATAATGCCATTTTCTTCATTTTATTTTAAGTTAAAAAAAAGGAAGAAAAAATAAGGCATTTAAGCAAACACAAACCTACAATTTACTGTGCCACCTCCATTTTACAACCCACCAGAATTATTCCTGAAGAAACATGCCTCCACAAGCACCCCTAAGAGCTGCATTTGTGATGTTTGAGTTGGGGGAGGCCTGACATTTGCAAAATATGTTTTGTTTTTGTAATTCCGCTAGGTGCCACTAGTGTCACAGAAACTACATACTTCACCTTTAATCATAATATCAATTAATTGAATTTCCTTCTGCATTAATATTCTTTTTGGTTAATAATTGAGATTAACACTTAAATAACGAGATTCTCAACATCCTTTGTCACAATTTTAGAACCATCTGGCACCACAGACAATAGAAGACAATAGCATGTAGCTTATAACTTTTGAACAGCACATCCTAGAAATAAAATTGTCCTTTCATTAATTTGTTTGTTTGGGAACAGCGTCACCTACTGGTCAAAAAAATCATTGAACTGACATACTTATGCACAGCAAAATCGCCAGTGTTAAATGAACACCTCTCAGTGTACACATGTGACCACACTACATTCTGTTAAAAGTACTATTGAAGCAGTGTTAAAGTTAATGAGATAATTAAGTGATGATTGACCATTAGTGATAAACAACTGATGATAATGAGCAAAATAACTGAAGGAAAGAGAAACAACAAGAACAGAAAAAAGAGAGACTCAACAACTACAACTGACTTCCAGTCATTACACATTATTGCACTTATTACTAACCAGTTTGACTTTATTTCTGTCATACATCTACAAAAGTTCTTATTGAGAATTAACGGAAGTTTAGATGTTGATGTTTTAATGAAAGGTTCATTTGAAGTCGCCATTATGGTGATCAGTGTCTTTAGTTGGCCTCTTGACCCCTGTCAAAAGAACCTATGACCTGGGGCTTGTTCTTCGTATGCTGCTAACTCAATTTGATTGTTGACGATTTTGCTTGATCTTGGATTATTTGGTTCTTTGAAGCTCATCCTGGATTTGCTGTCATAGCAACAGGTCTGTAAGCTTAACCCTGCTTGGGAGCATCTTATTTCATGTAAACAGGATTAGATAGCATATTTTTAATCGGAGGTGATATTAAAATCTGTCCCAGTCACTGCTACATTATTACAAGAGTTCCTTACTGAACCAGGGGCAATAAAACTATTTTAAATAATAATAGAATTGATATAAATATTTATTTTATATTATGGGAGTGGCTTGATGCAGTGCATGAGATGCAGATAACTTGATCTTGACCCTTAAAAAACTTTAGTAGATGTTTTTAGTATAATGCTGTCATGTAACAAATTTGCTTCAAAGGTAAGATTAAATGAATTGTTAATTACAACATTGAAATAAAATTGTAAAGCCTGTACAAATACTAGGAATCGTGAATATAAATAATTGGGAATCATGTTTAAAAAACACTGCACATTTCATTGTATCTATTATAACTTTTATGTTGTTTTAGGTGTTTGGCTGTTTCCTTATAGGAAATTTCCAGAAATTCGTCAAGATTTTCGTCAGGTATCTTTTTAAATTATATGATGTCATTACGTTGCTGTCTTGCCACCAGCCAATCATTGCATTGCTGATCGTGGTTTCAAGATACATGTGCCCCTTTCAATGAACACAAGAATGCGCAGTGATCTCAGACAACTTAATCCAGATATTTTAATCCAATCCACAAATTCGTTTGAAGAACCGAATCAGCCAGATCATGATTATCACAATGATATCATTTAATCTCGGATGTAATAAGCGATGTATGAAGAACAAGTCCCTGGGCTGTGTTTGCAAAAAGCATTGTAAGCCTAAATTGATCATAGAGACCATTTGGTGCAATTCTACGATTACCTCAGGTTTATGTTGCTTTTGGGAAATGCAGCCCAGGACATTATTATCATGTAGTGGCCTGATTCCCTGGTGTCATCCAGCATGATTAACATGTTATATAAATGTTTTATTAATTTTTAAATCACAATAAATCTGTAATGTTGCAGTTTGAGATCCAGCTGTGCTTTTATGATCTGACATTTATTTTAAACAAACAGACATCAAGAATCAGCATATGAACCTCAACAATGGTGACAATCAAACAAAATGCTTTGTGTTGCAGTGCATGATGGGAGCCACCAGTCAAAACTCATCCATGGCTTCCATCATGCATTGCAGCATGAATAATTTATGCAACTGAATTGTCATTGATTCATTGATTCTTCCTGTTTGCTTTTATTTTGATGTTTTGTTGTGTCGTTAGTAGCTTGTTCCCTTTCAGTCGGTCACTACGACGTACATCGGTAATACCGACGAATTGGGATCACTTTAGAGAGCCCCTATCAGCTTCGAGATTTAGAGAACAGGCCAATGGGCCATTGGCGTGCGAGATTTGCATCTTGCGCTCCGCCTCGCGCCGCGGGTATAAGTAGGAAGCGAGAGCATCGCACTGAGGTCATTCACTTCGGAGCCGAACGGCGTAGATGAAGAGTCAAAAACGTCCTGTTTACCTATCAGAGAAGATTCAACAGAGAACTTTGAGGACGCTGTGCTGGTGTGACGGCATTTCTCCAGTGCAACTGCGAGAACTCAGCTGCAGTGAAACATTTGCTGTTTAAACAGCACCGTTGGTATCGGTGGGCGTTTCCTTGAGTGCAAACACAGGCTGCACTATCTCCTGTGTGTTGCCGCGGTCTGTCCTGGGTGCTTCAGCACTTCTGAAAAGAGCGTTTCCTCACAAAAAGAGCAACACGGGTGTGACACTGCGTCTTTTTCAAGACGTCATTCCACCCGTGCGTTTCTGGATGCGGTTGTTTCCTGTCCTGATGGCCACGATCCCTCTCGCATAAACATGTTGAGACCGTGTTCGTGGGTGATCCTTGTTCTCTCAGGGGAACAGGATCACGTCGACGCGCTGGTCATCTCGCCTTCCGCGTGAGGGTTTGAGTGTTCAGCGCGCCGTGTGCCGTCTGGGTGCCGGGTGACAGCGCGGGTCACTCGGCACCTCCGCATGTTGAGACTGTGTTTGTGGGTGGTCTATGCTCTCTCATGAGAGCATAGCCACGTCGGCGCGTTGTTCGTCTTGCCTTTTGAGGCAAGGGCTTGAGTGTTCAGCGCGCCGTGTGCCGTCTCACAGCCACGGCCACTGTCTCACGTGTCTGCTGGTAGCTTACAGATGGGATGCTGGTCCTTAAAAAGGGGACCTAGCGTTTCATTTGGGGATCTAGCAGAGGACAGATGTCAATCGCTGCATCGGAGAGAGGGCTGTTATGTGTTGAAAATGAAGATGATGCTGAGATTCCCACTATAATAGTGGGCGCTCGTGCTGAATCCGATTCATACTTGACAGCCATACTTTCCCAGGTTGCTGAGGCATAGTGCAAAGCATAAATCGCCTTGCCTGCCCCTTGCCTTTCCCGGATGTGCGTTGGAAGGCTTTTGCGTTGTGGAACTATTGGTGCAAAAATATGGAACACCAATAGGGCCATAATCTGTATAAAGTTTTCCTCTCTCTCACTACCCTCATCGGTGGAGTGGCAGTGCCACTGGCAGGTCACCTCTGCCCTGCTTAGTGCACGGGGGTAGTTCTGAGCCGAGGTTGAGCTGCGCACTGCGCTGGCCCTTGGCTAGACGATGTCCACCCTGGTCCAGAAACACCATTGACCCGGATTTGGTTCGGAACTGTTCTTCCCCCGGAGGAGGGCCGGGTGGAAAACCATTAGTAATTCTGTTCCGCCACTGGGGTTAAAAACAGCCAGTGGTACCCAAAAAAAAACAAAAAAAAAAAAAAAGAGCAGTTCCAATATCTCTGGGTCTCGGGAGTTCAGGAATGGCAGCGTGTGATGCTACAAGCCTCGCCGCTCTCAGTACCCTCCCCACAAGAGGGCGAGAATGGCAGTGTGTGACGCTACAAGCCTCGCCACTCTCATTCCCCTCTTCTCAACGGTGTGTGGACGACAGTGCGCGACGCTATGCCTCGCCGCTCTTGTTCCCCGCTGAGGAAGGAGGTGAGGCAGACCGTGTGCAACGCCACAAAGCCTTGCCATGCTCAGCCCCTCCTTCATTTGGAGAGCGCGCTGGGCGGTGTACAACGCTCCCAAGCCTTGTCAGCCTCGGGTGCCTCTCCAAATCGCCAGCAGGGGGTGCCGGCTGTGGGAACGCCCTCAAGCGGCCTTCCCACACTCGCACACCCCCTCAGCAGATGCAGGTCGTGTGTCAGACCCAGACCCCTACACGGACCACTCCCATGTCGTCCTGGGGTCCCTGCATTCCGCCTCGCTGCCCTGCTGCGGGTACGTCTGTGGTACCGATGACCCCACTTGTTCGGTCTCTGGGGGCCTGGCTAGCGCTCCCCAGCCCGTCTCGCTGGGTCATCTGCACCATCAGACTCGGCTTGCGATTCAGTTCGCCCGGCGTCTGCCCAGGTTCGGGGGCGTTCACTTCACGTCTGTTGCGTAGGTGGATGCCCCCGTGCTTCAGGCGGAGATCGCTGTCCTACTGGCGAAGGACGCGATAAAGCCGGTCCCTCCAGCCGATATGAAGTCCGGGTTCTACAGCCCGTACTTCATTGTACCCAAGAAAGGCGGCGGGTTACGGCCAATCTTGGACCTGCCTTACTTGAACCGCTCCCTCCACAGGATGCCGTTCAGAATGTTAACGCAGAAACACATCTTCAGGTGCATCCGTCCCCAGGATTGGTTTGCAGCGATCGACCTGAAGGACGCGTACTTTCATGTCTGGATTCTCCCTCGACACAGACCGTTTCTACGCTTTGCTTTCGACGGACGGGCATGTCAGTACAAAGTCCTGCCCTTCGGGCTGTCCCTGTCGCCCCGTGTCTTCACGAAAGTCGCGGAGGCGGCCATTGCTCCCATGAGAGAGCGTGGTGTTCGTCTCCTCAACTATCTCGACGACTGGCTGATTCTTGCCCAGTCGTGGGAGCAGTTGTGCGAACACAGGGACATGGTGCTTCGGCACCTCAGCCGGTTGGGTCTTCGGGTCAACTGGGAGAAGAGCAAACTCTGTCCCGTACAGAGGATCTCTTTTCTCGGGCTGGAGATCGACTCGGTCGCCATGACAGCGCGCCTCACAGAGGAGCGCGTCCAGTCGGTGTTGCGCTGCTTGAATACGTTCAAACGCAGTACAGCGGTTCCACTGAAACAATTTCAGAGGCTCCTGGGGCATATGGCAGCAGCAGCCGCAGTAATGCCGCTAGGGCTGCTCCATATGAGACCGCTTCAACACTGGCTACACGAGATGGGCGTGGCACAGCGGGTCCCTCTGTGTCCAAGTGACGCCGAGATGCCGCCAAACCTTCAGCCCGTGGTCGGACCCTTCATTTCTACGGGCAGGTGTGCCTCTAGAACAAGTGTCCAGGCATTCTGTTGTCTCCACGGATGCCTCATCCATGGGCTGGGGTGCCACGTACAACGGGCTTGCAGTATCGGGTCTGTGGACGGGGCCCCAACTGCAATGGCATATCAATTGCCTGGAGTTGCTGGCAGTTTGTCTTGCTCTCAGCCGCCTCAAAGGGTCGCTCAAAGACAAGCACGTTCTGGTCCGGACGGACAGCACTGCGGCCGTTGCGTACATCAACAAACAGGGTGGTCTATGCTCCCGCCGCTTGTCCCAACTCGCCCGCCATCTCCTCCTGTGGAGTCAGAAGCATCTGAGGTCCCTTCGTGCCATTCACATTCCGGGCCCGCTCAATCGTGCGGCCGACGAGCTGTCACGGTTACCGGTGCTCCCCGGAGAGTGGAGACTCCACCCCCAGGTGGTCCAGCTGATCTGGAGTCGCTTTGGGGCCGCACAGATTGATCTGTTTGCCGCCCCCGATGAGACCCACTGCCAGTTGTATTATTCCCTGACCGATGGGACCCTCGGCACGGATGCACTGGCACTCAGCTGGCCCCGGGGCCTGCGCAAATATGCGTTTCCCCCAGTGAGCCTTCTTGCACAGACACTGACCATGACCCCATTAATGGTGAGTCCTTAGGCAAGCACGATCTGATCGTCAGGTTCCTGAGGGGGGCGAGGAGATTAAATCCGCCTCGCCCTCCCTCTATACCCTCTTGGGACTTGACTCTGGTGCTGACCGCACTGCGGAGGGCGCCCTTTGAGCCTTTACAGTCAGTGGAGCTTAAGATCTTGTCTCTAAAGACAATCCTCCTGATTGCATTGGCCTCAGTTAAGAGGGTAGGGGACCTGCAGGCATTTTCGGTTGACGAATCGTGCCTGGAATTCAGGCCAGGTGACTCTCAGGTGACCCTGAGACCCCGGCCTGGATATGTGCCCAAGGTTCCCACTACTCCCTTCCGGGACCAAGTGATGAGCCTGCAAGCGCTGCCCTCGGAGGAGGCAGACCCAGCCCTGGCTTTTCTCTGTCCAGTTTACGCTCTGCGCATCTATGTTGACAGAACGCAAAGCTTTAGGACCTCAGAGCAGCTCTTCGTCTGTTACGGAGGACAGCAGAAGGGAAAGGCTGTCTCCAAGCAGAGGATGGCCCACTGGATAGTGGATGCCATCGTCTTGGCGTATGATTCCCAAGACATGCCCTGCCCGCTCGGGGTTAGAGCTCATTCCACCAGGGGTGTAGCTTCTTCCTGGGCGCTGGCTCGTGGCGCCTCGCTGACAGACATTTGTAGAGCTGCGGGCTGGGCGACACCTAACACGTTCGCTAGGTTTTATAGCCTACGTGTAGAACCGGTTGCTTCTCGTGTGCTCGCTTCCCATAGTCAGCTTCACTGAAGTGCCCGTTCTAAGTGTCGGCTTGCTGCGCCATTCCCTTCCCCATGGAACGGATACGTACGCTTATTTTCTCCAGTCGAGTTCCCCAGGATTCGCGAAATCTGTTGAGTCCTCCGCACCCCTCAGCAGTCGGATGTGGCGGAGCGTCCGACGCCAGGTCTGGCACTTGTATGCATTGGTGGAACTTGTGTCAGACTGGGTTCCGTATGTCGTGACCCCTACGGCGGTCCCATACGTGTATTCTCCATGGTACAGCTCCCTACGGCGAGCTCGTGTCTTTTCCTTGGCAGAGTTCCTCTGCCGTCTCAGTATGGTGTCGTCCCCCGTCTGTATAGGCCGGGGCCACCTCTGGGACTTCCGTATGTTGTGCTGCCCACGGCCAGCCCATACGTGTTCTCTCCACATGGTAACTCCCTCCGGGCATGATGTGGCTCCCGCAGCGTCCTCCGGGCACGCTTTCCCAGCGTTACCCAATAAGTCTGCTGAATGGGTCTTGCGGAACAGCAGTGTGACTCTCCCTGCGTGAATCTCCCCGCCCGCATCAGAACGGGGTCTGAGGGGCTCTCGCTGGGCGCTGGAAGTGGTAGTAACTGTGGCGTTTTCCATAGGGATCCCAATTCGTCGGTATTACCGATGTACGTCGTAGTGACCGACTGAAAGGGAACGTCTCGGTTACGTATGGTAACCCTCGTTCCCTGAAGGAGGGAACGGAGACGTACGTCCCGTCGCCACAGTTCCTTTCCATCACTGCAGGGTCGAGTCACTAGTTCGGCTCCTCAGTGAAAAACGTCAGTGTGATGCTCTCGCTTCCTACTTATACCCGCGGCGCGGGGCGGAGCGCGAGATGCAAATCTCGCACGCCAATGGCCCATTGGCCTGTTCTCTAAATCTCTAAGCTGATAGGGGCTCTCTAAAGTGATCCCAATTCGTCGGTATTACCGACGTGCGTCTCCGTTCCCTCCTTCAGGGAACGAGGGTTACCATACGTAACCGAGACGTTTTGTGATGTTAAGAGTTCATCTGTTTGTCAGTATTTTGTTTATTGTCATAATTTGCTGATTCTTGATGTCTGTGTCTAAACACCATATTTGTTGTAGGATCTCAAGTTTCACATCAAGCATATACTCAGAGATTTAGGCTCTGAATGACATCAGTAAATCTGGCCGTTACATGATGTTGACAGAAATCAAGTAAAACTGGTTAATAATAAGTGTAATAATGTGTAATGGTTGGAAGTCAGTTGTAAGTGTTTTGTATCTCCTTTTTTCTGTTCTTGTTTTTCTGTTTCTGTTCTTCAGTGATTCTGCTTGTTAGCATCAGGTGATATAACTAATGGTCAATCATCACTTAATGATCATTAACTTCAACAAACTTCATTAAATTTAAGTCAGATGACATATAATGTCTTAATAGTCCAAACAATTTTTCTATAACATGCTAAAGAACTTGACTGTAATGATCCCAAGCTAGATTTTCCCCTCTGAACATACACATACAGAAGATTTCAAAGAACTTCTTTCGTATGGGTGATGTCTACATGCAGTGACAGATCATTGGAGGAAATGGCATTCATAAAAAACAATTCAAAAACTTGAGCTCTCCAAAGAATTTCTGTGAATGTTCACCTGTATAGAATCATTTGATTCAACATCTCCAGTTGATTGCTCACGAAGGCTGTTTCCTGTTACACACTTCTCTGTGTTTTCAGGTGAATCTGAAAGAGAGAAAACAGCACTAGTTTGTAAAATATGACCAATAAATATTTTAGGGTTCAACTAAAAACAAAAAACAAAAATTGTTACCATTTACCCACCCTTGCTGTTCAGAATCTGTAACATTTACTTTTATTTGTGGAACCCAAAAGAAGAATTACAGCCTCTGTAACCATTTACTTTCATTGCATCTTTTTACCATTTGATGGAAATTAACATTGCGATGCATTTTCAGTGATCTGGGGCCTGTTTCAGTAAGGAGGTTCAACCAACTCGGAGTTTAAAGCTGAACTCTGAGTTGACTTACTCTGAGATGGGAAACTCTGAGTTTTGGGTTTCAGAACAGCTGAATTGAGGTAGTTTAATCAACTCTGAGTAGACTGACTCTGAGTTAAGCACATGCACTCCAACTATGAGAAGCCACGATCAATGGAGCTCCGAAATTACGATTCACCATGGCAACAGCACCCAACAAAAAGATGTTCCCATACTTCTGGGTCAATATGTAAGTTTAATTCGTAATTATTTTAATTAAATTAATTTTTTATGGTATCTAAAAGGTAAAAAAAAAGAATATGGCAGCAGCTAAAAATGAAAAATAAAAACAATTAAATCAGGTAAAGCTTTAAGCATAAAATGTTCATGGGTGTAGGTTTAATGACTTTACAAACATTTGACATATTAAATAAATATCATTCAGTGTCCAAAGTGCAGCAGCTTTTCCCACAGACCCTTTTCACAGACTGTGCTGACGAGTTTAACAGTCATCAATATCGTAAACCTGCAAAGTTTTTTGTGTTTATATATATATATATATATATATATATATATATATATATATATATATATATATATATATATATACACAATATCCTCCCCCTTTTTAAAGTGCCAGCAGTGTTTAAATACTTAATTCATTCATTCGCCATCAAACGCCACAAATGCTTTTCTTACTGAGTATTTTGGTCGTATTTCAAGTACAAATATCAAAAAATTATAAATTTTATCTAAATCTAAAGTAAGCGAAGTTTACTTAAAACAAATTAAATTATCTGCCACTTGACAAAAATACATAGTAAGAAAAGCATTTTTGCCAGTGCAGGAACATTCATTCATCTTTGTGGAGAGCAATTCTAATTCTCAGACCCTCAGAATATTATATATACATATATATATATATATATATATATATATATATATATATATATATATATATATATATATATATATATATATATATATATATATATATATATATATATATATATATATAAAATCATAATTATTGTAAAGTGATGAAACATTTAATTATACTACAAATCTAAATATTTTTACCTGATATTTGAAGTGATTTCTTCTTTTCTATTGTTGTTTTCTCAGACTGTGAGATGTCTGTCTGCAGACTTTCCTCCATCTTTGTAGATTTGTCTGTTTGCAGAGGTTCCTCTATCTCTGAAGATTCATCTGGCTGTGGAGGTTTGTCTGTATGTAGACGTACTTCTGTCTCTAGAGATTTGCCTTGCTACAGGAAAAAATATGCTGATGTGAGTTAAAAAATACGTATGAAAACATAGATATTACATTAAATCATAATTTCTCATTTCACAAAAATGAAATATCAATTTTCTCCTGATATTTCTCCCCAGTGAAAAAAAGGCAATTATTAAAACTAAACTGCAAAACTTTCTGATGAAAGACAGACAAGTACCCCATTGGGCTGAACAAAAAGGCCATCTCTATATTTAGCCTTTACTTTATCACCTCACTATTTTATGTTTGGTGTAATTTTACAGCTCACAAACTTATAAAAGTAATTAACCCCTTACTTGTCACCCCTCCCCCCATTTTGGCAAGTGGGGCATGAATGACATACCCAAAATAAAAATGTTGCTGCTTATATGTCATTCTGAATAGACATATAACCAACATATATCTAGAAAGACAACACTTGAGAGTTTACAGCCCAAGACATTAAACAAACAAATACAAAATTATGTAAAAATGTCCTTTTAGCGATTATTCATGTAAACAATTGGTTTTGTCTTAAGTTAACGTAAACGGGAGAATATCAGATGTGTATCAGTGTATATTGGATCCGTGCATAGAGTGAGAGATTGAGTTTATTTCTGTCAAAACCAATTTATCACAGAGAGAGAGAGAGAGAGAGAGAGAGAGAGAGAGAGAGAGAGAGAGAGAGAGAGAGAGAGAGAGAGAGAGAGAGAGAGAGAGAGAGAAAGAGAGTTGCTACTCCACTTACTTTTACTGTGGATAGTTCTTTTTCTACTTCTGTACCCCATTGGGCTTTTACTTTTTTTACTAGAGGTACCACCCACTTTACTGTATCCATTGCCCACTGTTTTATATTTATTACCCACTGTAATAGTGGTCTTGATATTGCTACTATTGCAGCTCCTGCCATTGCTCCAACTACTGCTGATTCTTTTTGTGTTTGTGTTCCTACTAATGATGTCAATATTTCTGTTGCTGTTCCTGCCAGGCCTCCTGTTACTGCTGCTATTGCTGCTTCTCCCACTACTGCCGCTATTGCTCTCATTTCTGCTTCCCATAATGATCTTAAAGTGCATAATCCTGCTCCTGCTGCTGCTCCTGCTGCTGTTCCTGCAACTGCATCAAATACTGCTGTAGTTCCTGCCACAACTACTGCTGAAATGGCTGCAGCTGTCATTGCTATTATTACTGTTAATTTTAAAGGTTTTTGTTTCCATGTTTTCACTTGTGATGGTGATTGTAGACTTGCCATGTCTTCTCCTGCTGTTGCATTTGGAGATGCTGCCATGGCTGCTTCTGTTCCTGCACCTGCAAAAATTAAAGTAATACGAACTTATTTCATTATAGAAGCAATACAACATCTTAAAATATGCTGATTGTTATGTATAAGATATTGATGTTACCCAAAACTGAAGGTAAAAATATTGGATTCTAAACACAGAAATGCCACATTATCATGAAGACCTTGAAGCAGATATGAGGGAGAAACACACACACCTCATACGCTCAAGTGTAAGGGGCTTTCCTTACCATTAAGACTTGGATAACACGCACATCTCCTTCCATTAAAGATAATGGCCAGTGTGGTGGCTGGGATAGACATAAACCTACCAACATACGTGGCATAATTTTTTTTAATGACTTATCATAAGTTTGAGTCGCATAATATCAGTTAATGGAAACACTGTAATTTCGGAATAGTTTTTTATCTACATTTAGAAAATTCCGCAGATGTTTTGGTCAAATCTGTAATGGAAACGCGGCTAGTGCATATCGAGGCTTGTTTCGCTTTAGACCAATGACGTCATTGTTGATGTCCGAAGCCTCGCTTCAGTCTGACTGGTTCAGGAAGCGGTTAAAATCTTGCCCTCTGCCCAGGTAAACCCAGCCAATTTCCAGTTTTATAGTAATAATAATATTGCCTATGTCCAAAGAATTGATTTACACACGTGATAGCCGCATTGATTTCAAGCCAATACGTTTATTACAGTTATGTTATACAATCATTATATACCACCAGAAAATACACATTATATTCATATAAATAGATTATTCTATGTGGAAATTGATTATTTCCTTTACTGTTATACCTAAGCCTTAACTGACGCAACATACAGTGTATCACAGATCACATCAGGTCATCTGTAATGTATCTGCTTGTTTTACACTCTTTGACCACCAGGTGGTATTGTGAGCAAATTAACCCTTTTGTGAACCATTTGGCTGAAAATCTTCAGTGCTTCATGAGGCTTAATCTCACAACCACTAGTGTCTTATAAACACACAGTTACAGCAGCAAGAGAAACACTAAAGTGAAAGAGTCAAGGGTCAAGAGCCCAACTAAAGCAATACTGATCTCCATAATGGTGACTTGGAGACAAACAAAACTATTATTTTTTAAATAAAACAAATTACATAAATAAAGAGAAACAATAAAGAGGAATGAATAAACATATTACAAGCAATAAACAAAGAGTGCTTTCAGTATTTAAGAGTAATGTTTTCCATTCAGGAGCTGCGAGTGATTTTTCTATCTCTCATCTTTACTGTTGTTTTACTGATGATGCCATCATAGACAGCAGGAGATCTAATAATCTGCATTCACCCTGATGCACAGATCTCTTTTGAAATATAAGATGTGGGTTGTTCTCAGGGGCGCGGGAAGATGTTTTAGGTTGGTGGTGCTGTTTTTTTATGTAAGAGAGTATATATCGAGTATATAAAACACGAAAGCACAACAAATATATCGATGAGAATACTCGTTTAAACAGCACACACATATGTGACATGTGACTGCACATCATTTTTTTCACAATGTTGATTCTTCTTGCAATCGTAATGCAATGGACTGTGGCCTACATTAAACCTTTAAATAAAAGGGTTACTGAGCTGTTTACACAGTCATGTACAATAAAAGAGCCTCCACAGCGACAGGAAATAAAAATTAACGCAGAAAACCTGCCTACCTTACCTGAGCATTTGAGCAAAGCGGAGCTCCACTCATGAACAGCTCACCGGCAAAACGACGTGCGCTCAAATCGATATGAAATTTCTCTGTACTGCAGCCTACTATGCTTGTAGCCATTAATACACGTATTTTGTTTCATGTTTAAATATTATGTTATTTTGTTTTATTTTATTTACGACGCAAAAGATGCGCAATATGTCAGAAGACATTTGATCACTTCATTAAGTTTCGTTTTGTATAAATCAGATTTTTATCAATGTTTTATCAACCAAATTGCCCGGATTTAATAAATAATAAGCAAATATAGCAGACAATGACATAGAGGCGGCGGCGCCACGTGAACAACGGCTTAAATGAACAACTACTAGAAAAAAATCCTTTATTCAGGGGCAGCCCTAACTATTTACAGTATTTCAGATAGACCTATATTTTATCCAGCATGTCACAAAGGGCATTCTGGGTTGAGATTCTTGAGTCATCTTCAGAAAGGCGCTCTCCACTGGAGGAAATATACCGATCTTTCTACGCACACACCGCAACGGTCACAATATGACCTCATGTATGTTTTAACAACATAATTCAACATATAAATAATACTTTTTAATGGGCCACTTAAAATGTTTATTACAAATAAATTACTAAATTCTAAAAATGAATACATGTAAATGAACAAAAATTTGCACGTTGCATTTGCAATCCTTTGAAACCACCCCTGGTTGTCCTGTCTGTTTAATCCCTTTAGACACAACTGACTGTGTTTACATTGATTTCCCATCATAAAATAATTTTGAGACACAAGTAAATTTTTACCTCTACACGGAGTCGGACTCGTGCACAGCTGCATACACGAGCGCTCTTCTCCAAGCACACGTGAGCAGTTGAAGTTGAAAGCAGATTCTGTCAGTGAGTTTCATATTTTTAGTTTAAGTCCACTGCATTCAAACGACATAAATTATGCCTTCATAGAGCATTTATAAGGAAAATACCGGCGGGCGAGTCCACACACTGTGTGAGCGTAACATCAAGCAAAGTGTGCACGGGTAGATTACAGTAAATAAAAGTACAATTAAGAGTAAATTACTGGCAACAGTGATGCCAGTATTTTACTAGCCTGGTAAGGTCTAACAGTGCAAAAAGAAACATTAACAAAGCTATTTTCATCAGAATATACATAAGATTAATAATGAATGTGTACATATTCTAAATTAATATAATACAATTTGTAGCCTTCAGTCAATTAAAAAGCTCAACTTTAGGAGGGGAAGAGACAGGGCAAGATGAGGAGACTGCAAATGGTTATTCTGTAAAGCATTAATATGTGCTTTATAAGTACTAATAAACAGACAATATCCTAGTAATATGCATGTTAATAAGCAACTAATATTGAGAATTGGACCATAAACTAGTGTTACCATTTTTTAATCATACCCACATTGGGGGGTGAGCCCCCCTAAAATAAAAATACTAGAATTGCCTCATTCAGTTAGAATAATAAGGCACTAATTTAAAACTACAAACCTCTTTACTGTAGTAAATTACTGGCTAACGAAAAATAATCTCTTAGCTCTGTTCTGGAAATTTTCTAACAAAATTAGGCTATCATTCCCGGAATGTCTTAGAAACCAAACATGTTTTGTTGGGTTTTGATAATAGCGTCTGCTAAATGAATAAATGTAAAATTGTCAAACCTGTCCTGAGGGAATCTGGATTCCAAACAGCAAGCTGAAGTTTTCTTCAGGATGAGGTCTTGTCTTCTGCTTTATATTATTCTGTCGCACTGCATTGCGGATTTATAACTATATCTCAGCCAATCAGAATGGATTAGTAGGTGATGTCAGATGTCTTTTCCCAGTACATCACATGACTTTAAAGAATTCTGAGATCTGCTGAGCCTTGTGGTATTGGATAAATACCCACATTATACATCTCTGGAAAAAAATTAAGAGAGCACTTAACATTGATTTTTTTCCAGAGATGTATTATTATATCATATTATACCCAACTCTCCCTCTTTAATAAAGTATGCTGGGCAAAGGCATGCAGATCTTAATATTATCAAGGGCCAAACAGGAAATAATTAGATCCTACTGGGACCCAGTGTTAAAGTTAATGAGATAATTAAGAGATTAATTAAGTGATGATTGACCATTAGTGAAGTCACCTGATGATAATGAGCAGAATCACTGAAGGATTTATTATGGCGATCAGTGTTTATTTTAGTTAGGCTCTTGACCCTTGGTTTTATAACATTAGTTTTTGTCGGTCTACTGTAACTGCTTTAGCAGCCAGACAAGTTCAGAGAAAATGTGATCAGGTGTTGATGGTTGTGTTTTGAAATAATCATCATGAGCTGAATCACTGATGTCATTTAGAGACTAATCTTTGAGTTAGATTTACTTTACTGATTACAGCAGCTCTGTGATTCTACACAAGCGGCACCTCCCCCAGTTTCTCTTGAAGCCGATACGGAAGTGAGTTAAACTGCAATTCCTCAACTGGCCACTAGAGGCAGACTCCAGAAGGAGCAGAATATCATTGCGCTCATGTTAAAATGCCCAACTTTACAGCAGAAGAACACATGTTTACAGTCTGGGACACATTGTGTCTGTTAGTCATCGCATCACCTCAGCTCATCTCCGCCCACGTCCCGCCTCTTTGCCCATTTTCTGTTATCCGGGTGTGACGAGCTGCCAAGATGGCGACGGCCAGCTCGACCCTACTTTACGCATCAAAACGGTTCTTCAGAATCCTATGGGTGATGTCACGGACACTACGTCCATATTTTTTTACAGTCTATGATTCTACAGCATCAGATCTGGTGTTTTCAATATAATCAGAGGGATTTTTAAAAGTTATTCTGTCAAAAAAGGTTTGAACCTCACAGCTATTTAGACACACAGAGACATCAATAATCAGCGTATGAATCTCAACAATGGTGACCATCAAAAAGCTTTTTGCCGTGCATTCTGGGTGAACCAATCAAAACTCACCCATGGCTCCCAGAATGCATAGCGGCATGAATAATTTATACGATTAATTGTTTTTGTAATTTCTTTTATTCTTACCATTTTCTTTTATTTTTGCTGTTTTATGTGACTTTTTAGTAGCTTGTTTTGTGATATTCAGAGTTAATCTGTGTATCTGAAACAATTAATCAGAGTACAACTCACCTCTCTTCAGTCTCATTTACCACGAACTGAAGAGCAGCCGGAACCGGAACAAGAGTCTTATACCCCTTTTCCACCAAGGCAGTGCTAGAGCTAATTCAGAGCCAGAGCTAGTCCCAGTTCATAGTTGGTTCGACTGAGGAGCCTTCTAAGAACCGTTTGCTTTTCCACATGCTGAGAGCCACAACAGAGCCAGGTCTTATGTCACTGTTTACGTCTCATCTCTCTCAGCAACGCTAGTGAGGCAGCGGCAATGTTGCCAAGTATGTGGTTTTGCCGCGGGCTGTTTTTTCATGTCCGCGGGATGAAGCGACCCCAATTGTGATATTTAGCCCCGGGAATGCGAATTGTAGTGCCAAAAAACACATATTTTACCCCCAAATATGATTTTTACTGGGGAATCCCCCCCTGGAACGTGATTGGGCTTGTTTTGAGTAGCAATTGGGCGGGTTTGTTGTGAAAACCTGGCAACCCTGGGCAGCGGGAAACACACACACACACCAGGCTTGTTCGAGATGCATCGGCACTGCGCAGACCGATCCACGTATGATATAAAAAAACGCATGAGTGAATCAAAAGCATAAGGAGTCGTATGCTCTCGCTGGACTCGTTATCATACGGCGATCGGTCTGCACAGCACCGCTGCGAACAAGCCTTCCATCAACAATGCAAACCTTGCGTTACTATTCATTCACATGGCTTTACGATCCTACATCGGCATCAAAACACAACGCAAACACAGCGAATCCAACGCATTCATGTAGTTCGCCGTAATTTGTATAGACGGAGATTACAAACGAGCAGCAGCTGTTAGCTCCATTAGCTCCATTAGCTGCTATTTCAAACATGGTGGATCTAAAGTTTGTGTTGGTCTTGTTGACCCCGCCCCCAGCGCCTGACGTAATCGGTTCTTACTTCTAGCCCTGTTCTAGCCCAGCAATGTTTTGGTGCTACTTAAGAACCACTTTTCCTGGCTCGGAGCTGGGGCTTTGTGTGTGGAAACACAAAGAACCGATTTGAAACTAGGCTCTGGCTCCGATCTAGCTCTGGCTCTGCTTTGGTGGAAAAGGGGTATTAGAGGAGCCACTCACCTTATTTAACAAAACACCAAAATCACTGAAAAATGAACATATAACTATAGAAACATGTAATCTCAATTCAAATAAATCAATATTAAAATAATAAATTAAATGAAACGTTAAAAGAATATTTCAGTATACAAAACAATAACATAAATGTAAAACAATTGATAAGGGGAGAGATTTTGAGTGAAATTAAATACATATAATATTACACCTGTTACACAAAGGAGCACATGGCAGGATGACATGAAGGCAAGGAAATCACATGACAAACCAGGAAACATTCAAAATTCAAAATAAAACATGAACATGAAACAAAAACCCAAACCAAACCATGACAATTCTACACAGTAAAAAGTGGAAGTTATTTCTGTAAGGAGCTAGGCCTATATGGTTACCGGAACCCTTAAAACTATCTAACATAATGTTCTATACTACTTCACACACTATTCTTAAAAAAAAAAAAAAAAAAAAAAAAAAAGTGGCCAGTGTGCAATAAGCATTAAGTTAGTTTGCGATTTCAAACACAGCCTGTTGGTTTAATTTGTTCATTTAGAACTGGTTCTTTAGATGAAGATCAGAAACTGGTCTAGTAATTCGTAAGAGCCACTAGTGTATAACTCGTTCATTTCTAAATGGGTTTCAGGCCTGTGGCAGACACACTAAGGGCCTGATCACACAGAACGCGTTTTTGCAGCGAAAGGTGCCTTTTTATGCGTTATGCGTACTGCTTATGTGCACCCGGCGCCTCGCGTTTTAACCGTCTGCTGCGCCTCGTGTTTTTGAAGGAGCGCTCTGAGCACATGAAGTTGAAAAAAATCAACTCTGAGCGGAAAAGGCCCGACATCATCGTGTTTTTTTTTCCTATTGTCCAATCAAATGAATGGAGAGGCGGGTCTAACATTTTGTCGACCGTTACCTTGATTAGACTGACAGGACAGCTGATTCGGGGGTTTCCTAGCAACATAAAAAAAAAGCTCACCACTCTTTTCTTAATGAAAAAAGGTCAACCAAAAAAGCCAGTGCGGTTTGTGAAAGCGCCTCGCATTTTCGAACCTGAAAAACGCGTTCTTTGTGATCGGGGCCTATCTCGTCTTTATATACTATGTTGTTGAAATCAAATGTCAATCAATACAAAAACAATTATCAAGTCTAATGAAGAAATATAATCACAATTGGAAAACTAAATGTTACGAATGTAATTCTCAAGATCTCCGTCTGCAAATATTTTTCAATAATTAAAAAAATAGCACAGAAAAGATCTTTTATAAATGTATTTTATTCGGTACCAACATTTCAGTAGTATTTTCCAACACCAGTAACATTTCATGATTAGCAAAACTTATAATTTTTATCATCATTTATCATTAACTCATTCATTTAATATTTTTATTTTAAAATAGTTGAATAAGTAAATAATACATTAAAACAGCATATAGCCTTCAAATATTTTTTAAATAAGTAAACATTGCTTTAAAAAGGTCAAGTGAAAAGTAAGTAATAAAATAACAGGGAAAAAAGAAACATTAAATAAAACAAGTGGCAAGTCTATTAATCTGTACACTCCAAGACTTAATGTATAGATATGGCATATTTTGACATTCAGTATCACATTTTTTCCCCTGTCCATTGCTATGGTTATCACTGTCAGTTATTGCAGTTTCAGATTCAATATCAAAATTCAATATGGTTATCACAGTGCAGTGTGTACTTAGCAGCATGAAAAATATAACTTTTATTCAAATTATGAATGGGTTATATACAGAAAGCGAGCAAAGAGCATTCCCATTTTAATTACTGAATCTGTCAATCACTTAAGCTTTAAGGATTCATGAGTTTGTAGAACAGAAATGCTGGCGCTTTGAGCAGTGTTGAGCAGATTCAGACTAACTTAGACATGTCTGATTGGCCATTGCATTCACATGCTCAACAGACAAATCCTTGATTAGCTTCAATGCACAATGCTTCAAAAAAACAAACACACATTGTAAATAGAAACACTGGACGCTTTTCACAGAGCTCTCGCACAAATACTGAATGCACAAGCACATTTAAAAACAGTCGCCTATCATGGATACCGAATTGACCCAGTACTTGCACATTCTTAAATTAAAATTTCATTACAGACTTAAGCCCCATTTCCACCGAAATTACCCGGAACAATTTGTCCCAGGAACTTTTTTCCCAGGAACTCTTTTCCCCCCAGACCCGCTGCTGTCTGTGTTTCCATCGCGGTCTAAACAAGTAGCATGAAGATTAGTCCGGTGACGTAGGACTGTGGGCGACTTTACAGTTCCTACTGGATTTTGTCCTCCGCATACAAGCTTAATAAAGCCTGAATCTCGTCATAGGTCCATCGGTTGTATTTTTTAAACTCCATTGTTGCTTCGAATAGCAATCAACTCTTACTGCACACACCGCATCCGCAACAGACTTTTAAATATAGTGGTTGAAATAAAATGCTGCCTGAACTCAACCAATCAGCATGTTCAGCGCCCCAAGTCTCACCCCCCGAAAGTTCCTGAACTTTGAAAAAGTACTACCTTGCGAGCAGGGCCATTTTGAGGGGGAAATATTTACCTGGAACTTCATTTAGACCCTGCGGTCGAAACACACCGAGTATCAGCCCAAAGTCCCTAGTTCCTGGGGAAAGTTCCTGCGGTGGAAACGCGGCTTAAGTGCTGAAGTACCAATACTTATAACAACACTAGTCACAACAGACAGCAAGTCCTCTGTAAACCTCAGAAAATAGTAGAATCAGCTCATTGGTTCTTTTTGAGTCGGACATGACCGAATTAGTTTTAACCCAGTTCTTTGGTTCAGTAACCGTTCTAAAGTGTTGCCTCTAACTCTGCATCTTGTGTCATCAACCCACAACTAAAGTTTGATTTAGTTTGATTTTGTGAACCAGCTCGACCAATTCTTTGCTGCAAATCGACTCAAAAGGACGATTTGTTCAAGAATCGGATCATATCTGGTGTTTCTTCTGTGGGATTGTGTCAGCTCTCCCCCAGAGGAGTCTATTTGATGTTTGAGGATTATGTGAGAATACAAGTTAATGGTCTGTGGGAGACCGGACCTATCAGAGCCTGCTTGGGCCTATGACCTCCAGGAGGCATGTCACAACTCTTCTATCAGAAGAAATGTAACTGGTAAAATTTTCAAATCATGACACCAGAAGAATGGAAAGACTGTGTCAGTGAAGGTGGTTGTGAATGTGTGTAGATTTGTGTTAGTAACAGGATCAGAGAATGACACCGTTCCTCCGTCATAGTCCAGATCAACTCTCACACGCTCAAGCTTCTGCTTAACAGGAAAACCAAACCGCTCATCCAGTCCGTACTGCACCCAACAGACACTAGAGTTAAAGAAAACACATCCCTTCCTCTGGTTTGAAGCTGTAGTTACTCCAACACTCCAGTACAGACTCTCTTTAACCTCCACATCCCAGCGGTGTGTTCCTGAGTTAAAACTCTCTGAACCCAGAACACACGAATACTCATCAAATCTCTCTGGATTATCAGGAAGCGGTTGACTGGTCAAGCTGTATCTCACACTGGTCAGATCCTCAGACAGAATAAGATGTGGATGAGCTGTGTTTGGATCCAGAATCACGGGAGCTGATGAGACACAATCAACAGCTGCTTTTATTCTGATCTTCATATAATGATCAAGAGTTTTTATGAATTATGATCAAACACATAAGACATTTTCCTCTGATCACTTTATGTGCTTGAGAAATTTCAAATTTGCATCCCATGTCAATAGGCACCGATACTGGCAAAACAATTGAACTGTAGAGATCTGCTGTATCAATGTAACTGTAAATATCATGTTCTTCATTTTGCTGTAGTAGCTAGTGTTGTAGTACTCGAGACCCATTTTTTGATGGTCTTGGTCTTGTCTCGGTCTCGACTGCATTTCTCCTCTGTCTTGTCTTGGTCTCAGACTTAGAGGACTCGAGATTTTATCTCAAGACCAGTCAAGACCACAACTGCAAGGATATCACTAAATTGCCGGTGCATTGTCTGATTTAACATCATTAATGTGATTTGATGTAAAACTTCCAGCTTAAAATGCAATCAATAACTTCTTTGTAATGTGAATTATTTTGTTACTGTGCTGCCGAGTTCAAAATCAATGCAGCATTGTCTCAAAAATGTATAAAATTTATATAAATGCCCACAAGATTCTGAAATTTAGTTTTTTTTATTTAACATAGAATATAATTAAGCAATATCGCAAGAGCAAGAGAGCTGTTTTCATGAATATAGGCATGATTGCAAATGATATTGATTTATACAAACATTCAATAAACAAGAAGTTCATATTAAATAACATTTTAAACTGTGTCTTTGCTCATTCGGCATCGTTTTGTTATTAAATGAATCAGCTGCTTTGAACAAATCGGTTGAATGAAGGATTCCGTGACTGTTAATTAAATAATGTTAAAGTGTTAATGTTAAATTAATCTAAACTTTATTTATGCAGGCGTAATTGTACCAATTTAGATGCAACTTCTGTGCCATGAGTTTTATTGTCAGTGATTTGATTGTTAACAGTGCTATAGTGTCTTACTATTCTAATTGTATTTATTCATTACATTTAAGTAATTTCTCAGACAGTAGATATGGATCTTTTAGATTAATTTAAGGAGTGCTGGTCTGGTCTTGACTCAGTCTTGCCCTGTCTTGGTCTTGACTTGACTCGGTCTTGCCCTGTCTTGGTCTTGACTCGGTCTTGCCCTGTCTTGGTCTTGACTCGGTCTTGCCCTGTCTTGGTCTTGGTCTTGACTCGGTCTTGCCCTGTCTTGGTCTTGACTCGGTCTTGCCCTGTCTTGGTCTTGGTCTTGGTCTTGACTCGGTCTCGCCCTTTCTTGGTCTTGGTCTCGACTCGGTCTTGCCCTGTCTTGGTCTTGACTCGGTCTTGCCCTGTCTTGGTCTTGGTCTTGACTCGGTCTCGCCCTGTCTTGGTCTTGGTCTCGACTCGGTCTTGCCATGTCTTTGACTCAGTCTTGCCCTGTCTTGGTCTTGCCCTGTCTTGGTCTTGCCCTGTCTCGGTCTTGGTCTTGACTCGGTCTCGCCCTGTCTTGGTCTTGTTTTGGTCTCGACTCAGTCTTGCCAGTCTTGGTTTTGAAATTTGTCTTGGTCTCGGTTTAGGTGGTCTTGACTATAACACTAGTAGTAGCTAATCTATAATGCTAAAATCTGTCAATCTTCCCCCATGCTAATTTCCAGTTTGTGTGAGAGCTCAGATCTTCTGCAGACTCACCCTTTTGGACGATGTCCTGCATCTTCTTCCAGACTCTGAACGGCAGGTTGCCCAAGTACCGTGGCACATGAATCAAAGCTCCAGAAGCCATCTGTGGATCCGGCTGTGAGATCTGGACTCTGGAAGAACATTCAGGAGTCAGAACTGCAGTGGCTTTGGATCAGAACCAGAGAAACCAGAGACAGGAGCAGATCACTCACCTTTCCATTGTGACTGGAAACTTCTGCAGAACAAACACACCATTGATCATCAAGAACTCAATCAATCAATAAACCAATCAATCAATTGTGTGAAATCAGACCTTCAGAAAGCAGACGTCATTGGCTTTCATCATCTCCTCCATGTCTTTGATTGTGTGTGAAAGAGCTGAGATGTGTCTGTTCATCTCCTCCAGCTTCTCCTTCATCATCTGCTTCTTCTGCTCCTCTTCCTCCCTCAGTGCAGTGATTGTAGCTTCTTCTTCATCTCTGAGAAACCGATGAAGCTTCTCGAACTGCTGTTTAATCTGACGCTCTGTGTGCTCAGCTTGAGACTGAAATAAAATCACATTCACTTCAATCATCTCAAATATGAGTGGCTAAATGTTGGCTATTTAACTAAAACTAACTTTCTGAAGTACTAGTACTGCAGTAGTTCTGTCTCTGTGGAGTGCAAATACACATAATTCTCACCAGCTTCTCTTCACAAAACAAGTGTTAAAGGTCCTGTTCTTCGTGATCCCATTTTTCAAACTTTAGTTAGTGTGTAATGTTGCTGTTAGAGCATAAATAATACCTGTAAAATTATAAAGCTCAAAGTTCAATGCCAAGCGAGATATTTTATTTGACAGAAGTTCCCTTTCAAAGCCTACAGCGAACGGCCGGTTTGGACGACATCCGTGTACATCCTGCTTTAATTATGTCAGTAGAACAGTTTGTCGACTAACCTCCGCCCACAAGAATACGCGAAAAAGGGGGCGTGGTCTTGTTGCTCCCTCGTGGAGAAGAGGAAGTGTTGCGTTCGGTTGCGTTTGTCGCCATGTCGTTCAGACACTGTTATTTTCATCCCGGAGTCAAATCACCTTTGTTTGGCCTTCAGGGGCTGTAGTTTGAGCGCGTTCATCTCCCCATTATGGTAAGAGGCGTGACCTTTCCGGGCAACGTGCCCTAAGCTGCTGTCGAATCACAACACGGGAACCGCTGGCACAATCAGAACTCGTTACGTATTTCTGAAGGAGGGACTTCATAGAACGAGGAAATTCTCAGGCCGTTTTGAGGACAGTGAAAACAGCAGTATACAGATAAGTAAATTGTGTGAAAAATACTGTTTTTTTACACATGAAACATGAACACGTTATATTGCACATTGTAAACACAATCAAAGCTTTAAAAAAAACACGAAAAACGGGACCTTTAAATGGCTTTTTAACTACTACACAAACAGCATTACCAGTTTCAATTATTACTAACCAGTTTGACTTTATTTCTGTCAGACGTCTACAGAAGCTCTTATTGAGAATCAACAGGTTTAGATGTTATGTTTTATTGAAAATGTTTAATTTTAACTCACCATTATGGCAATCAGTGTTTGATTTAGTTGGGCTCTTGAACCTTGACTTTTAGTACATATATTTTATTTTAGCAAATGCAATAGTGTTATTAGAGGACATTTATGCATGGGCAACAATAGAAATGTAAGATAAAGCAGATATGATAAAGATTGCCGCATTTAAAACATTCGAAGGCACTTAAGTGTTGTATGGTTAAAGTATTACAGAATTATGTTAAATGCAGCTGTTGTGCATCATTTGTTGTCACATTGTTTTACTGGACATTGAAACTCTTCAACACTCATCATACAAACCTCAACAATGTTGCCATCGAAAAATTCTAATAATACAGCAGTATTTATTATCCATGCTATAGTGCATGCTGGGAGACATGGATGATATTTTTTTACTCATGCAACTGCAGCATTAAGCATGTCTTCATTTATGAGATTCATATGCCGATTCATATGCAAATAGTTTATATATTATCACATCATAGGCCCAATCACCATATGTTCAGTCACTTAACGGCTGACATTTGCCAACACTGGGTGTGAGCATTGTGGGTCAGAGCATCTCCAAAACATCAGCTCTTGTGGGGTGTTCCCGGTCTGCAGTGGTCAGTCTCTATCAAAAGTGCTCCAAGGAAGGAACAGTGGAGAACCGGCCACAGGGTCATGGAGGAACAGTGGAGAACCGGCCACAGGGTCATGGAGGACCAGTGGAGAACCGGCCACAGGGTCATGAAGGACCAGTGGAGAACCGGCCACAGGGTCATGGAGGACCAGTGGAGAACCGGCCACAGGGTCATGGAGGACCAGTGGAGAACCGGCCACAGGGTCATGAAGGACCAGTGGAGAACCGGCCACAGGGTCATGAAGGACCAGTGGAGAACCGGCCACAGGGTCATGGAGGACCAGTGGAGAATCGGCCACAGGGTCATGAAGGACCAGTGGAGAACCAGCCACAGGGTCATGGAGGACCAGTGGAGAACCGGCCACAGGGTCATGGAGGACCAGTGGAGAACCGGCCACAGGGTCATGAAGGACCAGTGGAGAACCGGCCACAGGGTTATGGAGGACCAGTGGAGAACCGGCCACAGGGTCATGGAGGACCAGTGGAGAACAGGCCACAGGGTCATGAAGGACCAGTGGAGAACCGGCCACAGGGTCATGAAGGACCAGTGGAGAACCGGCCACAGGGTCATGAAGGACCAGTGGAGAACCGGCCACAGGGTCATGGGCGGCCGAGGCTCATTGATGCCCGTGTGGTCCGATCAAACAGACGAGCTACTGGAGCTCAAACTGCTCAAGAAGTTAATGCTGGTTCTGATAGAAAGGGGTCAGAATACACAGAGCATCTCAGTTTGTTGTGTATGGGGCGGCACAGCCGCTGACCAGTGCCCATGCTGACCCCTGATCCCAAAGCACCAACAGTGGGCATGTGAGCATCAGATCTGGACCACGGAGCAATGGAAGAAGGTGCTGGTCTGATGATCACGTGTTCTTCTACATCACGTGGATGGCCGGGTGCGTGTGTGTCTCTTACCTGGGGAACACATGGCACAGGTGCACTATGGGAAGAAGGCGTGGCGGCGGAGGCAGTGATGCTTTGGGCAATGTTCTGCTGGGAAACCTTGGGTCCTCCATCCATGTGGATGTGACTTTGACACGTCCCACCTACCTAAGCATTGCTGAGCCCATGTCCAGCCTTTCATGGAAACGGTATTCCCTGGTAGCTGTGGCTCTTTCAGCAGATAATGCGCCGCCACAAAGCAAAAATGGTTCAGGAATGGTTTGAGGAGCACAACAACGAGTTTGAGGTGTTGATTTGGCCTCCAAATTCCCCAGATCTCAATCCAATCGAGCATCTATGGGATGTGCTGAACAAACAAGTCTGATCCATGGAGGCCCCACCTCAAAACTTACAAGACTTAAAAGGGTCATGAAATGAGAAATCAACTTTCCCTTGAGCTTTTGATATATAAAATCTCATGGTAATATAAGAATATCCTGTAAGTTTCAGAGCTGAAGACTTCCTTGTTAATGAAAAGCTTTTATTGACACCAGGCCCAGCAAACGCTCAGTCTCAGAATATGCCAGGCTATGACGTCAGAGTTTAGTGAAGCACCGCCTCAACAGAAGAAGAACAACGCCTAGTTCTGTAGCCCCGCCCACCGACTTGTGCCACTGACATGACATAGGCCTACATAGAGCTGAACTAAGCAGTAAACATACCTCATAAGCTTCATTCGGCTTCCAATATTATGAATGCATGGATGAACTTTATTTTTAATGAATATCCAGCTCACGTGGGGAAGACTTTGCGCATCTGTTTCTATTTCACCGCGGATTCGTTTGTAAACAAGAGACTGGATTTGCAGACAGGATGCGATTACATGAATGAATGAAGCAACACACTAATGTGAGTAAAACATGTTTTTATATGTGATAGTATAGCGTCAGTCGCTAGAGTGTCTCTTACGATCAGGGGAGTGAGAACTACTAGCTGGCCTCCGTTACACTCACCCCCCTAAACCTCACTCCCATCCGGGTCACGGCATCAATGTAACCCCTCCCGTTCGAACCGCCCGCTCCAAGCGGGACTCAAACCCGGGTCTGCCGGCATGAGAGTCGGACGCTCTAACAAGGAGGCTAAAGGCAGCAACCCCTAGCATCAGTCGCTAGAGCGTCCCTTGAGATCAGGGGAGTGAGATTTACTCGCACGTGACTACTAGCTGGCCTCCGTTACACCTGATCGGTGTATGTTTTTTGTGTGCAAAATCTTTTAATAATATTATAAGTGAATCTTAAGGAACATACTCAAATAACAACAACAAAAATCTATGTCATGATTCCTTTAAATTGCCTTAAATATCTTACAATGGTCAAATGTGACATCTTTTTGCTCACATCTCAGGTAGATGCATATTGTCAACAGCTCATGAATATTATACGTATTGTCTGCGTTTGCCTAAAAATGATTTGCTGAAAGTGCGTAGTGTGAAAGGGGAGTGCTAACCACAGCCCACTTAATATGAATTAATTATGTCTGACAAACCAATTCAGCTTTTCACATCAAATTTGTGAATGTCAAAAGAGTCAATCCTCACCTTGATGTGTTGAACTGTTTTCTCAAACTTTGCTTTAATGTCTTCTTTGTGTTTCAGTTTCTCTTGTAAGGGCTTCAGTGCTGTATTGAGCTCCTCCTGGAATGTAAAGTGAAAGCGTAAGATTTCTTTAATACGTTCATGTAATACAAAACATTCATTCATTATGTTTATAATATACAACTTCTACGAAAACAAGTGTTTATCCTCAGATATGAATCTGTCTTACCTTGTATGATGAAGCCACTTCACCGATGGGTCTGAAAGTGTGATTGACGTGTGTCTGCGAGGTATAACACACTAAACACGCCGGCTGTTTGTCCTCCAGACAAAAGAGTTTGAGTTTCTCACTGTGTAAACTGCAGAGCTCCTCAGATCCTGATTGGCTCTCGTTTTTCTCCTTAAGGAACGACTCGCACAAGTTCTTTAAAGCGAGATTACATGTAGGATCGGATTTTGATCTTCTCCTGCAGACAGGACACTCCTGAGTTTTTTTGATTTTCCAGAACTGTTGAAGACACTCTTTACAGAAACTGTGACTACATGATAAAATGACAGGAGCGTTGAAGATTTCACGACACACGGGACAGGTATAATCATATTCAGATGGTGAATCCATTTTCACAGCTTGAGCTCCAGCAATCTGAGCTTTACTTTCACTTTCTGAATCAAGGTTTCAAAAATGAATAATCACACAGATCTGCTCAAAATCCTTTGAAGCATTTTTCTTCTTGTCCCACTTATCGCTGATCTCTCTCTCTCGCTCTCTCTTGTTTTTGTTTTGCTTTTGTCAAACATGAGTCAGGTTGACAGGAAAAGAGAAATAATGAGACTCTCTTCCTGGTAAGTGTTGTAAGAGGGTGGAGTTTGTGATCATCTGTGATATCTCGCAGCAGGTCAGATTGCAACGGTATTTCTTTAGGTTAAAATGAATTCAAAATTAACCTTTTTTTTATTTTTATAAAAAGACCAATAAAAAAGACTCAATGCACTTTATTTGCAAGCGTGTTTCATTCATTGCTGTTTATTTTATGGTAAGTGTAAATGAAGTTGAAGGAATCTTGATCAAAATGACTCACATTGAAGGTAAAGTATCAATTTTCATTTTACATATTTGTTTATGTAGCAGACGCTTTTTATCAAAAGAGAGGAATACAACAAAATGTGTGAGGCAATACACGAGAAGTGCTAACAAAAAAGTTTGGGTTTTAAACCAAAGAGCTTGTAAAATATTACAATTTGAATTTTGCAAAACTACTACAATTCCCTTGAGCAGTGAGGCTGAAATAAGATAATTTGGTGTTGAAAAAGATTATATACACACCACAACAAAACAAATTACTATTAATGTTACCACAGGAAAGCGTCATGGATCAAATGCAAACGGCAGTCTAAATATTAATTTTAAAATACTCTTTACAACAATTAAAGTTTAGAAAATATTGAAGTGATTATTGTTAATAACAATATTAACAATGTTGTTATTACTTAACATAAGCTAAACTATCAATTTTACCTCAGATTTTACCTCAGATTGTTCATGCGCAAATCAACGAACAGGGTATTTAATTGCATAATTAAATTAGAAAGCTTTCAAATACACAAAACTGTACACATCTAAAGTGAGATTAAACGTAATATAGACAAAAACGATGAACAAACTCAAGATTGATAAGCGCTTACCTTGTCTCAGGAGTCCATCTGCTGGAAAGTGACCGTTACAAAATCAGACGCGGGTGCGCGCGCTGCAAACGGTTAAAATTCAAACTTCTTGCCCCACTCGAAGCATTTCTTTCATTCATAACAAAGAATAAATACTATGAATAATCGCCAACCATTATTAAGTAAAATCTTTGGTGGACGTCAATTGTCCCTTTGCCGGCAGATATCCGAGTAATAAAACAGGACAATTCGTGTGTAATCTATCCCTGTAATCTCCACAGAAATAATGCTTGTTAAATCGTGAAGTAAGGAACGCCGTTTCTGGGTCCAAACCCCAACTCGTTTCACTTGAGAATGCCATCGACGGCCGTATAAGCGCTATTTATTTATTCATATTAAACATCAAACATTTGAAATACTTACAGTCTACACAACAGTCTCTGTGCTCACAGATATTTTAACTATTTATAAAATATGAATCACTGTCTGGCCATCTGAATTTTGGTATGGAGATAAAGGTTATGATTATATATATATCTTTAGTATTAGGCCTACATCACATTGTGTGTGTCTATTAGCACCGTTTGTTGTTTTTCTTGTGGTTATGAGAGCATTTGGACCCGAAAGCCCTACCGCATGACGTCAGACTTAACAACCGGATACAGATTTGACAACATTGATTCATTTACTAGGTAAATAGTTTGATAAATGTAGTAGATAAGCGAGTCATTCCATGAAACCGGTATGATTTGAGTCCCTCTGACCTTTTTAATTGATTTTATGTATTGGATCACCAAAATCTATTTTTTAAAAGCTTTTTGTATCAATTGAAATATCTCCTTTAATAAAGTTTAAAAACATGACATACATTTTATATTTATAATAGAAATTATCTTGTTTTTTTCAGCTGACACCACCTATTTTGTCACGTCCCTCTTATCTATGAAATTGTACTTGGGATATGAATTATACAATTAGAAAAAAAACATACATTTTGCCATTAATATATATCTGTGCTTGTATTTGCTGGTAATGTTTTTTTTCTAAGCAAATGCATGATTGTACATTAAAATCACATTATTTAGTTTTAATTTTACCTTGAATACTGGAATCAAGTTCTTCTCTTCTTCAGTATCAGGAGCAAGAACGTTGTGAAAACTTGTCATTCAGTGTAAAATCACTCACATTTGACTGCTGAAGACCAGCACTGAATTAATTCTGGCCAGAAAGCAGAAGCTCAGCTGAAAACACCAAAGTTTGCCACACCTGTAAAATCAAACACTTCAAACAGAACTGTGCGCGTGGAAATATGCCCCGTCTTGTGTATATATAAATGTGACCCTGGACCACAAAACCAGTCAATGTTTGAAAATTGAATTTAAAAAAAAAAGCTTTGCTAGGATACAATATTTGGCCAAGATACGACTATTTGAAAATCTGGAATGGGTGCAGAAAAAAAAAAAAAAGAGTAAATATTGAGAAAATAGCCTTTAAAGTGGTCCAAATTAAGCTCTTAGCAAGGCATATTACTAATAATAATAAAAAAATGTATGTATTTACGGTAGAACATTTTCAAAATATCTTCACTGAACATGATCTTTACCTAATATCCCAATGATTTTTAGCATAAAAGAAAAATCACAAATTTTGACCCATATGTACCCAATGTATAGTTGGCTATTGACTGTTTTTGTGCTCCAGGGTCACAAATAAACGTTGGTTATAAAAATGTAAATACAATTTTACCTCACAAACAATAAAATCACAAGATTATAAATACAAGTGACTGCACATGAAAAATAAATGTGAAACTAAATGAAACACATATATGACAAGATTTCCGATAAACAATAAAGTCCCATTACCTCTGATTCTGTGGGGTTACAAATTTATACATTGTTATATCTAGGTTCAAATGTAATAGAATATAGCTGAAAATATTATCTATATTTGTGCTTTACATTTTGAAGTAAACTTGAGGAAATTCTAAGGAGATTACGTCAGGCTGTGTAAGTAGTTGAGACATTAAGTCTTTTGTCTTTATGCATTTCCTGACTATTTACCATGACAAGTTTAGAGCAATACTGCCTGAGTGATTGGATTAGCATCTATGCATTTATCCTATTCAACTATATGAAACACACATGACAAGATTTCCGATAAACAATAAAGACCCATTTCCTCTGATTCACATCAATTACGAACATGAAATATTGTGTTCAGAACAAAGAACTAGAGAAGAAATGCATACAATAGTCATTTATTCAAATAAAAACAGATCGTAAAACCAACTAAACATATTTCATAAAATAACGTTTATTACATAATACTATGATCAATATGTTTGTTTCATTTTCTTGAATAAACAGTGAATTATAGTAAGGATAAAACAAACTTACAAAAATAACCCTTCTGTGCTCGTCTTATTGAAGTCCTGGACAAATCCTGCATGCAGATCAACAGCTGAAAGACAAAATGTCCTGATCGCTGTCTAACAGAGGAACATTTTATTCAGTGTATGAACAGGTTGAACACCAACGAAAAACATTCAGAAGATCCAGACCGGGTCAAACTAATATATTGAACTGAATCCACCAACATTTCTCAATTTAAGCAACATGAAGTAAAAGATTTGTTCACAGACGTAAGAAACGTGTGATGGTGATTTCCATGAGTTCAGTCTGGAGGTTCACGTCATTCAGATTTTTGGAGCACTCGCCAGGCCCTCTCACCTGATTATACACAGCACAAATGTGAGCTTGTTTGTTTAGTTCTGAAGCAGAAAGTTAAAGATCCCAAATTCATTGTCAGTTGGAGAGATCAGCATGTCGGCTCTGGCTTTGTCCAACGTCCTGCGCAGAAAATCCCTCCGTTTGCACCACTCCTGAAGCTCCTCCTCACTGTGAGCGAAGTCACAACTCACACCATCAGCACAACCATCATCCAACCTGTCAATCAGACATCACAGCCAATGATGACATGAATAACAGCTTTTAAAAACCACCTTCACTGATCAAACAACACTAGATACAAACTAATGACAGATGAGGAGAGCTGGTTTACTTCAAAGACTTTATATATAGGAAGACGGTGCACTCCAATTATTTATGAATGGGATATGTATGGCGAATAAGCCCCGCCTTCAAACTGAACGAGCCAATCGTTGATTAGTAAAGTCATTGTGTTACTGCAGCTGCCACTAGCTATAGAAACAGCCAGTGTTTTGAGACGCGCTCTTAGGACTGTGCATGCGCATTAGCTTTGTCCAGGCTGAAAAATGCTTTTTTGTCTTATTCGAGAGTTTAGAAACTACATTTATGAGACAGTTGTTATCAGATTTCATTGGTTTTATCAGTTTTGGAGAATTTAATGTTTCCCCATTCAAAGAGATGCCCGAGAGGAGTTTCTAAGATGGCCGTCGAGTGAAATGATTGGATTGGATGGGAGGTTGGAGGATTGGATTGGGGTGGATGGGTTGGATAATTGGATGCATGGGGGTGGATGGATTGATGGTTGGATGGGTGGTTGGATCGGAGTGGATGGATGGATGGGTTGGATTGGATGGATTGATGGTTGGATTGGGTGGATGGTTGGATTTGGGTGGATGGATTGATGGTTGGATTGCTTGGATGGTTGGATGATTGGATTTGGGTGGATGGATTGATGGTTGGATGATTGGATTGGGGTGGATGGGTTGGATGATTGGATGGATGGGGGTGGATGGATTGGATGGGTGGTTGGATCGGATGGGTGGTTGGATCAGAGTGGATGGATGGATGGGTTGGATTGAATGATTGGATGGGGGTGGATGGATTGATGGTTGGATTGGGTGGGTGGTTGGATGATTGGATTGGGGTGGATGGGTTGGATTGGATGATTGGATTGGGGTGGATGGATTGATGGTTGGATTGGACGGGTGGTTGGATGATTGGATTGGGGTGGATGGGTTGGATTGGATGGATGGATGGGGGTGGATGGATTGATGGTTGGATTGGATGGGTGGTTGGATGATTGGATTGGGGTGGATGGATTGATGGTTGGATTGGATGGGTGGTTGGATGATTGGATTGGGGTGGATGGATTGATGGTTGGATTGGACGGGTGGTTGGATGATTGGATTGGGGTGGATGGATTGATGGTTGGATTGGAAGGGTGGTTGGATGATTGGATTGGGGTGGATGGATTGATGGTTGGATTGGACGGGTGGTTGGATGATTGGATTGGGGTGGATGGGTTGGATGATTGGATGGATGGGGGTGGATGGATTGGATGGGTGGTTGGATCAGAGTGGATGGATGGATGGATGGATGGGTTGGATTGGATGGATGGATGGGGGTGGATGGATTGATGGTTGGATTGGATGGGTGGTTGGATGATTGGATGGATGGATTGATGGTTGGATTGGACGGGTGGTTGGATCGGAGTGGATGGATGGATGGGTTGGACTGGATGATTGGATTGGATTGGGGTGGATGGATTGATGGTTGGATCGGAGTGGATGTATGGATAGGTTGGATTGGATGATTGGATGGGGTGGAGGGATTGAATCGGGGTGGAGGGATTGAATCGGAGTGGATGGATGGGTTGGATGATTGGATGGATGGGATGGGTGGTTGGATTGGGGTGGATAGATGGGTTGGATGATTGGATGGGTGGTTGGATTGGGGTGGATAGATGGGTTGGATTGGATGATTGGATGGATGGGGATGGATTGGGTGGATGAGTTGGATTGGGTGGGGATGGATTGGATGGGTGGTTGGATGATTGGATTGGATGAGTGGTTGGATGATTGGATGGGTGGTTGGATCGGAGTGGATGGGTTGGATTGGATGGATGGTTGGATGATTAGATTGGGGTGGATGGATGGGGATGGATGGGATGGATTAGATGGGTGGGGATGGATTGGATGGGATGGATGATTGGATGGGGATGAATTGGATTGATTGGATGGGTTGGATAGGATGATTGGATGGATGGATGGATGGATTGATGGTTGGATTGGATGGGTGGTTGAATCGGAGTGGATGGATGGATGATTGGATGGGTGGTTGGATGATTGGATTGGGGTGGATGGATGGGTTGGATTGGATGGATGGGGATGGATTGGATGGGTGGTTGGATGATTGGATGGATGGATTGGGGTGGATGGATTGATGGTTGGATTGGATGGGTGGTTGAAGGACTGGATGTGTAGTTGGATGATTGGATTGGGGTGGATGGATTGGATTGGATGATTGGATGGATGGTTGGATGGGTGGTTGAATTGTTTACTTTGACCAGTCTGAAGAATTCATCATTGATCATGTTCATTGACTTGATGAAGACTTGATGATGGTGTACCTGGGACAGATGGAGAAACCGGGTCCAGGGAAGCGATGGGACCAGGCCAGACTCTCGTCCTCTCCCTCTCCGCTAAACACTCTCTGCTTGTGTTTCTCTGAGGAGATGTGCTGCAGCCACTGCCGGTCGCTGTTACTGTGCTTCCCACACAGAGGGCAGTAGAAGCTGTCCGGCTACACCAACAAACACAGCTCCGTTGGCACACTGGAGGACAGTAAACATGGGAACGGCAAGAAGAAACCTGCGAGCACGTACCATTGGTTCAGCAAAGTCCGTCGGCATGGTGATCTGCTTCTCTTCTATTGGCTGAGGCGGGGAGGTGGCGTCAGACGCTCTGTTCTGATTGGAGAGCCAGACGTCAAACACCTGCTGGATGTCCGAGACTGCAGCGGAGAACTCAATTAAACCAATCACTCATTAAGACTGTGACGTCAGCTGAAGCCAAATTCACACACGAGCACAAAGTACGAGTTAAGACTGTGTCGCAGACTCAATTGTCTTGTATCGTTTGAATTTTTGCCTCAAGATCAAGAATATTTCCGCCATATTAGATTTCGCCAATGCAGTGCAAAGATCCTCTGGAGTCCAAATATCAATGATTACCAAACAAAGTTTTGATTCATCACCACAACGGCATGCCAAAACGCACAAATTGGGCATGGACGCTTACTTACATACTTAAATGGCACGGAAATAGATTATTTCACCAAACTTGGTGCTTATGTATGGCCTCAATATGCAGATAGGCATACAATATGTAGTGCTTGTTCCCTTCATGGCGCTATAAAAGGGAAAATATATGAAGATGGCCTATGGATCTGATCCGATCCACTGGTCCGACTGACATTAAAATTGGCTTGCAGTGTTTATTTTCTCCAAACTGCCATCATTGTCTATGTAGACATTCGCATGTGTTGAAAAATAAAGACCACCACCAATCAAATTTTAGCAGCTATCAAGCAAGGTTAAAGCAGACCATCAGAATGAAAATCTGTGGGCCTGTTTGACTCTTTTTAGCCACTAGGTGTGTTTAAATGATTGTATATTATGTATTAGGGCTGTTAGATCTCCTCAATCTGAACAACCTTGTAGGTTAAAAATGTTTATAGATTTTTATCAGAAAAACTATATTTCGTTTTTTCAATCAAATCAGCCCTAACACTAATCCTTATCTATCCCACTACGCAGGACAGATAGTGTGTGAATTGAGCTTCAGGCCATGACTAAACCTCAGTGTCGACTGTGTGTTTGATTTGACGCTCACAGCCGTTGTTCTTCATGTAGGTCCACAGCTCCTTCTCCTCCTGACTGTGAGCGAAAGAACAGTTCCCGATGTAATGACATTTACGCTGCTTCAGCACATGGATGCAGATCTGTGGGGAAACACGGCAAGAGCATCCAGATTGATTATGTGGCGTTCACACCGGACGCGATTCGCGCAAATAATTTGCGCTAATCGCGCGAAGGTGGACACTTGAGCATTTTGAGTTTACTCGCTTCAATCGCGCGTGAAATTCACTCCACAACAGACGCGAATTCGCGTCATGGGCGGGGCTTCCGCCAGCAGCTCGTCTCGCTGAGAAATGGCTGACATGGGCTGTGTTTACACGTCTTTTTTTTGTTAAAATCTACTGTTAATGTGTGACAAAACGTAGTTTTAAGAATTTTTCAGTCGATAATGTAGTTGTTTAAAGCTCAAATCTGTGGTTTATTTATATAAAGAGTGGCTATTTGAACATTTGATCTGCCGTTTTCGGAGTTGTGAGCTCCAGTGGATCAGCGGCGCTCAGCGCTCATTAACCCGGTGAGAGCAGCCTTTCCTCGGCCAGTCCTTCTGCCGCTGGCTCTGATGTCTCTGTGGTGTCTCGAGCTATAATTCGTCTTGTAACGGCCGATCTTTGGTCTCATGGATCTATAATTTGTTACCTGACAAATCGTTTAGGCTGAGGGCAAAGATAAGTTTCATTACTTTATATTTTTAGGCTATAACTGTACGTTGCAGTTGTAACGTTAGCCGACTAGCACTGACTTTGTATAGCTTGTTATACATTACTTATACTTTTGTATTATTGATCATACATAAACTTGCATTTAACAAAAAGAGACTGGGTTGTGTTTCATGTCATTTAATGTTTTCACAGTGATAATCATATTGTCTGAACCAGATATTAATATACAGATTTTCTCCTCATTGTTGTCACTACTAGAGCAAGCTCCTGATTGGTTAACGCGGTGCGAAATATCCGCCAAAGTTCCGATTTTTCAACTTGAGCGATTTGCGCGTTCAAAACGCTCAATTCGCGTCGCCTCAATCGCGCGAATCTCGCCGCCTCAATCACGCGAATCGCGCCGCAGAATGCCATTTCGCGTCTCTGCATTGACTTAACATGTAAATCACTCGCGCGAATCACGTCCGGTGTGAACGCACCATTAGATTTGGTATTTCACTAGTTTTCTCGACTAAGGTCCAAGTATATCATTCGGAGAACAGTACAGTGAACAGCAGGTCAACTAACCGCATCTCATCTGTACATCAAACAGAGTAAAGAGTCGTTTTCACTCACATCGTATTGTTGAGGAAAGGTCTTGGCGAAGGGCACAGGTCGCACTGCGACCCACTTCTTCCTCTCGTGAGACTTGACCAGTAAAACCCTCCTGTCTTTGGTCCAGCTGAAGAGAGACAGACAGAGAGTGAGACAGGCCGTGTGTGTTCAGATGTGGCGTCTGTGTGCACATCCCTCCATCTGCACCTGTGTCGGGCTTTAGCTCTGCAGTATTTCATCACTCGATCCGGTTCACTGACCAGCCCGTCTTTCCAGCACTGACCGCACACAAACTTCAGCATCAGCTCCAGCCCGTGACCTTTGACCTCAGCTGCGTCAGCACTTCCTGTTCCCTGCACAGGACCCGCCTTCCCGTTCGTTTGCTCTGCTCTGATTGGACTTTTTGATTTGGCAGCAGTGATTTTATTTGGTGATCGTGAAGCCACAATCACAGGCTGATGAAGACACAAAACAAACAGAAAGAGATTTGAGATGATCACCACATGCGTTATAACACAAGCTGTTTACTAAGCTGGTCTTCACTAGTACTGGTGTTTATAGTGATCAAACCTCTAAGCATTTCAAGGATGATTGGAGTGGATGGATGGATGGATTGATGGTTGGATTGGATTGGATGGATGGATGTATGATTGGATTGGGGTGGATGGATGGATGGTCACTAGTACTGGTGTTTATAGTGATCAAACCTCTAAAACTAAGCATTTCAAGGATGATTGGGGTGGATGGATGGATTGGATTGATGGTTGGATTGGATTGGATGGATGGAGGTGGGTGGTTGGATGGATGATTGGATTGGGGTGGATGGATGGATGTCACTAGTACTGGTGTTTATAGTGATCAAACCTCTAAAACTAAGCATTTCAAGGATGATTGGGGTGGATGGATGGATTGGATTGATGGTTGGATTGGATTGGATGGATGGATGTGGGTGGTTGGATGGATGATTGGATTGGGGTGGATGGATGGATGGTCACTAGTACTGGTGTTTATAGTGATCAAACCTCTAAAACTATGGATGAATTGGATGAGTTGGATTGGATTGATGGATGTGGGTGGTCGGATGGATGATTGGATTGGGGTGGATAGATGGATGGATGGATGGTCACTAGTAATGGTGTTTATAGTGATCAAACCTCTAAAACTAAGCATTTCAAGGATGATTGGGGTGGATGGATTGGATGGGTGAATTGGATTGGATGAGTTGGATGGATTGGATAGATGGATGTGGGTGGTCGGATGGATGATTGGATTGGGGTGGGTGGATGGATGGATGGATGGATGGTCACTAGTACTGGTGTTTATAGTGATCAAACCTCTAAAACTAAGCATTTCAAGGATGATTGGGGTGGATGGATGGATTGGATTGATGGTATGATTGGATGGATGGATGTGGGTGGTCGGATGGATGATTGGATTGGGGTGGATAGATGGATGGATGTCACTAGTACTGGTGTTTATAGTGATCAAACCTCTAAAACTAAGCATTTCAAGGATGATTAAACTAAAATATAAATATTTAAAAAAATCCCATGAGTCTCACGCCGTATACAAGCAATGGCCAAAATCAAGATTTAACCTAAATATTAAATTACATTTAATTTTTCTCTCTCGCTAAACCCCATCACCTACTTCCAGAACATTTTCTAATGACAATGCATCATTATTTACTTACCCTGGTGCTCTTCTACAGTTGTATGACTTCTCATATTTTTGCAGAGCACCAATGGAGCAATTTTAGAAATTGTTATCATATTTTATTGTTTTATGTTTTATTTATCTGCATTATTACAGGTTCTTGATGACAATTGATTAAAACACTGAATTATTTTGTTGTTACAATAAAAAAAAAAACAACATTAAAAGACCAAAATTAGAATAACATTTTTAAAATTGCTAATCTACAATCTAATAAACATCTAAAACTTCTCCATTTGTGCAACGCAAAAATAAAGTCATACAACTTTAGAAGAGCACCAGGCTGAATAAACACTGCTAATTATATCATAAATACTTTGAGATTATATTACTATTAAGTAATAATTGAGAAGAAACTCACACGCTGTTTGTTCCAGTGTTTTTTGGACTCCTGCACGATCTCTTCATGGCTGATTCCTAAACACAGAGATGAAGTGTGGTGAGTTTATCGTGGATCACTGATGTAATGCGGCACAGCACACATAAAACATCTATTTGAAACGGTCATTTACTGTTAACTACTTGGCCCATTTACAGCTGGTATTAAGATTCGAACCACAATCACAACTATAGGAGTAAAAGGGCTGCAAAACATTTCAGGGTGATTGGATCAATGAAAAAAATACTATTATTGCGATATTATCTTTTTATTATTACAGTCATAAATGATGTCTTGATTGCCATTATTGTATCATTGTCATAGTACTATTTATTCTGATAAATGATTCATTTGCTTTGTGTATTTTTGAGATTATATGTGCCATCCTCTTGTAAACAAAAATTTAATTAATGAAAATGTTTTTTTCCAAACTTCTTCGTGCCTCATAAGTGAGCAATGTATGTTATGATTTCTGTCTCACGACAATAACAGGTGTGTAAATGTATTGTGTGTGTATCAGATCTCCAGGATGTGTTTGTGTACCAGAGTCTCTCTGCAGGATCCAGATCTGCAGTTCGATGAGCGAGTGAGCGAAGCAGCAGCCGTCCTCCCTCTTACAGCCCAAACCCAGCTCATGACGACACACGTCAAACTGACAGAGAGAACTCAACGCTCGGATCTTACTGTAACTCACAGCGCTGCTCTTCACCACGTGAACCAAACACCTGACAGAGAGACACACACAGATGCTTTATCTGATGGAGGATTGGATAGATAGTGATGGATGTATTGGGGTGGACGGATGGATAGATGGGTGGGATTGGATTGGTTGGGTGGTTGGATGATTGGATTTGGGTGGTTGGATGGATGGATGGATGATTGATGGTTGGATTGGATGGGTGGTTGGACTGGGGTGATTGGTGGTTGGTTGGTTGGATGGATGGATGGATGGATGGATGGATGGATGGATGATTGATGACTGGATTGGATGATGGTTGGATGGATGTGGGTGGTTGGATGGATGATTGGATTGGGATAGATGGATGGACGGGATTGGACTGGATTGATGGGTTGGGTTGGATGGGTGATTGGATTGGGGTGGATGGGATTGGATTGGGGTGGATGGATGGATGGTTGGATTGCATGGGATGTATGGACGGGTTGGATTGGATGGATGGACAGGTTGGATTGGATGGATGGGTTGGATTGGATTGGTTGGATTGGATGTATGGACGGGTTGGATTGGATGGATGGGATTGGATTGATGGTTGGATGGATGATTGGATGGGTTGGATTGGTGGCTGGATGGATGGATGATTGGATGGATAGATTGATGGACGGATTGGATGGTTGGGATTGGATGTATGGACGGGTTGGATTGATGGTTGGATGGATGATTGGATGGGTTGGATTGGTGGCTGGATGGATGGATGATTGGATGGATAGATTGATGGACGGATTGGATGGTTGGGATTGGATGTATGGACGGGTTGGATTGGTTGGATGGATGGATGGGTTTGGATTGGTGGATGGATGGATGACTGGATGGGTTGGATTGGTGGTTAAATGGATGGATGATTGGATGGGTTGGATGGATGATTGGATGGGTTGGATTGGTGGTTAAATGGATGGATGATTGGATGGGTTAGATTGGTGGTTAAATGGATGGATGATTGGATGGGTTGGATTGGTGGTTAAATGGATGGATGATTGGATGGGTTGGATTGGTGGTTAAATGGATGGATGATTGGATGGGTTGGATTGGTGGTTGGATGGATGACTGGATGGGTTGGATTGGTGGTTAAATGGATGGATGATTGGATGGGTTGGATGGATGATTGGATGGGTTGGATTGGTGGTTAAATGGATGGATGATTGGATGGGTTGGATTGGTGGTTGGATGGATGGATGATTGGATGGATGGATAGATGGATGGACGGATTGGATGGATGGACAGGTTGGATTGGACGGATGGACGGTTTGGATTGGATGTAAGGACAGGTTGGATTGGATGGATGGATGGATGGTTGGATGGATGATTGGATGGGTTGGATTGGTGGTTGGATGGATGGATGGATGGATGGATGAATGGATGAATGATTGGATTGAATTGGATGGATGAATGGATGGATGGACGAATTGGATGGATGGATGGATGGATAGATGGATAGGATTGGATTGATGGACGGGTTGAATTGGATGAATGGATGGGTTGGGTTGGATGAATGGTTGGATGAATGGTTGGATGATTTGATGGATGGATGGGATTGGATTGATGGGTGGTTTTCTCACGTACTTCTTCTTGTCAAAGTAATGTTGTGTTTGTATGTTGGCACACAGAGTGGGATTCTCCTTCCAGCGTTTGCTGATCATTCTGGGTTTACAGTCAAAACAGGCCTGATGAAAGACAGACGGCACGTGTTTCAGTATCAGACATCCAGAGAGTTTAAATAGAGACAAAAATATGATCGTGTTGATACATATTTAAATGTTTATGAAATTATTATATAAAGTGTTTGAATATTTGGTTTAATTTTGCACTCGTCAACTAAACGTTATTTTCATTGACTAAAATTAGGGATGCACGATATATCGCAACCATATCGGTATCGGCCGATATATGTTCACTTTTAAATGTTATTGTTATCTTCCCAATAAGAAGGACGATAAAAATAACAAAAACAAGGCCGATATACACTGCACAGCCAAAAAAAAAAAAGTCACTATTTGGATTTAAATTGGCAAATTTTGAAATCCATCCGTGAAAATCTCAAGACTGTTTTCGAATCATGAAATTTTCACCACAAATTGTGTTGCGTGTGTGTTTTTACCTCACAGAGGAACATAAACATGCCCGTGTGTTTGTTCAGGAGTTTGATGACACTGAGTGTTTGTCTCTCATTGGTCACCAGCGGGTTGAAGAGCAGCTCTCTGACCAGTAAGCCCCGCCTCTCCTGCGTCCACACGTCAATCTCTTCTTGACAATATGCAAAAGTGCAGCCCTCACCGTACTTACACACCTGACTCTCCAAAACCTCTACACACACACAGGGAGGATTAAATCACATTAATTAAGGTACTAGTTAATTAATCATTCAACAGCTGACGTACCTCTGCAGAGCACAAAGGCAGCCTGGAAGTTGTTGCGAGTTGGGCGGGACCGGATCCGCCTCCAGGGTGAGTTAGCCCCGCCCCTTTGCCTGCACAACAGGAGATCCTTCTTACAGCTGTGGTTCACATCAGACCGGAACTCAAAATCCAGCACACCTGGACCTAAGAGAGAGACCCACAACGATGAGTTTGTGAATATCCATGAATATGCAAATTAGCCCCGCCTCCGTCAACTCACTCGCACCAGCTCAGAGACGAGATGTGAACTTACTGAGCTAAACGCTGCACAATGGTATTGCTCTTTGCAACATGGATTAATATGATTAGCCTTTTACTTGACTACGTTATCAAATATACTTTATGTATTTAATCTCACTTTATTAAAATCGACATGAAATCAAAATTAAGCCTATTTATTTTGTTAGTGCACATTACTAGTCTTGTGGTGAATTCGTTAATACTCCCATTTTTTTCAGAAATGTTTCTCCCGGTCTGGAATGGCGTTCCCTCACTGATGACATCAGTTTGACGGCTTGGGTTGAGTATCCTTAACCACTCCCCTCCAACCATTAGTCTGCTATGAGCAAGGGATGGAGAGGAGGTGCGCTAAAATAACTTGCAATTCACTTGGAAATACGCCACAACAAGTAAAGTCGGTTGCAACTTCCGGTTCACGGGGACTTTAACCAATGTCTTTGCTGCTGTCCTTCGATGACTTAGTTAAGCAATATTTATAAGCAAAAACGACTTTAGTAAGAAACATTTTTGTTTTTATTGCTGAAGTAAGAGTGCTGAACTTTCTTCTCCTGCAATCCAGAACAGAAGCGCAGCTGAAAGGTTTGTTTGAGCGGTGTCCTCTACTGTACAGGCATGAATTTGCATTTCCTTCAGCCTGAGGATTATTCATTTCACTTGTGGTACAAAAGAGGCTTTTCATTTGCCAAAAATAGAACTTTGTTTTTTGTTAAAAAACAAACAAGCCCAGCCCAGGTGAGATGGATGGATGGATGGATGGGTCAGAGGATGGATGGATGGGTCAGTGGATGGATGGATGGGTCGGTGGATGGATGGGTCAGTGGATGGATGCATGGGTCGGTGGATGGATGGGTCAGTGGATGGATGCATGGGTCGGTGGATGGATGGGTCAGTGGATGGATGCATGGGTCGGTGGATGGATGGATGAGTGGATGCATGGGTCGGTGGATGGATGGATGAGTGGATGCATGGGTCGGTGGATGGATGGGTCAGTGGATGGATGGATGGGTCGGAGGATGGATGGATGGGTCAGTGGATGGATGGGTCAGTGGGTGGATGGATGAGTGGATGCATTGGTCGGTGGATGGATGGATGAGTGGATGGATGGGTCAGTGGGTGAGTGGGTGGATGGATGGATGGATGGATGGATGTATGGATGGATGGATCTGAATCACCTGTAGAAGTGAAGCAGGAGCTGCAGGCTTGAGTAAATTCATGCGTTTGTTCCAGTGGGTTCTTGGACAGACAGGAGAGTGTGGAGGTCACGTGACCGTTCCTCTGTAACACACACACACACACACACACACACACACACACACACACACACACACACACACACACACACACACACACACACACACACACACACACACACACACACACACACACACACACACACACACACACACACACACACACACACACACACACACTCTCTCTCATGTTAACCAGACATGCTCTAATGCTCTCATATCATCATCAGTCAGAGACGTCACACTCACCACATGAGGAGAGTCTGCCAGTTTGACCGATGGCAGGAAACTACGACAGACTTTCCCACCTGACAGAGAAATAAACACATACAGGGAAATTAACCTTGAGATGAACAAGCCCAATGGAATAAAAGATCATGTTTACAAACATCTTCAAAACACCAATATAACCATCTACAGTATAACACTGATATATAACCATCTACAGTATAACACTGATATATAACCATCTACAGTATAACACTGATATATAACCATCTACAGTATAACACTGATATATAACCATCTACAGTATAACACTGATATATAACCATCTACAGTATATTGCCAAAAGTATTGGGCCACCCCTCCAAATCACTGAGTTCAGGTGTTCAATCTCTTCATGGCCACAGGTGTATAACTCCAGCTCTAGTGCAGACGCTTCTAGACACATCAGAGAGAGAATGGGCCGCTCTCAGGAGTGTGTGTGTGTGTGTGTTCGCTTCTACACACATCAGAGAGAGAATGGGCCGCTCTCAGGAGTGTGTGTGTGTGTGTGTTCGCTTCTACACACATTAGTGAGAGAATGGGCCGCTCTCAGGAGTGTGTGTGTGTGTGTGTGTGTGTGTGTTAGCTTCTACACACATTAGTGAGAGAATGGGCCGCTCTCAGGAGTGTGTGTGTGTGTGTTCGCTTCTACACACATCAGTGAGAGAATGGGCCGCTCTCAGGAGTGTGTGTGTGTGTGTGTTTGCTTCTACACACATTAGTGAGAGAATGGGCCGCTCTCAGGAGTGTGTGTGTGTGTGTGTGTGTGTGTGTTCGCTTCTACACACATTAGTGAGAGAATGGGCCGCTCTCAGGAGTGTGTGTGTGTGTGTGTTCGCTTCTACACACATTAGTGAGAGAATGGGCCGCTCTCAGGAGTGTGTGTGTGTGTGTGTGTTCGCTTCTACACACATTAGTGAGAGAATGGGCCGCTCTCAGGAGCTCAGAGAACTCAAGCGTGATTGGTGGAGACCTGTGCAATAAGTCCAAATATTATACTAAATATTCCACGCTCAACTGTTAGTGGTGATATAACAAAGTGGAAGCGATTGAGAACAACAGAAACTCAGCCACGAAGTGAAATCACAGAGCGGGGTCAGCGCATGCTGAGGGTCACAGAGTGGGGTCAGCGCATGCTGAGGGTCACAGAGTGGGGTCAGCGCATGCTGAGGGTCACAGAGCGGGGTCAGCGCATGCTGAGGGTCACAGAGCGGGGTCAGCACATGCTGAGGGTCACAGAGTGGGGTCAGCGCATGCTGAGGGTCACAGAGTGGGGTCAGCGCATGCTGAGGGTCACAGAGCGGGGTCAGCGCATGCTGAGGGTCACAGAGCGGGGTCAGCGCATGCTGAGGGTCACAGAAGTGGCCAACTTTCTGCAGAGTCAAGAGCTCCAGACCTCCAAACTTCTGTGGCCTTCAGATGAGCTGAAGAACAGTGTGAAGAGCTTCATGGAATGGGTTTCCATGGCCGAACAGCTCATCCAAGCCGCACATCACCAAGCGTGGGATACAGTGGGGTAAAGCGTGCCGCCACTGGACTCTAGAGCAGTGGAGACGTGTTCTCTGAGTGACCAATCACGCTTCTCTGTCTGACAATCCCATGGATGAGTCTGGGTTTAGCGGTTGCCAGGAGAACGGGACTTGAGGGGGGATTATGGGGTGGGGTTGTTTTTCAGGTGTTGGCCCCTTAGTTCCAGTGAAAGGAACTCTTAATGCTTCACCAAGACATTTTGGACAATTTCATGCTCCCAGCTTTGTGGGACCAGTTTGGGGACGGCCCCTTCCTGTCCCAGCATGACTGACCAGTGCACAAAGCGTCTCCATAAAGACATGGATGAGGAGTTTGGTGGAGGAACTGGAGTCCTGACCTCATCCCGATAGAACAGCTTTGGGATGAATTAGAGCGGAGACTGAGAGCCAGGCCTTCTCGTCCAACATCACAAATGCGCTTCTAGAAGAATCCCCATAAACACACTCCTAAACCTTGAGGAAAGCCTTCCCAGAAGAGCTGAAGCTGTTAGAGCTGCGACTCCATATTAAACCCTACGGATTAAGAATGGGAAGCTCATGTGCATGTAAAAGCAGGCGTCCCAAAACTTTTGGCAATATAGTGTACCATAGTTGAGTCTTGTGAGAATGACAATAAAAAAACCTTATATATGAGTGTTACTAAAACAGAAAACGAAATGGTTTAAACTGACATATTACTTATCTGTTATTTCCCAGTTTGGGAAAAACCTGGATATAAGAGGCTAGTGTTGTTTTTAAAGTGTCTTAAGTCCTAATTAGATGTAAGTTTGGTGCCTAAAAAGAGCAGAAGCCTTGAAAAACATTACGGTCTTGAAATGCTTGGAATCATGAAATGTTATTATTTACAATTTATTTCCTAAGCTAGTTTAATATCTCGACACTGCTAGTTTCTGTAATTTAAATATCTTGCAGGTACTACAGGAGAGCAGACCTGGCAGGCTGAATTCAGACAGCGAATCGAGCGCGGCTCCTCCCACCACCAGAGGGCGCTGCAGGGAAACGGCCCCAGCGGACGGACAGATGGAGTCCAACGCGTCCAGGGTGGAGCCGGAGGTCATCTCAGGTTTAGTGAAGGAGTCCAGAGAGTTCAACTGACTCCCGGCGGAGGAGAAGAACGCGGGAGGAAGGCGAGGAGACGCAGACGGGAAACACACCAGACCGGTGGGAACGACTCCACTCTGAGTGCGAAACAGGACAGATTCAGCTCCTGGTACATCGCCAACACCCGCTTCATTCCCATCCAGTGCCCTCACCTGCGGTGCGTCTTCCTCTTTGGACATGCAGTCCAGCAGGCTGTCCAGCTCCTCGCCCATCAGGTCATTGTCCTCCAGCGGCTGAGACACGGGCACAGACAGCGGCACGGCTCCGGACAGACCCAGGGCCTCATGGGAGTCGCTCACGGGGACCGGGGCCGGTAACACAGGGGACGGCCATTCAGCTGTCAAGAAGAACACACACACAATCAACAGCATCCAGTCTTCACTCACAGGATTCTTCAGAAATCATTCAGATTTGTTAAAGGATTAGTTCACTTTTAAATAAACTTTTGCTGATAATTTCCTCACCCCCATGTCATCCAAGATGTCCATGTCTTTCTTTCTGCAGTCGAAAAGAAATGAAGGTTTTTGATGAAAACAGTCCAGGGTTTTTCTCCATATAATGGACTTCAATGGGCTCCAAACGGTTCAAGGTCCAAATGACAGTTTCAGTGCAGCTTCAAAGGGCTTTAAACGACACCAGATGATGAATAAGGGTCTTATCTGGCCAAACCATCAGTTTCTGTGAGAAACCCAGCAGTATTTATGCTATTATTTTACCTCTTAACAGACGAACGCGATCGCCTGTGAGCTCCGACATAACTTCCGGCAAGTAAGGTCAAATATGAGCGTGGTCATAGATATATACGTAGATGCCTCATTAGCGACTGCACGGATCAGTAGAATGAGGCATCTACTATCGATATCTCTATGACCACGATCTAATTTGACCTTACTTGCCGGAAGTTAGAGATGATCACGCTCCTCTATTAAGAGGTAAAACAATACAGGGCTCGACATTAAGCATGTTCACGTGCTTGTCCTTCGGACAAGTAAATCTGTCATCCACTTGTCCGAGTAAAAAATGTGCTTGTCCGGGAAAAAAAAGATTTTTTTTTTGTGTGTGTGTTGTAAATAAAATTTATTCTGAAGCAATATTCTCACCAGTGTTCAATCAGCTTTTTTACATGCATATTTGTGATATTTTTACCTTTTATAAAGGGCATTTTTCCCCTAATCTTATTAAATATAGGCTATGATTCAGATTTCCTTTTATATTCTTAAATTGGATCAATCAATTAAATTAGAAGACGACACTAGCCGCGTTTCCATTACCCTTCAAATTGCGCAAATTGCGAATTGAAAATACGCCCAATGGAAACGCGTCAATTTCGAAAAAACTCCCATATATCGCAAAAAAGTTTTTACGCTCGCATGAGGTGGTTTTTCAGGCAATTCGAAAAAGGACATTTTCGCAAAACTGCAATGGAAACAATGGAATTTTTTTTCGCATTTACAGGTCACCTGGTACGGTCACGCATTGCTCTCACATAGGGCCTACATATCATTTTTTTCCGTTAAAACAACATATATTTTCTCCTAATAAGGAAAGTGGCGTAACTTTATAATGAAGGACCCCGGTGCAACCACAAATATCATAACTATCTATAGGCATATACTGTAATTATGACATATATTCAAGAAATGTATTAAAACAGAAAGACGCTATAGTTTCAGCCTTGCTCAAAGACTAGGTCTATCCATTCCCGACGATCTTGGTTTGCTTCTTATTTATTAAATATAGCCTACAGCCAAATAGTTGTTAAACATTGATCAAAATTAAAATACAATTTATACAAAACAAAATTCATTTTAAAGAAAGACTTTCTAGAAAACACAATTCAGTTGTGCTTAAAATCGGATGCGCATCTGATTATGTGCTTTACTCATGCTGCTCACTTTTCATAATCAACATATGAAATTAAAAGATTATAATATTTAGACATAGCCTATATGAAACTAAATAGGCTATGTTTTCTTTAACCCTCTTTCCGACAAAGTCGTTGTCGCCTTTTGATAAATTTTTTCTTAGGCTATTCCAGCGGAAACTTAAAATTCTCCGTCATTTTTAGCCATACAGATAAGTGCAAGACATAATTATAAACTATAAACTGTCTACTTTTATTTGTGTACACTCACGATAACCGCAAAGGCCGTGGACTCAGGGAACAGATTATTTTGCACTCCACTCCAAACGCTGTCTTCATTTCAAAAATATATTTTGTTTATTAAACGCAAAGTTTTTCATTTCAAAAGCATTTCTAAATTCAGTTTATAATTCAAAAAAACGAAATTACGAGCCAAAATAACGAAGTGGTAAAAAAAAACGTCGAGTTCCACCATGCAAATTCAAACTTTTCGCTCGTCTCTGTATGTGGCAATGCGTCACAATAACCTGGCGTATGTAGGCTAAAAGTCGATCAGAAGACAGAAGACGAGTTCTTTATTAAACTCATAAAAAAACAATAGAATATAAAACGCCACAATTTATCATAACACCTCATATGTGCCGCTCAAGTATAAGGTGCTTTCCTTGCCATCAGTGCTATAACACGCACGTCTCTTTCCATTAATAATAATGGCGTGCGGTGGCTGGGATATACATAAACCTAACAACATACGTAGCATGATTTTTGGAATGATTTATCACGAGAGGAAAACAATTTTTTTAGTCGCATAACATCAGTTAATGGAAACGCTGTCATTGCGCAATATTTTTTTGTCGACTTTTAGAAAATATCGCAAAAGTTTTGCGCAAATCTGTAATGGAAACGCGGCTACTGGCTGTTACCAGTCAAATTAAATAATTTACACTGAAAAATTACAACTGCATTAAATAATGTTATGAGATTGTTTTAAATAGATGCTGGAAAGATGAAACTAAAGCACCAGTAGGTGGCGCTGTGACCGTCTGAATGAGTGAGTCATTGAGTCGATTCGTTCAAACGCTGATTCATTCAAGAATGAGGCGGGCGTTTAGGAATAGTTCATTGAATCTTTGACTCTATCGATTCATTCAAAACGCTGAATCATTCACTGACACACTGTTGCTGTGACACGCGTTCTGTTGTGATCTTTTGGAACTATTTTCGCTGCTGAAATAGAACAAAAACACTCAATATTGCATCAAAATGTAAGTGACTTAATGTTAATAATTGTTTATGGAGCTGTCATTTGAAATCAGTGTCATTTTCAGTCGTGATGTTATTCAGGAAAACAGCACTCTTGGGAATGTGACGTTGCAACTGTATCATATTATAAATATAAATAAACTCCACATTTCTACATTTTTACGGCAGTGTGTTAACTGAGTTTCTCTGTGTGAGCGGTGCACATTTGTCTCGATTTCTCCTCGAGAGGCTGCGCAAGTGTCAACAGTGCAACGTTACCGTCAGTTCATTATACATTATCATTCACTGACGATCGCCACTTACAGTAATGAATGCAGAATCATTCTTGCATTTGGGTGATTCCTAGTTATTTTTGTTAATGAAGTTTTATCAGACTACTTGTCCGTCGGGCACGTAAAATAATTTTTCACTTGCCCCTTCAAAAAATCCACTTGTCCCGGACAAGCGTTAATGTCGAGCCCTGCAATAGCATAAATACTGCTGGGTTTCTCTCAGAAACTGATGGTTTGTCTAGATAAGACCCTTATTCATCGGCTGGTGTCGTTTAAAGCTGCACTGAAACTGTCATTTGGACCTTGACCCGTTTGGAGCCCATTGAAGTCCATTATATGAAGAAAAACCCTGGACTGTTTTCATCCAAAACCTTCATTTCTTTTCGACTGCAGAAAGAAAGACATGGACATCTTGGATGACATCGGGGTGAGGAAATTATCTGCAAAAGTTTATTTAAAAGTGAACTAATCCTTTAAGGGATTAAAGAGGGTAGGGAGTTAATGTTAGCTAATGCAAGTTAGAACCAGTGAGATTATTTACATTTATCCAAAGCGACTACCATTGCCTTAAAAGTATTTCATCTTTCTCTGGGAATTGAGCCAAAGACCTTGGTGGTTTTACTATCTGAGCTCCAGGAAAACATGCTGCATTTCACACAGAGCGGATAGATATTCTGAACATCATACATGTCTCTAAGTACCTGCAGAGTCAGACACTTTCTCCAGCTCAGCAGACGAAATCTGCAAACAAACACAAGAGGCGAGAGGGATTGTCTAAATCTACTCCGCATAGCTAGCACAGATTAAAATCCAAGCAACGCTGATTTTAAATGAAGTCCTGCCTCATCTGAAGGTGGCAATGCGAGCCTGTCGTCCTCAGATCCTGCGGCTCTCCCCCTCTGAGACAGAACAATAAAAAGCAAATGTTACACAAATAAAGCGGTGGCATTATGAACTCAAACATGACGTTTGGAAACATGCCGTGCAGGGAATGCTCACGTGGGAACTGATGTAAGCTTTTCTGTTTTTCAGGCCCAGACTGGCTGCAAGCTCCTGGGACAAATTACTGACCGTCTGATCCTGAAAAACACACACAAAACTGCAGTCAGACGGAAGTCACAAGCCCTGGACCTCGTCACATGACCCTGACACCGCTAATCAAGAACACTAATGTGCAGCTAAACACTGGAAATGCTCCATAAGATTAAGGTAAAGCAGATAGACAGAATAGAAACACAGACAGACAGACAAACAGACAGACAGATGGATAGAAACACAGACAGACAGATGGATAGAAACACAGACAGACAGACGGATATGGACAGATAGACAGATGGATAGAAACAGACAGACAGACAGACAGATAGAAACACAGACAGGTGGATTGAAACAGAGAGATAGACAGATAGACAGACAGACAGAAAGACAGATAGAAACACAGACGGACAGATAGAAACATAGACAGACGGACAGATAGACAGAAAGACAGATGGCTAGAAACACAGACAGACAGATGGACGGATAGAAACACAGACAGACAGACAGAAAGACAGATGGATAGAAACACAGACAGACGGATATGGACAGATAGACAGATGGATAGAAACAGACAGACAGATAGAAACACAGACAGGTGGATTGAAACAGAGAGATAGACAGACAGAAAGACAGATAGAAACACAGACGGACAGATAGAAACATAGACAGACGGACAGATAGAAACATAGATAGACGGACAGATAGAAACATAGACAGACGGACAGATAGAAACATAGATAGACGGACAGATAGAAACATAGACAGACAGACAGATAGACAGAAAGACAGATGGCTAGAAACACAGACAGACAGATGGACGGATAGAAACACAGACAGACAGACAGAAAGACAGATGGATAGAAACACAGACAGACGGATATGGACAGATAGACAGATGGATAGAAACAGACAGACAGATAGAAACACAGACAGGTGGATTGAAACAGAGAGATAGACAGACAGAAAGACAGATAGAAACACAGACGGACAGATAGAAACATAGACAGACGGACAGATAGAAACATAGATAGACGGACAGATAGAAACATAGACAGACGGACAGATAGAAACATAGACAGACGGACAGATAGAAACATAGATAGACGGACAGATAGAAACATAGATAGACGGACAGATAGAAACATAGACAGACGGACAGATAGATAGACGGAAAGACAGATGGCTAGAAACACAGACAGACAGATGGACGGATAGAAACACAGACAGACAGACAGACAGACAGACAGATAGATAGATAGACAGACAGACAGATAAACAGACAGAAAGATAGACAGACAGACAGATAAGACAGACGGATATAGACAGATGGATATAGACAGATGGATATAGAAAGATGGATAGAAACACAGACAGACGGACGGACAGACAGATGGATAGAAACAGACAGAAGGATAGAAACATAGACAGACAGATAGATAGAGAGACGGAAAGACAGACGGATAGAAACAGACAGACGGACAGAATTAAACACAGAGAGACAGACAGATAGAAACACAGACAGACAGACGGATAGAAACAAAGACAGACGGACAGATAGACAGACGGATAGATGTATATAGACAGATGGACAGACAGACAGACAGATAGAAACACAGACAGACAGATGGATAGAAACAAAGACAGACGGACAGACGGACAGATAGACAGACGGATAGACGTATATAGACAGATGGACAGACAGACAGACGGATAGAAACTAAGACAGACGGACAGATAGACAGGCGGATAGACGGATATAGACAGATGGACAGACAGACAGATAGAAACACAGACAGACGGACAGATAGACGATATAGACAGATGGACAGACAGACAGATAGAAACACAGACAGGCAGACCAAAAAAAATCAATATTGAATGAATATTTTACTGCTTTTATTTATAATTAATTTATGCATTCACAGTTTTACCTGCGGTGAGGCCAGCAGACACACAGCGCTGCAGTCATACGCCTCTCTCAGTTTCCCAGACTCCTTCAGACACACAGCTTTACGGTATAGTGCTTTAGCGCTGTCTTTACACACCTCCAGAGCGCGCTCGCAGTCCTTCACCCCGCTGTCAAACTCACCCTGACACAGAAAACAACACATTTACAGCCTGCTTCACATTGGGGATCAGTGCTCCACCCATATATCGGCCGATCTCTGACATCTTTACTTAGCGGCACTGACCAATAGGTTTTTCTGTTTGGCAGATAAATGTCAGACGCTGGCTTTTATTTTACCAGCGGCTGAGTCCGAGTTATCATAGAGACTTTAAGAGCTGCACGGATCCAATATACTGTTACACACGCATTTTCATCTTTTCTTTTCAACTGTCTCAAGACACGACCGATTGTGTTTACGAGAATATTTTGACATATTTTTGTGTGTGCGTGTCCATTCATGTGCTGTGCAAGAAAGACGAGGAAGAGAATTCATTATCGCACACTATTCATGAGAACCCTATTTGATTCTTATTTTTAAATCCAGGCAATTGGCTGATAAAACATTAATTAAAATTAAGATTAAAAAAGTGAAATTCACGTTATAGAAAGGTGACAAAACAAAACTTAATGAAGTGGTCAAAATAATTTCTGACCTTCTGTCTTCTGGAATATTGCGCATCTTTTCACTTTTCATAATCAATATAGTCGAGAGAAAATTTTAAAATAAACATTTAAACATAAACAGGAACTTCCTGTAAATGCTCTGAAAGCCCAAACCATACAGAAAATGCTTTCACACTAGAAACAACCCCAACCAAACCTTTGTTCAGTTTGATCCGGATTGAGACTACCTCTTTTCGTCAGACCAAATTTCGTCTGTTTGACTCGAATTGCTTAAGTAATGCTGTAAACTACAATAACTCTCACACTACGTACAATTCATTTTACAGGCTCAAATTAAAAGAGAGCACAAACTATGATGAGTGGGAGGAAGTCCTCCTAACTGAGCTGCGGAAAGTCCTCGACACAGCTAAAGTCCAAAAAGAGTGTCCCTGGAGCCTGCTGTCGGCCTCATAGTCAGATCACACACATCCAGCTGGAGTTAGAGAGGGATCTGTGACCTTGGGAACTGCTCAATAAGCTCTTTTTCATGCTTTCATGCCGACCTTGCTCCTTATCTATGTCTGGAGATATCCTTGCCTGGCACATTCCTTACATCCTAGCTCATGAATTACTGATGTTAATATCTGCGACCGTTTTGGGGGATTTCCGCCTACCCAAATTGAAAAGCTTACACATACAGACACATACAGTGGTCTCTAAATACACTATTTTGGTGTAATTTTACAGGAAAACCCTTTGAAGTTACATAAAACATTGCTAAAAGTTATAAACATGTAAGTAAAATACACTGAAGGAAAACATCAAGATCTGCATACATTTAAAACATGCACGTAAAAAAACTTTGAGGCGGATCATTTTTGTTATCCGATAAGACAGCACGTGCACAAACTATGATGGAAACACATTTACCCAAAAAAATGCACAACAACAAAAAAAGTCACGTGATTCAACACAACGTGATCAGAAAAATGGGGCCGTATAACTGGACTAACCAGCGGAGCAATCTCAAATGTTGGTTCAGTCATTCTGAATAATGTGTGGTTTATTTCCCTCCCAGAAGCGTCTCACGTGTTCGCATTCCCAAACACCAGCATCCGAATGCAAGAGAATTGAGTTTCATCAGTGTGCTCTGAGCATAGACCTTAAAACAAGATGGACGACACCCCTTCACTCTCTTCCATTGTAGAGATGTGAAGCCGGCAAAGTCCCAAAATATGGCGGTGTTTCGGGACCCGAGTCCGTGCATTAGTGAGCGTGAAGTGGATCCGCAGAATCAAGGCTCCGCCCACACTCCCGCAGAATCGCATAATGAACAACTCATTATGTCGGAGTAAAATAAACAGTTATGGAAATGTAGAAATTAAAGTTAAAGCTCCAATCTCCTCTCGAAAAGAGTAAGCTGGTGCCTCAGTGATTAATGGACAAGCAAATGTTTTTACAACGTCACAAATAAGTAACTAAAACATTTATTTTAGATTAGATTCCATTAGATTACATGGAGGGGCGGGGCTTATGAGCTCTACTGGGACCAATCACCTGGGGGCGATCGTGATGCTTTGGCTTCACTTTTCACACTTGGATATGAGCCGCAAATCATTAATAATATTTATCGGCTTAAGGGTTGGGCGATGTCCCCTAAATTGGCAGTTGACGATGTTTACAGTAAAACATCGCAATGGTCGATGATATCGTCGTCGGAGATTATGTACTATATCTCTTTACATAAATACTATTTTCTACTTGAAACTATCATTTCGTTATATTACTAACCCAAATAATGACTCATCTGCGCTAGGTTGCCCGTGAGGGGGGAAAAAGTAGCTTCCTTCTACTTTTAGAAGAGTTGTGCTCTTTTTATTTTAATATATCTCTTTACATAAATGCTATTTTCTACTTGAAAAATATAATTTGGTTATTTTACTAACCCAGTGTTTTGTATGTGAAAGCTGTTTCACGTGAATATGACCACAGGAGTGAAGCACAAAGCTTTGTTTAGCCTACAAAGGAAATAAATGAGCACTTTTTCATTCTGTTTTGCGATCTGGTCACTCGATTTTCCGTGAATTTTAACAATAGGCCAAGTCCATTTTATTACAATGGACATGGACATCCCGTTTCTTTTCCCAAATCTTCACTCACATCGCCATTTTCGCAGGGGATTATAAACGTTTCTTCCTTTCGTCTGCTTATAATTAAGTCTAATATAACTATTCACATCCTTTACTGTGGTAAAGTATAAAAAACACTGTAAGACGAAGACCTTTTTACTTCAAATTTTATTTAAGACAGTTTGTTCTTGTTATTAAACTTGGTAAGGCACCTCAAGTTTATTTGAATAGCGCATTTCACACACGCGCCGGTGATTTTAGTTTCGTTTTCTCTGGCAGTGAATAATCAAACATTGCCTAAATGTCTTGACCCTGTGGAAGATAAAATTCGCTCGAGAACTTTTACAACAAGTGTTGCTTTGCAAACATCATTAGAACATATGAAGATGAAGATATTCGAGTCTATCCAGCTTGTGTCCCAAAGCGCAGAGCGGTATATGACGCATCTTTGCGGGGAAATAGTATGAATCAAATATATTTTTAACTAATATTTAATTTTCTTTAGGTTACCATTATTTACTGTTAATCGTTTAGATGTTTTATAGGCTGTAGTGTGTTGTTTCACTGATGGAAGTGCTAAACACGCATGCTTTGGATGTTTCAGCCTCAAATTATTTCAATATGTACTAGTGTTAGACGATATATCAGGCCGATATTTGCGATTTTTACATGTATCGGTATCGGCTGCGTTCGCCGATACTTTTTTCAAGAGATTAAGTTAAGTGCACCTAAGCATTAAATGACTAGGTTGTAAATAGTTTTAAAAGTATAAAAGTTTTAAGCCGATTTCCCATTTTGTTGTCTTAAACACGGGATGGAAAGGCAAATTCGTCAAATATTTTATGCAATATTCCAAGTTAAATTCACACTTTTGGATGTAACCACAGCTATATTCACCATGTTCTGATGGGCGGCCGCACGGTTGATGTACAGACTCTCCAGCAGGGCGGCGGGAACGTGCAGCCCCTCGGCCTGAGCGTAAAGAGCCACATTGACGCCCTCGCTGAAATTACCCCGTGCCTGCGTCCACTTGCCCTCTCGAAAGGCGGCGTTGCCCTCGTCTAAGAGATCACACACCAGCTGAACCACAAACCCCTGCGGACGCCAACAACAGGAGAAACAGACGATGAACAAATGCTCATATATGAATCTTTTAAAGGGTTAGTTCACCCAAAAATGTTAATTCTGTCATTAATTACTTACCCTCATGTCGTTGGACACCCGTCAGACCTCCGTTCATCTTCAGATACAAATGAAGATATTTTAGTGTAAATCTGATGGCTCTGAAAGGCCTCCATTGGCTCAATGCACGTTCACTCTCAAGACCCTTAAAAGACACTAAAGACGTCGACACAAAGTCCATCTCACTACAGTGGCTCTACAATAACTTTATGAATCAGTGAGTCAAATGAGCAGTTTGAATCGCCAAATTTCAGCAGTTTGGCGGTTTGACACGCGATCCGAATCATGAATTGACTCACTGATTCATAACGCTTCGAAGCTTCATGAGGCCGTGTTTTGAAATCATCATCACTATCTAAGTCGTTATTTAGGGTTTTTTTGCGCACAAAAACTATTCTCGCCGATTCATAAAGTTATTGTAGAGCCGCTGTAGTGAGATGGACTTTGTAACAACGTCTTTAGTGCCTTTTAAGGGTCTTGAGAGTGAACCGTGCATTGAGCCAATGGAGGCCTTTCAGAGCCATCAGATTTCACCTAAAATATCTTCATTTGTGTTCCGAAGATGAACAATACAATACAATACAATACAATTTTATTTGTTAAGCACATTTAAAACAACCGAGGTTAGCCAAAGTGCTGGACACTGACATAATTACAACAACAACAACAACAAAAAAGGTTTTACGGGTTGAACGGAGGTCTTACGGGTGTCGAACGACATGAGGGTAAGTAATTAATGACAGAATTTTCATTTTTGGGTGAACTAACCCTTTAACATTCGTTTTGAGCTTAACAAACATGCTAAATGAGTTTACTCAGCTATACTGCGGTTACAAATTGTGTGCACAATATCTCCTCAAGCCTAACCTCATAGCTTTCAGGGTCCGGATAAGGCAGAGAACATCTGTGGACACGAAGAAAAAAACCAACAGTCAGCTCGAAACTATGAGAATAATACAGAGGAGAATGACAGTAGATCAGTGCTTCTCAACTGGTTTGTTTCACAAAATCCGCCCATGTTGACATCTGTCGAATTTAACCAGATAACACATGAGTTGGTGCCAAAATACTTTGATTGGACGCCAAGAAAATCTGCTATCAGAAACTGAAAACTCATTTTTGGGCCACGGCCAGCCAGTTGAGAAGCACTAATGCACTAAAAACAAAGCACAATCTAATGAAAAACAACATGTCGGTGGATCTTCTTTCTCCTAATATTAAAAACTCATCCTGCGTCATCCTGGCCTATCCGGACACAAACACTCCGGGAATAATGGAGCGCTCTAGTAGGGTTTGACAGTTTGTCGTACTTGATGAAGCTCAGCGCTCTCTGGATCTCCTCTCTGCGTTTCTGCCGCTCGCAGCTCATGTTTGACCATCACAAGCCTGAAAAACAAACAAACGCATGTGCAAAAGTTCACGTCTACCATCTGTTCATCACAAACAGTGCATTATATTAACATGGTAGCTGTGGTTGAGAGAATAATTCTGTAAAAAATGCACTAAAAATGAGGGCTGGATTGGTAATCCGGGTATTTTCCAGTAGGCCAACGCACTTTGGAGCCGATACAAGGTTATCTTTTTTTATTTTTTGGCACTGACTGGGGCTGGGTAAAAAAAAAAAAAAACTGAGTTCTCATTTTTTCAAACCGATATTGATTCTTAAATCCCAAGAATCGATTAGTAATTTGTGTTTTAGTAATGAATGAACGGGACATTGTAGCACACCTCCCATCCAATAAATCTCAATAATAGTTGTGCGTTGTTACCAGTGATATGAAACAAAGTCTCAGATTTCGAATTATATCCATTGTATTATGAAATTCAAAAAATAAATACCGCCGTTTAATGTGGCCCTTTATATATGCTAATGGATTTAAACTGAAGTAAAATGAGAGGCTCATGAAAGAGTGTCTTAGGTGTTAATGTTATTGCTTTTAAAGGCACAATATGTAAGATTTTTGGATTTAAAATATCCAAAAAACCACTAGAACAGTGTTATACATGTTGTTGACTTGTGTACATGTTTTCAAGAACGTTTAAATCCAGAGAAATAAGCATTTAGGGTTCCCACACCTTGGTTAACTTCAAATTCAAGGACCTTTCAAGGACTTTCCCGGTCCAACACCCTCAAATTCAAGGACACTCAAGCGTTTGGGGTTCCCACGCCTTGGTTAACTTCAAATTCAAGGAGTATTTGATATTTATTATGCGGATATGATGTCATCGACAGGCCACGCCCTCACACGTCCCGGTTCCTCGGGTAAAATAGCATCACACGATTTACAAATAGTTGGAAACATTTGGGATATCGTAAGTACTCAACTTAACAAAATATATAACACTGGCCTAGTGGTTTTTGGATATTTTACAAAAATGTTACATAGTGCACCTTTACTATATTGTGTGTTTTATTAGACAGGTGAGCAACTGTTTGGATCATTCATGGACAGAAACTCAACACAGTTAATCTTATTGTGTAAATCTGGTGTTGTTTTACCGCCTAAAATGATCTCGCCCACTGCAGTGTGAACAAGCGTCTCATAGTAGCGCCGAGCAAACACATTATAGCAACTCAAATGTGTGTAATATGATAAAACAGCGGCGCGTTACACACACATACGCAGGAGCGGAAGAAGCGCACTGCAAAAAATACTTTTCTTACTTAATATTTATGTCCTGTTTCTGGTCCAAACATCTAAAAATTCTCAAAACAAGAAGCATTTACTAGCCAAGTAAAAATTATTGTCTTGTTTTGGGGGGAAATCACTCAAAATTAAGTGAGTTTTTGCTTAAAATTAGCAAAATAATCTGCCAATGGGGTAAGCAAAATAATCTTGTTTTCTGTTTGAATTAAGATTATTTATCTTGCCCCATTAGCAGATTATTTTGCTAATTTTGGGCAAAATCTCTCTTAATTTTGAGTTATTTTCCCCCAAAACAAGACAAAAAATGTTGCTTGTCTAGTAAATGCTTCTTAATGTAAGATTTTTTAGATTTCTGGACTGAAAACAAGACAAAAATAGTAAGAAAAGCATTTTTTGCAGTGCGGAAACACTCGTCTACTGTAAAAAAAAAATATCCTGCGAAATCAAGACGTCATCAAACTTACGCCTTTGTTTTGAATCAGCGAACTCTAGTGGCGAAAAACTACATATTGTGCCTTTAAAGGGATAGTTCAACCCAAAATGTCATCATTTACTCATCACTCCAAACCGGAATGACTTTCTATCTGTGTATTGTGTGTAATATAAAAGAAACTCATGCGAGTTTGTTTTTTCTCCATACAACAGAAGTCAATGCGAGTAAATGACAGCATTTAATAGCAGTAAATTTACTTTATGTCATCCTAGCTCAAAATCAGTGACAAGTGCATATCGGTGTGACAAAATGCGATATTAATAGTGCTGTCAGATCCAAAATAAAAGTTTTTGTTTACATAATACATGTGTATGATAAATAAAAACACATACGTCCGTGTATATATTTAAGAAATATTTGCATGTATATACTCTAAATATATAATGTATATAAGTTACAAGTTATTTTGTAAGGGAACTAACTGTTAACCAATGAACTATTCTTAGTCTTTAACAAAATAAAGTTGCAACAATTTCTTTCAGTGTGTATATGCACCAGTTTATACACCAAATATTAAAGTCTGAAGGAGGTGACATGCTTTTTAAATTATTACAGTGTAAAAATATTATAGTACACACTATATGAAGCACAGCTAGTGTACTAAAAGAAGAAGAAGAAGAAGCTCAGTGGACATTTGACACACGCCCAAACCAACTTCCTCCCTAGTCCCTACAGTTTCTGCAAAAACGAAACCTAAGCAGCTGGAAATAAACATTCAGAACGACAACATAATAATCCATAAAGTCAGCCACCGAAAAGCAAATATAACGTACGGATTAAGTCTTATTAGTTTACTCAAAAAGTTGACTCCTCTAAACTCACCTGTGTCTGGAGAAAATCACAACAACACGCGCTTTCTTCTGAGCCTCGAGTGTGTTTGGTTAGTGTTTCGTGTCCGGAGCATTAGAGGAACGACTGACAGATGATTAGTCGATCAATATCAAGACATTTCCCCCCAAATGTGTGTGTGAACGCTGCACTGTGTGTGAACTGTGAACTCGACAAATGTTTCCAGCGAATAACCGCCGCTTCACATGAGACACACGACCGTTCCGCCAGGAGGCACTCCGCGTTCAAACCTCTCAACGGTTTATTTATTTATTCGGGAACGTATACTGTGGAAATGTTCATTTATAGAGTTAATAACGGCTGTACAAATGAAAACATGCCGTAATAAATATTATAAAGTGATTTCCAAATAACACATAACCAGTAATCAACGAACAACTGTGATTGGTCCATCCTCAACAGCGCTGATAAAAGTAACAAGAGCGGTTAATCAACGAACGACTGTGATTGGTCCATCCTGCACATCGCTGATAAAAGCAACACGTGCCACGTGACAGTGACGTTCCGATATAACGGAGGTATCTGGCCAGTGATAAACTTTAATCGACAACGCCTAAATAATTGTAAACAAATCTGCTAGCATACCATGACCTGTTTTTTAGGAACATATGCATAAACTTCAATGTAGTTAGTTTGTTGACACGTGATCATGTGTTTTGAGAAAGTTTTAAGGAGTCACATTAGAGTGACCTCGAGTTCCCTCCCAACATAAACCTGTCAACAAAACTAATACGGTTATTAAAAAATAAAGTCATAACGACATTGTAAGTTTACTCAAAACAGGCAGCAAAGCTCAAACAAATGACAAAAAGCCAAAAGGCTTTAGAATTATGGAAAAGAACCACAAATCCCATGAACCACTGCGCGCCTACACTTTTTGCGTCATCAGCGCGAGCGGGAGGAAGGAATTGCGAGTAAAAGAAATAGCTACATCTACAGAGATAAATCATTTCAAACACCAACTTGTAAGTACACACATAATATTTATACAGTGTGCTTGTTCCGGAAACGAGTGTATAGTTAGTAATAGGCTGAGTCACTTAAAACGTGTCTTGTGTGTTGATCATGTGTATGAATATGAATGTACATGCTAGTACAGATACATTACAACATGTGCAATTTAGGGGTGAATAACAACGGCTACACACTTATTTATATTTACAGTTTAACATGTGAAATAGGTTTATTTGGAAGGAATTCATCTATGCACTTTAATATTATCAATACAAATAATTATAAACACACTACATATAAATAAGGTAAAAGATGAACTTATAGATTTCAGCATATTTCTACAGTTGATTGATTATTTAAATAATTGCAATCATTTTTTGCATTGCAAGTTTGATAAAATGTTATGTTTAAATGTGCAAATGAGGCATTGTCTAGTTAAATATGCACTAATTTGCACACATTTCCAGAAGATCAATCTGAAGATTGGATAAAGCCAGGTTCAAAATTCTTGTTTGATTTTGTTGACACATTAGAGCTAAAGGTTTTTAGCGAGGGGATTTTGAATATCTCTTTTTATCAAGTTATAAATCAGAAAATACTGTCAACAGTCAGAAGAAAACACATTTTAAACATGTTTTTAGGAATAAACCGTAAAATATGCACTAATTGCACACATTTCCAGAAGATCAATCTGAACATTGGATAAAGCCAGGTTCAAAATTATTGTTTGATTTTGTTGACACATTAGAGCTAAAGGTTTTTAGTGAGGGGATTTTGAATATCTCTTATTATCACTTTATAAATCAGAAAATACTGTCAACAGCCAGAAGAAAACACATTTTAAACATGTTTTTAGGAATGAAATGTTATAAAAAATTAGTTGAATGATCTATGAACAAACCCCTCAGTAAAAACCTTCAGAATATACACAGGAATAAAACTGTACGTTTTTGTGTGTAAGTGATGCTAAAATGGAAAAAAAAAAACTCACTGCATTTGTTGCAGTTGAAATCTACAGCACAAATAGATCAAGTGTAATATATCAGACACTAAACACTAAACCTTCAGAATGTAGACAGGAATAAAACTAAAACGGTACATTTTGGTGTGTGTAAGTGCTCCTTAAGTGGAGGAAAAACAGTTTTTAAAGATATGTATTGAAATTGAAATCTACAGATGTACATAGATAGACACTTAAAAGTGTTTAGTGGATGTTTTCCATTCACTGGTCTGAAAACAACATGTTATGAAATGCCCAAATAATTCATAGCCCAAAATCTCAAATGTCATGTTTTTACCTATTGTGTCTTGGCTTAATAATAAAAACGAAGTGGGTTTGATTCTAATGTGTGTTTAATTTTATACTATATCTTCATGATTCACATGAACTCTTTCTTCTCTATGGACTTCAGTTGGTGTCAGGATGGCATCAGATGATGTGGCAAATCTCGCCGACTCGTTGGCGAAAACGCAAGTCAACGAGGGGGAGCTCAGCTATAAAGGACAGGGCCTTAAACTGGACAACGCTCAGTCTGGTGAGCTCAAACACACATCAGCCGATGATTATCTATCAATATCTCATCTGTTTCTGGCATCTTTATGAAAGAATAGCAGACGTATTGTGGGGTTTTGTGTGCAGTGGCAGAGATAGTGAAGGAGGTGGAGGAGTTTGACGGTCTGCGTGCGCTCAGGCTGGAGGGAAACACCATCGGCGTGGAGGCGGCGCAGACCATCGCCAAAGCCTTGGAGAAGAAGAGCAACCTGCAGGTGCTGAAATCTCTTCATTTACTCAACTCTAACAGTCATTCTTAACTGGTGGACCACAACCTGAAAGTGGGTTGCAGGTTTATAAGCTAAGTGAAAATTTAGAAATGTTGCCTTTACAATAAACTGAAAAATATGGAAGCCCATTTCCACCAAAAACATGCAGATATCATGCATAAAAAGTCAAAATTATGATTTGAAAAGTTGAAATTAGGACTTCAAAAGTGTCATAACTTTGACTTTATCTCATAATTATACTTAGTATGTCATAATTTCAACTTTTTGAGTCATAATTTTGAACCCATTTCTGCCACAAAAGAAAAAAATATAATTTTAAAAGTCATAATTATTATAATTATGAGATAAAAAGTCCAAATTATGACTGTAAAAGTCATTATTAGATACTGTAGTTATTGGAAATTATAATGTTAAAAGTCGAAATTTTTACTTTAAAAGTCATTGAAATAAGATTGTCTTAAAGAGTTTTAGTATGTCATTATTTCTACTTATGAAAGTATAATTTCGACTCTTCATCTCATAATTATGCCATCATTTTGACTTTTTCTGCATCTTTTTTTTTCTTATGTGGCTGAAATTGGGTTCCATAGAAATCATTTTTTTAAATGAATAAGTTGAAGCACTGAAAGTTTTTAACTGTAAATAAAACAATGAAATTAGGACTTAAAAAGTATGTCATAATTTCTAGCCCATTTCTGCCACATAAGAAATGATGACTTAAAATTTTGATTTTAAAAGTCATCATTATGAGATAAAAAGTTTAAATTATGACTGTAAAAGTCATTGAAATAAAATGTTGAACTTATAATTTTAAAAGGTATGTCTTAGTATATCATAATTTATTTTGAAATCATCATTTCATCCTTTTATCTCATAATTATGGCTTTGTATGAATGGTATTTTTTTCTTATGTGGCGGAAATTTAAGTTGAAGTTGAAGCGCTTAAAGTTTTTGACTGGAAATAAACTAATTTAGTTTGATTGATAATCTAAAACAAAACATAAACTGAAATAAAAATACCAAAATAGAAATATATATAAATAATAAAATGACAAAGCACATAACAAAATTACTAAAACATTAAACTAAAAACATAAAATAAAAACTAATTCAAAACATTAATAAAACTATAGTTTTATTATGTTATATAAAAACTGAAATAACAGGTTCACTTGCTGCACTAACAAATACGATTTGTGACAGTCACAATGTTACAGAGCCACAACTGTGACAAAATGATGAAAAAACATGAGATGTGGATAAAAAATAGAAATATTTATATTGTTTTGAATTATGGAAATCAGTAGTGTGTTTTGTGTGTTTAATTATTGGCTTCCAAGAGTAAGAAACCACATTTAGATGATAATATTATTAATATTATATGAATTTATGGACATTTTTGTAATGTTTATTTACTTCACGCTCTTATTAGGAAACAAAAGGAATCTATGTCCTCTGTCTCTATTGTTTTTTATGTTAGTGCTGCCACTGGAGCGACATGTTTACCGGCCGCCTGCGAGCTGAAATTCCTCCAGCGCTGGTAAGATTTGACGATTTACCAATTAAAGTTTTCTTTATGATACCACAATCATCTATGATTGGTGAAACCCTTTGCGAACTCTATATTACACCCAAGGTGCTCCTAGTAAGTAGTTGTGACTAGTGTTGGGGAAAGTTCAAAAGTAATGCATTACAATATTGCGTTTCTCCCAACACTGGTTGTGTCTATAACAGAGCGTTTAACGACTAAGCTGTGTTTCTCCAGGTTTCTCTGGGCGACGCGTTAATCACAGCTGGAGCTCGCCTTAAGGTTCTGGATCTAAGCGATAACGCCTTTGGACCTGATGGTGTGAAAGGCATCGAGAAGCTGCTCAAGAGCGCCGCTTGCCACTCGCTGCAGGAACTGCGCCTGAACAATTGTGGGATGGGCATCGGAGGAGGAAAGGTGGGCGGGGTTTACGATGATGTAATCTTCATGGAACACAACAGCCGGGTTCCAGAAGGAATAACTCTGTTAATTTTCTCCATAGGGGACCCAGATCCGGTCCACATCTGGGAGATGTGGATTCCACACGTACCACATGTGGGCCAGGGGGTGTATTACAGAAATATCTTAACTTTAGAATCCTATCTTATCTGTTTGGTAACCATGGCAATTTCAGTTAGGACTGCATTTAGAAACAAAGGCTATTACAGAATGACATTTCTTAAGTGCTTAATCGTATCTTAACTATGGATAGGGAACGGGTATTACAGAAGCATCCTAACTCGACGAAAAATCCTAAAAGCTGTCCTAACTTTAGGACAACCCCACTGGTGTCCTAACTTCAAAAGTTGAAATCCAACGGTAAAAATCACAGTACAAAAGCCTTTTCCAGAGAGTGTTACATTTTTTGATTATATAAGATGAAGAGCAGCGACGTTTGATGGTGGAGATACTTTTGGAGGACCCAGAGGATGTGCTTTGATGATAAAATGCTTGTAAATAATCACAGACTCCCACGACACAGGATTTTGCAGATTGTTGACGAATTACGACCAACATTACCAACGAGCCGTCACGGAGCATTACCGGCCGTTCAGGACCGACTCTAAAGTTACATTCGACATTGGTACCTACACATTTCTAACTTCAATAGCATTTGAACGGAATATGTAAAATGTGTGCATCAAACACCTAGATGAACACTTTACAGTTGGTTTTGATACTGGAAGTCATTCTGTTCAAATGCTATTAAAGTTAGAAATGTGTATAACAATATCGGATGTAACTTTAGGGACGGTCCTTAAATTTGCGCATATCGAACGTCTAATAACGTCAAACCAACTTTATGCCAGTTCATTCTTCAAGTGACTAACACCTTCTACTTTTCTTTTTTGCAACAGGCGATTTATAAAACAGGCTTTAACTTTTCAACGGCGTTTCAATTTCTGGCGCACTGGAATTCAAAGCATTACCGAACTCGATGGAGCGGGTTAAGATTTCCTAACTACAGATAAGATGAGATTTTGTAAGATAGGATAAGAATCCTAAATCAAGTTGAGATTTGCTTCTGTTATACGTACGAAATTGTGAAAAATCCTAAATTAACTTAATCATATCTTAAGTTAAGACCTAAGATAGAAAGTTTCTGTAATACGCCCCCAGGTCTGGGCTGCTGTCTGGGGAATTGATTTTTAACGATAACTTAAACTGTTTAAGACAGACGTACTGTGAGCTATGAGGTTGTTGATCGATGGTACAAATTTTTTAAATAGTCATTTTAACATAAGGAAACAACCAAATTATTCGGAAAATGCTAAAAAAAAACATGTGAACTGAACTGTAGCGCTCTGTTATATTGTCAATCTTTATGCCAATGGTGATGTGGTGTGACCGTCTTCTGTAGATCCTGGCGGCGGCTCTGACGGCGTGTCATAGGGAGTCGAGTGCGCTCGGCGTCCCCTTACAGCTGAAGGTGTTCATCGCCGGCCGGAACAGACTGGAGAACGATGGAGCCACGGCGCTGGCGCAGGCCTTTCAGGTGCTGAATGACACGAGAACTAAATCTCAACTACAATATTAACCATTTTCTTGATTTCCGTTTATTTTAAAATCTACCTGTAGGTCAGCCGATGTTGTTGGGTCCATTGCGAACGTTGTTTAGTTTTCCTCATCTGATTGGCTCATTGGCGAATGCTTTATCTTCTCAGTTGATTGGCAGTCTGGAGGAAGTGCACATGCCCCAGAATGGCATCAATTACCCAGGAGTCACGGCTTTAGCCACAGCTATGCAGCACAACCCACAGCTGCGAGTGCTCAACCTCAACGACAACACCTTCACCAAGAGAGGAGCGATCGCTATGGCAGAGGTACACTGGAAAACACTGTGCTTTAGATGAAAAATCTAATATATATATATATATATATAAAACATTATGACCACTGACAGGTGAAGTGAATAACACTGATGATCTCTTCATCACCTGTTAATGGGTGTGATATATTAGGCAGCAAGTGAACATTTTGTCCTCAGAGTTGATGTGTTAGAAGTAGGAAAAATGGGCAAGCGTAAGGATTTGAGCGAGTTTGACAAGGGCCAGATTGTGACGGCTAGACGACTGGGTCAGAGCATCTCCAAAACTGCAGCTCTCGTGGGGTGTTCCCGGTCTGCAGTGGTCAGTCTCTATCAAAAGTGCTCCAAGGAAGGAACTAGGGATGCTCAAAACGGTTAATTTTCCAGATCGACAACCGCCGCTCATTATCCGATTATTAACCGTTAACTGATTAGATTATAATATTGAATTGGCATTAAATAAATATAAAATTGAAGAGTGTCTGTGACCCGTTAAAAAGACACTTTTTTCCAGGGGTTTATTTCACTGTGCAAACCGCAGCATACAGAACAGATCAATAATATACTTTACTATTTGCTTATTATTTATTAAATTCGGGCAATTTGGTTGATTAAACATAGATTAAAATTAAGATACAATTTATACAAAATGAAATTCACTTTAAAGAAAGGCTTTCAACAAAACGCAACTTATTGAAGTGTTATTGAACTTATAAGAACTTATGCATCTTATGTGTCCTGTTCACTTTTCAACGTAAATGAATTTAAAAATAACATTATCATATTTAAACTGAAACTAATTATGTGATTTAATGGCTACAAGTATAGTAGGCTACAGTACTGAGAAATGTCATGTCGGAGAGGGATTTGAGCGCACGTCATTTTACCGGTGAGCAGTTCATGAGTGAAGCTCCGCTTTGCTTTCATGCTCTGGTAAGGTAGGCAGGTTTTTTTTTTTTTATAAGAAGGCGTGGCGCCGGAGGCAGCGATGCTTTGTGCAATGTTCTGTTCTCCATCCATGTGTATGTTACTTTGACACGCACCACCTACCTAAGCATTGCTGAGCCCATGTCCAGCCTTTCATGGAAACGGTATTCCCTGGTGGCTGTGGCTCTTTCAGCAGATAATGCGCCGCCACAAAGCACAAATGCTTCAGGAATGGTTTGAGAAGCATGTGTGTGTAAGTGATGCTTAAGTGGAGAAAAAAGTATTTAAAGAAATGTATTTCAAGATTCAAGATTCAAGAGTTTTATTTGTCACATACACAGTTATATACACAATATACAACTGGCAGTGAAATGTAAACAGGTCCGCTCCATGGACAGTGCAAATAACAGTTACAAGAAATTAAAATAGAGATAGAATAAAATTAGAATAAAAAGTATTAACATAAGTAGAATTATAAATAAATCAAGTAAAAGATAAAAATAGGAAATAAGATAAAAATAAAATATAAAAATTAAAATATAAAAATATAAAAAAAATAAGTGGATATGATAAGTGAGATAAACTGTAGACTTAGAAATAAGTGGTTAACATAAATATATATATATGTATATATAAAGAAGTATAATGTGCAAGGTTTATTACAGGTTGTTACGCAGTAACAATAGGAAAGTAAAGTGCAGTGCAATGGCAGTATGTGGATGATAATGTATAAACTGGATGTTTATGTGTGTGCGGGGGTGAAGTGAAGTCACGTGACTGAGTTCAGGAGTCTGATGGCCTGGGGGAAGAAACTCCTCCTGAGTCTTTCAGTCTTTGCCATCAGGCTACGGAAGCGCTTACCAGATGGCAGCAGGGTGAAGTGAGAGTTTGCAGGGTGATTAATGTCTCTGATGATTTTAGTAGCTCTACCTCTGCAGCGTTTGGTGTAGATGTCCTGCAGAGACGGGAGAGCTGAGCCTGAGATGCGCTCGGATAAGCGCACCACTCTTTGCAGGGCTTTGCAGTCGTGACTGGTGCTGTTCCCGTACCACGCTGTGATGCACTGAGTCAGGACACTTTCTATCGCCCCTCGATAGAAAGTTTTCAGGATGGCTGGTGAAACCCTGAATTTCCTCAGCTGGCGCAGGTGGTACAGTCTTTGCCTGGCTTTTTTCACCTGTGTCTGGATGTGTGTAGTCCAGGTCAGATCCTCGGAGATGTTCACTCCCAGGTATTTGAAGCTGCTCACTCTCTCTACCGGTGTCCCGCTGATCATGAGAGGGGAGTATGACCGATGCTGTCTCTTCCTGAAGTCCACAATCAGTTCTTTGGTCTTGTTAACATTCAGAGAGAGACAGTTGTCCTGGCACCATGATGTCAGTTGCTCCACTTCGTCCAAGTATGCCGTCTCATTGTTGTTGGAGATGAGACCCAGGACAACAGTATCATCAGCAAACTTGATGATCGAGGTGGAGCTGTGTGTGGACAAACAGTCATGGGTGTAGAGAGAGTAGAGCAGGGGACTCAGCACACAGCCCTGTGGAGCTCCAACACTCAGGGTGATGGAGGTGGAGGTGAACTGGCCTACTCTCACCGCCTGGGGTCTGCCAGTGAGGAAATCTTCAATCCAGAGGCAGAGAGAAGAATTCAGGCCTAGATCCAGGAGTTTGTGTGTTAGCTTAATGGGAACTATGGTGTTAAAGGCTGAGCTATAGTCAATAAATAGCAGCCTGACATAGTTCCCACTTTTGCTGTCGATGTGAGTGAGGCAGGAGTGAAGGACGTGAGAAATGGCATCTTCAGTCGATCTATTGGGACGATAGGCAAACTGAAGAGGGTCCAAAGTGTCAGGAATGGAGGAGCAAATGTTGTTTTTAATGAGTCTCTCAAAGACCTTCATGACTAAAGATGTGAGAGCCACTGGACGATAGTCATTTAGGCAAGAGGGTTTACTGATCTTAGGTACAGGGATGATGGAGGATCGTTTGAAGGAGGTGGGGACAACAGATGTAGCAAGGGACTCGTTAAATATGGATGTAAAGAGCCCTGCGAGCTGATCAGCACAGGACCGCAGAACACGACCTGAAATACCATCCGGCCCAGCAGCTTTCCTGACATCCACACGTTTGAGTGCCCTCCGAACCTCCTCCTCCGAGACAGAGATCACGTGACTGTTGCTGCTCTGAGGGACTCTCTCTGACGCGTCACTCGCCGGAGTCGCGCTGCCGCGATTACCATCAAAGCGAGCGTAGAAAGAGTTTAACTCGTTCACCAGCAACGGATCAGCTCTCACCTCTGCAGAGGATTTAGTTCCAAAAGCACAGATGGTCCTCAGTCCCTGCCACATCCGCCGGGAGTCGTTGAGTTGGAAATGAGATTCCACTCGGTCTTTATAGCGGAGTTTTGCGGCTTTAACGGCGCGCCGGAGGGCGTAACATGAAGCTTTGTACTCCCTCATATCCCCCGTTTGGAGACCGGCATTGTACGCGATAGTGCGCGTGTTAACTGCAGTGCGGATTGAACTGTCCACCCACAGTATTGTAATTGAAATGTACAGACCCTAAATCTACAAAACACTACAAGTGTACTTTGGATGTTTTCTTCCCACTAGTCTGAAACAAGAAAAATAACCATCAAAATAAAAAGCAATGGTTTTTAAAGGTGTTTCTCTGTGTGTGTTGTTAGGCACTGAAACACCTGCGCAATGTTCAAGTGATTAATTTCGGCGACTGTCTCGTGCGGTCTGAAGGAGCCAGTGCCATAGCAGAGACTCTGAGAGAAGGACTGCCCATACTCAAGGTATGACCGATCATTCGGACTAATTGTGATTATATGTTATGTAGCTTTGGCTAAAGGACTCAAATCAGTAAAGATGCTTGTCTCATTCTCAACAGGAGCTGAATCTGTCTTTCGGGGAAATCACAGAGGAAGCTGCTCTGGAAGTGGCCCGATCCGTCCAGCACAAAGATCAGCTGGAAAAACTCGACCTGAATGGTACAAACACACACAACACACTTCTTAAACATAAAAACATCACAGCATCATCGGGATTTATCTGCAAATATCTGAAGAGTCTCATGATTATGATCAAGATCATTAAAGATGCACTGGTTTAACCTTCATCCGTCCCTCGCATTCTGTAACATTATACTTTTAGTTTTTGTTCCAGCAAGCTTATATCATAATTTAAGCACATTATTCACATTGTTTCAACTTCAACAAACTCAACATTCATGCATAACCCTGTTAATTCAGCTCAGATTATCTCACATTGTGTGTCTCTGTCGACCTCCTGTGGAAAAATAATAATATAACATGATATTTAATGACTCTTGATGGCCCTATAGCTCTATATTGATCAAATGAGCTGTGCCGATGGGTCCTAAAGACAGTTAATTCAGTATGCATTCAGATGCACATGTAGACATTATAAAATACATTTTTAGTAAAGTTTAGTTTTAAATTGAGCATTTTTAGGGTTTTCTATGTATAATGAAGTATTCAATTAATTTCTATGCGAGTCATTTTGATCTGCGAGGGTCTAATTTGTCACTTTTTAAAATTTCAACCACATAAACCAGTCAAAGATTGTTTTGTGGTTCAAGTGACAAAATTCCTACAGTCTTGGACCACAAAAATTAATTTCGGGTCAAAATGACCCAAGGGACGAATGCTCTCAAACCAATGGTGAACAGGTTATAAACCACTTTTTGTCATTTAAGATTTAATCAAGATTAACAGTGTTTTCTGTCACAATTGTGTATTTGTGCATTATAATACACTCCGAAATGTGCTGAAACACACTAACGGTGATTTGCAGTGATAAAGCAACCGTCAGATGCACAGTTAATATTTAACTAAAACTATTCTAGTTAATTGAAATAAACATCAACTGAAAAATAAAAATCTAAACTTATTTTATTTCATCTAGTTGCCAAAGAAACCTTTCACACTTTCAATAAGTTGTACTAAAATAACTAATACTAAAAGTGAAATTACTAAAAACCATATACATATAGAAAATATGAAATAAGTGACAAAAATGACAGAAACAACAAAATTACAAAAAAGTACAAATGAAAATGGAAAATATAGAAATACAATAAATTACTACAACTAAAAGTGAAATAAAAATTACGAAACTATATTGACATTATATATATATATATATATATATATGTATATATATATATTTTTTAATTATATTTAAAACAGCATAAACAATAGTTACAAAAGCACAACAAAATCACTAGAACCTTAAAATAAAAATGGAAAAAAAAAAAAAAAAAAAGCATTGAAAATATTACAAAAACTATAATAGCATCTCATTTCAAAAATGTATTTCGGGTCAAAATCATTGATGACACTGGTTAGATGACAACATGAGTGACAAATACACTAAATTTTTCAACCAAATATCGAAATAAATCTAATTATTAAACTAAATTAACCATATAAACTAAATTACTGCTCTAATTACTGATCTTAAGCCCACACTGTCACTGTATGATCATTGAAATTAACTGATGACATTTTTTCTCCAGAATGGCTAAACGGCTGAATACAATTATGCTGCATTATTTTCCTGTTTAACACTGTAAAGTTGCTTTGAAACAATCTGTATTGTTAAAAGCGCTATATAAATAAAGTTGACTTGACTTGACAAATGTTTTTGTCATTAAAAAAATGCACACTGCACTAATACTCATACACACATCCACTTAAGGGTTTGACGAGACACTTATCTCACGAGACAAGGCGAGACACAAGATTGTCGTGGACGAGATCTCATCACACCCCTAACATCCACATAATAAATGTGTTTGTGTTTAGGGAACAGTCTGGGGGAGGATGGATGTGACAATCTGAAAGAGGTGATGGACAGCATGAACATGGGAGACAAACTGGGCTCTCTGAGGTACCAAACACACACTAAACAATGTCAATCTTACAAAACACATTCCCATATTCCCTTTATCTTTATGTGAAAAAATACCCTTTCCTGATTCCCAGTCAACAATCTGATCTCAGTGATCTAACCATTAAAAAGTAGAAGGGTCAAGAGCCCAACTAAACCGAACACTGATCTCCATAATGGTAACCAACCAATAAAACATCAACATCTAAACCTCTGTTGATTCTCAATAAGAGCTTCTGTAGACGTCTGACAGAAATAAAGTCAGTCTGAGCTCAGCATGTGAGAGCACTGTGATAGTGTTGAGAAACAGGAAGGAGACTGTGATCATCGCACTGTGATGGAAGGCAATGAACTGTAAAGTCTCTTCGTAAGTTCTTTCTTCCACCCCACTTGCACACACACAGTGATGACGAGGGAGAACCTGAGGAAGATGAGGATGAGGACGATGATGACGATGAAGACGTGGAGGAGGAGGAAGAAGAAGAAGAGGAGGAGGAGGGTGAAGGAGAGGAAGAAAAGAGTGAATTAAATCAGGTTTGCCTAAAGCTGTAGAATTCAACATAAACACGATGAAAGCACGAGAAGAGAAATAACTGTGTATCTGTGGGTGTTTGTGTAGTTCTCAACGCCGCCTTCAGCACCTCGTACTCCAGACGTCTCGTCTTTCCTGAGTTTTCCGTCTCCAGATAAACTGCTGCGACTCGGAGAAAGGAGAAGCTCCCTCATCCAGCAGCAGGTCACACATTACACTGAACACGCTACAGATCTGGCACTTCACCACAGGCCTCGTGCTGAGCGTTTGCGTGTGTTTCGCAGGTGGACGTGTTGGACGTGAGTAAGACCGCAGAAGCGTTTCTGAAAATCTCCTCCGTGTATAAGGAAGACGACGCTGAGGTGAAATCAGCCGTGCTGGAGAGTATCGGTGAGATGACGTGCACATCCGTCACATCTGGATCTGAGAGTGACGTTTGACTGATTCCCATGTGTCTGTGTGTTTCAGATGCGGTGCTGAGTAAAGCCTTCTTCACTCCGTCTTTCCAGGGTTTGAGTTTTGTCTCGTCGTTACTGGTGATGCTTGGACTGCTGAAGGTAAAATCATTCAGCGCATTGAGACTGGAAGCTGAAACTGAGCTAGTTTGCGCACATATGTATCGTTTTTTCTTGATGAATAGCCTTTCTCTTTGAAATTATGTCACCATTTTACTGTATGTCGACTTTGTCGATTTGTGCATTTCTATACTAGTTTGGGCTTTTACAATTGTACCGAACCATGTTCTCTTTTTGACACCAAGGACTCTCAAATATGATGATCCCATTGCAAACTCAATATAAATTAGTGTTAGACCGATATATCGGCCGATATATCGGGTCGATATTTGCAATTTTTACGTGCATCGGCCGGCCGATATATCGAGCCGATATTTGCAATTTTTACGTGCATCGGCTGGCCGATATATCGGGCTGATATTTTTACGTGCATCGGCCGGCCGATATATCGGGCCGATATTTGCAAATTTTACGTGTATCGGCCGGCCGATATATCGGACCGATATTTGCAATTTTTACGTGCATCGGCCGATACAAGGCTGCTGCGTTCGCCGATATTTTTTCCCCTGCATTATTTACAGACAGGCGTCCACAGGGCAGCTCTCACCGTCTTCACACTGTCTTGCTCTCCCTCCCTCGCGCATATTAATCAAAATCAATTGAGAATTGACACGATGGTAAAAGGTGGAAAGACTGAAGTTTCACGTGGAGCATTGGGAGATTTTTTCCTGAATTACCGCTGGTGTTGCTCTACAAGAGATTAAGTTAAGTGCACCTACACTCTAAAAAATGCTGGGTTAAAATTAACCCAAGTTGGGTTGAAAATGGACTAACCCAGCAATTGACCTATCGGTAAGCCCCGCCCCCCTTAGCTACTGTTGCTATATCTTACAATAACAGCTGTCAGTGTGCAAACCTTGTCCCAAGATGTTTTTGGACACAGAATGTAGCCGTACTATCGTACCGTACTAATGTAGCTGTATATCCCGTCCGAATGATGGCCAAACTTTATGAAGTTTATTACATAGTTTTTCACTCAAACAAATCATCTGAGGCGTTCGATGGGAGGGGCTTACCGATAGGTCAATTGGGTTGTTTTAACCCAGCGATTGGGTTGTTTTAAGCAAACATTTAACCTAACCGCTGGGTCAAAACAACCCAATTGCTGGGTTAGTCCATATTCAACCCAACTTGGGTTATTTTTAACCCAGCATTTTTTAGAGTGTAACCATTAAATGACTAGGTTGTAAATAGTTTTAAAATGAAGTATAGTACAGTCAGTGTGCACTTTATTATGTTAAATTACTTTGTGCAATAGTGTAATTATTTTATTTATGCTTAAATATTTATTTTCACCACTGAACTCTTTTTTTTCTTGTTCTACCTCACCTGTTTTTACTATTTGTTAAATATTGTTTTTTTTAGTTCAATAAATGTTCCTTTTTTAAATTGTACATTTTAAATTGTTATCATCATGATCATTGTGTCATTTTTATGATGTAAATTGAGGGAGCAAAAGCAGTATCGGCTCAAGAAAATCGGCAGCCTGTATCGGTCATCGGCTAAGGCTGATGAAAAAAAATCCATATCGGTCGATCCCTAATATAAATCCCTAAATGTTCATGTAGACCCCAGATTGCAAACCCCTGTCCTATTAGAAATGTTTGATAGCTCACCATGACTAGAGCCGTTTGAGCTGATGGTGGACAGCTTTATTTGATTCTCTCTCTTTCTCTGTAGAGCGAGGACAAGCTAAAGCCGGTGAAGGTGGTCCCAGGTCACCTCCAGTGTTTGGAACATGCCATAAAACAGAGTTATTTCCCCCGGGAAAACATCACTGTCCTCAATGCTTTCATGGCCAGGTAACTCAACAATCAAATGTTTATGCATGTGTTTGTTCTTAATATGTGATGACTGAATCTTCTCTTTGTGTGTTTGATTACTCTTCCATGTGCAGGCAGAATAAATCGCTGGAGGTTTGCAGCAGCGCTCGAGACCGCCTGAAATTCACCCTGCAGAACCTCACACCAGAGAGCTGAACACACACACACACACCGCTTCAAAACACACACATTTGCTTAAACGAGTTCCACGTGATTGTCAATAATAAACTAACATGTCTTGAAACATCACCTGTCGTCTTCCTGTGTTTGCTTCAGTAATAATAAAGAAATGTTCAGTAGAAATGTACAGTCACTGAAATTCAAATAACAGACAAAATCTGCAGTGAAAAACAACATTGTGCTAAAAAGAAAATGTATATATATTTAATAATAATAATAACTATATATATATTTACATTTGACTTTTACCCCCAATATTGTCTTTTTTAAATACTATAATGAATAAAGACAAAACTGAAAAAAGTTAAAATGATGTTGTAAAAATGTATGCTGTAAATTTTGTAACTGGCCTGGAAACGTTTCCCAGAAATTCATAACATTCGATTTAAAAAGCACTGATATTCCCAGTTTTACAATTTAAATATTGTGTACTAATGATAAATATAGAAAATATTATTTTCATGTCTTTTAAGATTGTATACAATTCTGAAACTTAACTTATTAATAAATAAATAATTTAAGTTGCATAAATTTATAATACCTTTATGGAAATTACAATAATACAGTGATATTTTCTATATTGATCATTCATATACAATGAATATTTTCCAGTTTGGATCTTCCTTTAAATATTTAATTTGCTCTGTGTGAAATCAGGGATTTTTAAATTCAATGTTATGAATTATTATGAATTGTTTCTGGGCCTATTACAACATTTAAAGAATTTAATTTGTTTTTTATTTTTGTTTTATTTCAATTTAATTTATGTATTTATTCAAATATAGGATTTAATCATTTAGGTTACAGAATTGTATCCTTATTTACATCCTTAATTTCCATAAAACAATGATATCTGTATTTCTTTCATATACAATAAATATTTTTAAAATGTAAAACTGGGAATAATGATTTTCGAATTGACTGTTATGAATTGTTTCCAGGAATGTTACAAAATGTAAAGAATGTCGTTTTTTTTTTAAATACTATAATAAATAAAGACAAAACTTAAAAAAGTCACAAATAGATTGTAAATATTGTTTTCTGTATATCTTGTAACAGGCTTGGAAACAATTCATAATAATTCATGACATTCGTAAAATGTAAAACTGGGAATATTAGTGATTTTTAAATTGAATGTTATGAATTATGTATATTTCCAGGCCAGGATTTAATCATTTAAAGTTTCTTCGACAGGATTGAGTTTCTTATTTCAGCCAATTGATAAAAATCATAATTTATAGAAAAGAATTAAAAAAAATTATGTCAATATAAATAAATATGTGAAGTATTTTTAAAATATTAAATGGTAAGCGTGTGACATCATAGGACATGCCGTCCTTTTTTGGGGGGTCAAAAAAAAACAAACAAATCATCATAAATACAACGTAAAAAAAAGCATCTTAAAACACAACAATATTTTGTAAAGTATCATTTCAAACTGCTGTAAGTAATGAAATGCATATGATCGTGATTTAACGGTTAAAGACTGTAAAAATGCAATACGGTTAAAAACTGCTTAACAGAAAGTTTCCGTACTATATACGGTGAGTAACTGTAATAGAGCTTCTACAGTGTGTGACAATAATATTACAGGACTGTCCATACATTTCCCATCATGCACTTCCATTTACAGTAAAACCATGAATACAATACGTTGCTTTACAATTTATTGGGGGAAAAAAACAGTTGTATTACTGTTTAATTCCAGATCAATATTGTAATTTTATATTTGTATGTAATTAAAGAAAACAGAATAAATACTGTATAAAAATGTGAATGCCAATTAGAGAGTAATAAAGGGCACGTACTGTCACTTTTGATTGATTTATGGCCCCCTAATTAACATTGTGTTGTAATAGACATTGATAGACATTGTGTTTGGATAACAGTGACAAGATCAGGGAATAGTATTTATTAAACAAAGATAGTATTTCACATACATTTGAACTTTGAGCCGTTAAAATGTTTTTTCATAAATATAAAAACAAGTTAGAGAATATCTTTGACTTACGGTTTGTAAAGATAGAGTAAACACTGTTTTCAAACAAGTATAGGCATTAAACATATCAAGTTTTTCTTTAGTTTTAGTTGAAATAATTCTCTCTTACGGACATCAGTGCGAACACGTCCTTTCAGGTTGACGACAGAAACAAGAATGTACCCGGAGGCTCGCGCGAAGCCCCCTCCCTCAGCTCCGCCCCTAACACCCATACTCTGTACGGAACAAAGGTTAAAAATAAATAAATAAATAAATAAATAAAGCAAAAACAAATAATATAAAGTTTTTCACATTACAATTACTGTTCATTTTCTATTTAGTTTAGGCAAAAACACACTCTCTCTTACACACCATGAAGCAAACACGTCCTTTCTCTCTGACGACGAAACATGAATGGGCTCAGGTGAGCTGTGCGTAAACCCGCCCCAGACTCCGCCCCTTACACTCCCCTCGGCGCAGAAGAATACACCTCCCAGTCATACAGACGTTTAAATAACGGTAAAATAATTAAGCAAATGACTTTTAATAAATAGGCCTAGTATTTGGTTTAACATTTAGTTATTCACCCTTAGCTCTCCCAACTCTAACAGCCTCAAGTCACTCACACACACACACACACACACACACACACACACACACACACACATGGAACTCCGTGCAAACACGTCAAGTACTGATAAACATGCTGTGGGCAATAACTGTTTAATACAAACTAGAACCCAACTCTGATGTGTTTGTTTCACATTATTGTAAATGACCTCACTTGCAGTTGCTAGCTAACTATTGTAATGTACGATATGTTAAAAACATTTTGGTATTCTGCCGATGAGTACAAAAACTGCTTACCATATGTTTAGCATTTTTATATAAAGGTTTTTGGACAAGACCTAATAGACAGACACCTAAAACACTGGTGTTACAGTATTGATGTGCAGCGGAAAAAAAACATGAATCATCCCAAATAAAATATCTACCCATCAACTGTAATTAATTTACTTAGCCGTTGTTTAGAGACGTACACAAAATAAATGCGTATGACTGCTGTGAAAGGCACAGCTTTAAGTGTAATAGTTAGAAACGTTTGACATGAATTAGTTGTGTAGTTGTAACAGAAAAACAGAAAGACTCACTTTGACATGTTGAGGTGTCATGTCCACATCATAGACAAACCAGAAAGATGTCTTAGTTTCAAACACTCTCATGTAGAAGGACTGTCATTTTTCATGTGTTTTTAATTAATTCCTATGAACATGTTTGCCCATGCCCAGTGACTAGTTTTATTACAAACTGTACAAAACAAAAGAAACAAAATCGACTAGAGGAAAAAGGTCACTTACAAATCAACATAAACTTTCACAATAGACCAGGAGAGAAGATTTCTGTATTCATTTTAAATGGTTCATGCTATTTATGTTTAGTAAGTTGCTCTCTTGAATAACATTTTGTGCAAACCTAATTTCTGTATAAAGATTATGTTTGAATCTTATCCATAGCCTTTAAAAGAGTGTGGAGCATCATAGTTCTTAAATGTATTAGTATTAGTGGTGGCATATCTAACAAACCCCACAGAAGAGCAAAAATGTGCAAAGATTCTTAGCACACATGGTAGTTTCATTTGCATGATGATGATGATGATGGTGATAATAGCTGAAAAATACTATAATCTTTAATGTCAAGTAGGATGTTGAAAGAAGCCATTCTGTGTACATTAAACACCTTAGGGGGGAAAAAAATATATTTGAAATGCCTGTTTGTCAAAAGAGAAAGTTCAATCTTAAAAGTTTATTAAATGAAAGGTCTGCATTTAACATACACTTTCCCATGTGAGGAATAGCTTGAACTTGACAACATCCAGAGAAGCGTCTTCACCTAAAACAGAACTCACTCTAGCAAACAGAGAAACGTGAACAGTGTTATGCTATCTGGACAAGATGGCTAAACCATATTGGAGTAAAAGAAAAAAAAAATGTAAATCCACATTTACAAACTTGTAACAAACTAGCAAATTGTTCATAAATGGATTTTCTGTATGCATTACAAACAGTGCTTTTCTTGTATGGTGTATGTTTGAGCTATATTATATTTGTTATTTGGGGGTCTTGAATTTAGATGGTGTGTTGTTTTTTCTCATTTTGTTTACGGGTTTTACCAGAGTTGTACCTTTGTTTAACAACCTCAAACTTTAATGAATGTGTAGCTTTCAGTACAATAGTCAGATGTGATTCAGTTGTAATTGTTTTAAGTGTAAAATACACAAATTAATTTGTGTTGTACTTCATGCGATACCACATCATAGATAGCTATAAAGTGGCACTAAAATGTCAATTTGATCAAACCTTCTCAAACAGAAAGACTATTACTTAAATTTTTTATTTTTATTTTATTTATTCCAATAAACATTGAATGTTGACAGCTCTCAAAAAGAGTCTTCACCTAAAAACACATACAGTCCAACACATAAATGTGAACAGTGTCGTCTGCTTTCTGAACAAGATGACTAAAAATCTTGTCTCACTTGACAAAAAACGTAATTCACAAAACAACATTTACAAATTTCCAAAACTACTCACGAATGGATTTTGTGAGCTTATTATAATTGGTACTTCACAAAATGTGCTGTGCCCTCTTAGTTATTTAGTCTTTTGAATTTTACATGGATGTTCTAGATACACATAATTCCTGTGAAGAGTTTATGTTTGAAAGTTATCTTAGCCTTTACAAGAGTGTGAAACTTTGCATCACAGCGTTGTGACATTTCCCTGACAAAATATGTAGGTGTGTAAAAATCAAACAAAGATTTTAGCACAACTACTGGGTAATCATGTGGTATTCCCTGTGGTTGTTAAATACTTCATGAAATTAATTTTAAATGTAGGTTTTCTGCTTTTGGGACACACAAACATGTATAAATGTTTAAATCGACTTTGGATCATTCAATTGGAATCCATGCTTTAGAGCATCATGGTTTTAGTTTTGAAAAATACAGAAATAAAGGAATAACTATATGGCTAACTGGGGAAAAATAACTGTGGCTGTAAGTGAAAAATCCTACGTTTTGTCTTGTTTTAGTAAAATAACCGTACTTGGACAAGCAAAAGTTGCATTAATGTTTTTATAATGGTTTATCAATTTCTTGAGAGAAACCTAAATTGTATATAGGCTATATGTAAAGGTTTGCAATGCCAACCAAAGGTCACAATGCCATCCAGAGTTCACGATGCCAGACCCTTGCAGATTTACCAGAGCTGTATTGTAAAACATCGCAAAACATCTTTAGCACATGTTTTACAGCCTGTGACGCTTTACTGATTCTACGTCACGACAAGACATCCTTTCTCGTTATACAAAACAGCATGATACAAAGTATTTACATTCTGTAAGATGTCGTAAAAGTTTAGACGTTCTACTGTCTGTGTGTGTGTGTGTGTGTGTGTGGTGGGGGGTGGTTGTGCTAGGGCTAAGATGCTTGAAAGATCAAAGAATGAGTGAATAACTAAATTAAATAAAATTACGTTTAATTCTTTTACCAAAGTTTAAATCTACACCCCTGGTGTGTGTCTTTGCGTTGGCCTACATTTCCTTTGGTCGGGGAGATCCAGCTATACACGTCAGTTCTATCCTCATTTCAAACATTTGTCATTTGCATGTGATGACGTCTCAAACAGAACAGATTAAGCTATTTGATGTTGAATGTTAAAAACTGCTCGTTGGACAAATGTAAACTACTGTTGCGTGATATGTCTAATGCTTACGCATTGTAATCGTCACTTACAGTAACTTACTGGTGCATCTTTTCATCTGGTACCTTTCATGACAAAGGAACATTTCAACTTTGCGTCAAAGCTGGTTTGAAAACAGTAGCTTAGAAACACATTTTACCTCTTCTGAAATTGTTTACATCATGTGAAAACATTGTACCTATCCTATCCTGTCTTGGCTTTTCTGTTGTTAGCATTTTTAATGTTGTTTAATGTTTTGATGCTACTACATTTTTAAAGATCTGCATCACTTTATAGTTTTAAAGTTATATGTGAAAATGTTACATGTGTGTGTGTGAAAACTTTCAAATGTAAGAAAAACTTTCTTTATTCTTGATCGCAATTTTTACCACGCAAGATGTATAGGAAAAAAAATATTTTTTCATAAAAACAACCCCTGAATCCAGCATTTAATCTAAAACTTTTCAAATTTTATCATTTTAAAGCATATAGGTTTATACTGCTTCAGAAACACATTTTACTTTTCTGATAAATGCCTGAATATATTACGTTTTTGTATTTAAAGGTCTGCATCACTTTAAAGTTATATATGAAAATGTTACATGTGTGTGTGAAAAACTTTCTTCAGATGTATGTAGTTAATAAAAATGTTCTTTAATAAAAAGCCCCGTTGAATGTAATGTTTGGAGACAAATGTAGGCTATAAGATTTTTAATTAAAAAACCTGAATCAGCTGAATCTCAAAAACTTGTTTCACAATTTTACATTTTTAAAGCGTTTCAGAAACACGTTTTACTGTTTCTGGTAACATTTTACAATGCCTGAATAGTACGTTTTTGTTTTTAACTATATGTATCGCTTTAAAGTTTTAGTTTCATGTGTGTGTGTGTGTGTGTGTGTGTGTGTGTGTGTGTGTGTGTGAAAAATGTTCTTCAAACGTATGTAGTCAATATAAACTTTCTTTAATAAAAACTCCCCTTGATCACACTGTCTACCACCCCAACTGTATAGGGTAAGATTTTTAAATAAAAACAACCCCTGAATCCAGTGTTAAATCTCAAAACCTTGCTTCACATTTTTTACCATTTTAAAATCATATAGTTTTATACTATTTCAGAAACACATTTTACTTTTTCTGATAACATTTTACAATGCCTGAATACTACATTTTTTGTTTTTAACGATCTGCATCGCTTTAAAGTTTAAAATTAGTATGTGGAAATGTAACATGCACAAATAATTTCTTCAAATGTAAGAAAAAACATTCTTAAATAAAAATCACCATGTTGATCGCCATGTTTACTACCCACGTTTTGCCCTTTTTTAAGTTTAAAGCACATAGTTTTGAACAGTTTAAACTTTTTTTTTTTCTTTTTTAAAAGTAAAATAGTTTATTAAAAGAGCTTGAGAGACAATTAGAGTTGAAAGAGCTAAGAGAATAACTAAATAAACAATGAACTAAACAAAATGTTAAAACTAATACTATTTATAAAAGTCATTTGTTTAATTATTTTAAGAGGGTGTATTCTTCTGCTCCGAGGGGAGTGTTAGGGGCGGAGTCTGGCGGGGTTTACGCACAGCCCCCAGAGTCCATTGATGATCTAGCCATCAGGGGAGAGAGGACGTGTTTGCACGGAGTTCCATGTGTGTGTGTGTGTGTGTGTGTGTGTGTGTGTGTGTGTGTGTGTGTGTGTGTGTGTGAGTGACTTGAGGCTGTTAGAGTTGGGAGAGCTAAGGGTGAATAACTAAATGTTAAACCAAATACTAGGCCTATTTATTAAAAGTCATTTGCTTAATTATTTTACCGTTATTTAAACGTCTGTATGACTGGGAGGTGTATTCTTCTGCGCCGAGGGGAGTGTAAGGGGCGGAGTCTGGGGCGGGTTTACGCACAGCTCACCTGAGCCCATTCATGTTTCGTCGTCAGAGAGAAAGGACGTGTTTGCTTCATGGTGTGTAAGAGAGAGTGTGTTTTTGCCTAAACTAAATAGAAAATGAACAGTAATTGTAATGTGAAAAACTTTATATTTTTCGTTTTTGCTTTATTTATTTATTTATTTATTTATTTTTAACCTCTGTTCCGTACAGAGTATGGGTGTTAGGGGCGGAGCTGAGGGAGGGGGCTTCGCGCGAGCCTCCGGGTACATTCTTGTTTCTGTCGTCAACCTGAAAGGACGTGTTCGCACTGATGTCCGTAAGAGAGAATTATTTTAACTAAAACTAAAGAAAAACTTGATATGTTTAATGCCTATACTTGTTTGAAAACAGTGTTTACTCTATCTTTACAAACCGTAAGTCAAAGATATTCTCTAACTTGTTTTTATATTTATGAAAAAACATTTTAACGGCTCAAAGTTCAAATGTATGTGAAATACTATCTTTGTTTAATAAATACTATTCCCTGATCTTATCACTGTTATCCAAACACAATGTCTGACATTTTAAAACGTTTCAAGCACATTCGTTTTTAAACATTCTTTGATCGTTTTCTAACTTTTTAGAAAAACACACAAAGTTACAAACAGTCGTAAATACCTTTGAATGGGGAGGAATAGCAGGGGGAGGATAATAAAACAGGGGGTCAAAACAGGTGTCCAAAACAGGTGTCCAGTCCGGTGGGAGGGAGGGGGAGGAGGGAGGGGGTTGGAATGTTAATTAGGGTGCCATAAATCAATCAAAAGTGACACTCTGTGCCCTTTATTACTCTCTGTCCCCTTATACCTACACGTACTTACTTTATATTTACACTATAATTACAGAAAGTTATGCTGTAAATTCTCTTTACTTACGCAGTACTCACCAGGCCGTAATCTAAAGTGTTACCAAAATATTTTATTGAGAAATTTGAAAGCTACTTTTGACTGTCAAACAAGTTACATAACATTTCAATAAAATTACTAATTTCAAACATTTTTACACATTACACATTCTTATTACTTGTAATACATCTGTGATTATTAAAAGCTTATTAATGAATATGAAAAAATTATTAGTAGAATCTCTATATGATTTAATTGGTCAGACGACACAGTTTCACTGTTGAGTGTCTCTCAAATCCAAACACAGCGTAGAGCGGCTGAGTGAATGTGGTCTGGACTCTGTGGATGAGGCTCATTGTGTCTCCAGAGACGCTGTAGAAGGACAAAATCCCTGCGCTGTGATCCACATACACTCCTATTCTACGACTCCTATTATACACTACAGGGAGTTCAGTCTCAATGTTATTGTGCCAGGATGAGCAACGATTGGGGGAGCAGAATATTTTCCAGGACTGATTGTTTCGTCCAGGTGAACTCTCAGGACCTTTTACCTTCCTCTTGATGGTCTTATATGTCACTCCTATGTCTGGCCCTGATCTCCCTTCTCCACTCCACTCCACCTCCCAGTAACAGCGTCCAGTCAAACTCTCTCTACACATCGCATCCAACCAACTATCAAATCTGTCTGGATGATCAGGATAACGCTGATCTGTGTTAGTGGCAGTGACCGCTGTGTTTCCCTCAGACAGACGGAGCCACCTATTCACTGAGTTTGGATCCAGAGTCAGCAGACGGGAATCTGATGAAGAGAAATGTAAAACAGATAGTCAAAACCTGAAGACCTGAAGACGCCTTTCTGCCACCTCCGAGGTCAACAATGATCTAATTCTAGTGATGGGGCGACAACTAGTCTACCTAGTTTAGTGATATCCTCTGTTATCTATTCTTGAGTGGAAATTTACCGTGGCTGTGCATTTTCTCTGCCAATCATAATCATTCCACATGACAATAATGACGGGGTTAGACTTTGAAAACAGTATAACTGTTGAGAAATTGTATGTACGATAGGCTGAGGCGGGGAGACTGTTAGAGGGAGCGCGGCCTACAAACTCCTTGTGAGACTTGAAGCTGGCTTCTGCTGATGAAACTGCAAACTATTCTTCAGTAAATTTCTCTTTAATTAATCTAACTCCGGACTCTTGGTCCTCACTACTGGTCCTGGGTCCTAAGCTGTTACGCTAACACTATCATGAAATTGGTTTATAATTATTTTCATTTGTTTGTTGCAGACCATGTTTTTTTTTTAAGTTAAAAAAAAAGGTTTAATCTTGAACTAAACAATACTATTAATTTCATTTTCAACATCACATAAAAAACTCTCCCGCTAGACTGGATTTTAGACTTGTGTGTGTTTTCACAGTAACTCACATTGTAGAAACTCCTCTCTGGTCTGATATTCAGGAGCCAGAATGACCTGGACGGATTTCACTACAGACACCAAAACACATCAGCAGCTTAATTATCACAAAAAATGTAACTATTTATATAGTTCAATGAATGGTGCTGAACTCATTTCTGAGAATAAATCAGTATTTACCTCTTCCAGATATCTTTTCTGTCTCCTCGCTGCAGAACTGCTGCAGTTTGTCTCTGAGATGAGAGACAGATTTCACTATATCATCAAAAGACAGACGAGAACTGACAGTGAAGCCGTCTGTAGATCCAGAGAGAGAGACAGACGACAAACTCTACAGACACAAACACAAACTCGCTGTGATTCCAGAAGCTTGTTAAAGTCCTCAGTGTTTGAGAAGATCTGTTACCTGGAGGAAATGAACATGATCGTGTGTGTGTGAAAGCTGCTTCAGCTCAGCGTCTCTCCTCCTCAGATCATCGATCTCCTGCTCCAGTCGCTCCAGTCGTTCTTCAGCTCGACTCACTGCAGCTCGTTCCTGATCTCTGATCAGCTGCGTCACCTCAGAGCGACGTCTCTCAATGGAGCGGATGAGCTCAGTGAAGATCCTCTCACTGTCCTGCACTGCGGTCTGTGCAGAGCACTGCACACACACACACACACACACACACACACACACACACACACACACACACACACACACACACACACACACACACACACACACACACACACACACACACACACACACACACACACACACACACACACACACACACACACACACACACACACACACACACACACACACACACACACACACACACACACACACACACACACACACACACACACACACACACACACACACACACACACACACACACACACACACACAGTGGCTTCAGTGGGACTAGAAGAGCTCCAGCGCTGGAGGAAAGTCCAAACTGAGACTCAAACTTCTCTTCTTCTCCAAACTCACCTTATGAGACGCCACAGCCTCTCTCAGCTCCTGCAGATCTTTCTCTCTCTGCTGGATTCTCTTCTGGATGTTTCTCTGGGTTTCCTCAAAATGACTCTGCAGGAATCAGCAATATATGATTAAATCTACACTACCGTTCAAATGTTTGTGGTTGGATCGCTCATGAGATCCAGTGGGAAGCAGTACCTGTTTCTCTGTCCTCGCTGCTGTAGCTGATACAGTGTCATGATGTTTGTGTTCATCCACCAAACACAGCACACAGATGCACCGCTGGTCAGTACGACAGTAAATCTCCAGCAGTTTATCATGTCGAGAGCAGATCATCTCCTGCAGTCGTCCAGTGGCGTCCATCAGATTGTGTCCTTTACTTCTGAAGAGACTCTCGTGCTGTTCAAGGTGATTTTGACAGTAAGAGCTTCGGCACTCCAGACACGACTTCACTGCTTTCTGTTTTCTCCCAGAGCAGGAGTCGCACGGCACATCTCCAGATCCAGTGTGAGGAACAGGAGCAGATTGGAGTCTCGTCTTCTTCAGTTTCTCCACCATCTCAGCAAACACCACGTTCTTACCTAAGGCTGGTCTTGGTGTGAAGGTTTTTCTGCACTGAGGGCAGCTGTAGATTCCCTTCTGATCCTCCTGATCCCAGCAGTCTGAGATGCAGCTCATACAGTAACTGTGTCCACAGGGAATCGTCACTGGATCCTTCAGGAGATCCAGACACACTGGACAGGTGAACTGATCCTCAGCCCATGAGATACTGGCTTCTGCCATTTCTCCTTTTAAACACACAGACAGAGAGACGATACACACTGCAGTTTGACAGTCAAGTTCCTTCTGAAGGGTTTATAAATCATCCTGATAACACACCTGAGAAACATAGATTTTATAAACTGTGACTGTTCATTATTCAACTGGAAGCTAATTTCTGTCTTGGCTTATTTCTGTTCAGAGACTCGTATATTGACCTTTTCTGTTCCTTTTATTGCTGAGTTTTATTTTCACATGTTTGTTTCCTGTGTATAAATAGGTTCTTTATAGAACACAAGGGTTCTTGTTTCAACAATTATTTTAAAACATGTATTGAGTCAATATATTGGACATCAGTGAGTCTCTCTTACTCTCATCATGGTCCAGATCTTGTGCGTAACATGATTTACATTAGTGTGTGTGGTGCTAGTACTGTTAAAGCCAAGCATTCAGAGAGTTTAATCATTTTTAGACAATATTTTATTTTTTTATATTTTAGACAAATTTGTCATCTAAAAAGTGTAGTCAGTGTAGTTAAAAAATAACTAAGTCACACAATACCTTAATCTATTAAATCATACTTTTCTGTCAATCTGACTTACTGTGTGGCCGATCATCATCTGAACTTCTGCTCACTTTAAAACACACCAGGAAAACACAAACTGTAAGTGAATCTGCTGAACATTATTATGTGCACTACATGCCTTTATGATTCAGAATGAAGAGATCTAATCTACAAATTATTTAATTCATAAAGGCACTTCATTTATCTCCTTCACTCACTTATTTCTTCACTTCTGCTTTAGTGTACTACTACTATTATCCACAATCTTCATTTCACACACACTCTCAGAAAAATAAACCTGTCACTGGGCCGGTACTTTTTCAAAATGTACACCTTTGTACTTTTAAGGTAGGCCTACCAATCTGCAGCCTTAGGTACAAAGATGTTTATTTTGAAAAGTTTTTTTGACAGTTTTCTGCGAGTGCACTATCGTAAAAACTGGGTAAAAATATATGAATATCACATAAATCAATAAAAAAATAAAAATAAAACAACAAAGCTTTGCTGCTACTTGTCAGATTATATACCCAACATCACGGTGAACGTCGGTGAACGGTGAACACATTCCTGAACTATGTTCTTAATCTGGTAATGAGTCACACACTTATTTTATTAGATTTTTATTTATAATTTTTTTCAGAGACTCAGTAGATCAGTGCTTTATTTTTGTGTCCAATTTAAGCAAAACAAAAAACTCGACAGAACATTTCCAGTTAACTCAGTCTCAGTCTTTCTTATTGCAGAGAACAGGAAAAGAAAGGTATAATAATAATATTGAGTCTCAGTCTTATATATATATATATATATATATAAAGACTATATATATATATATATAGTCTTTATATAGTTATAATTTTACCAACTGAAAATCTGCCGGATTTAAACGAATTAAAATCATGTGACTCGTGTTTTGCTTCCTCGATACGCAAATCATAATCAAGTACAGCCGAAATGTCTTTTTTTAAACTGAAATGTCATTGCCTAGTAGTGTATTTGACTGATGCTCTGTATCTTTTCGTTGTTAGTATGCTAATGTACATACTTTGCTAATATACTTGTTGTTAAATCAAACCTTACCTTCACGGTGCGCCATTTTATGCTCGACGCCTCGACACGAAACCGAAAGTAAAAGGTGACGTCACGATGAAGTGAGTTTTAAAACATGGACAGATCAATCTAGTTAACATAATGTTTTAGGTCTATTGCTGTTTATTTCCGCTTACTTTACACGTTACTTCGTATAAAAATATTATATATTATATTAAAAGATATTATAGGAATTTCTTTAGGCAATAACATTGGCAAATGGCTTCAGGGGATTAAAAGTTTAATTCAAAATGATTTATTATAAACAAACAAACAGATTAATTAATTAATATACACTGTGTATATATAATATATATATATATATATATATATATATATATATATATATATATATACTGTGTATTATGCCCCATGACATCTTACTGATACTGATTCATCATGAGCTGTCAATCTGTAGATGTGTGAGTTAACTGGTCAGACGACACAGTTTTGCTGTTGTATCATTTTCTAATCCAATCATGGCGTAGAGCGGCTGAGTGAATGTGGTCTGGACTGTGTGGATGAGGCTCATTGTGTCTCCAGAGACGCTGTAGAAGGACAAAATCCCTGCGCTGTGATCCACATACACTCCTATTCTACTGGAGATATTGACCACAGGAAGGACGGTCTCGATGTTATTGTGCCAGAATGAGCAATAGTCTGGAGAGCAGAACAAACACCAGGACTGATTGTTACGTCCAGGCACAATCTCAGGACCATCTTCCTTCCTGCTGATGCTCTTATACGTCACTGATAGATCCACTCCTAATGTCCCATCTCCAGCCCACTCCACCTCCCAGTAACAGCGTCCAGTCACACTCTCCACACACAGCGCCTCGGTCCAACAATCAAATCTGTCTGGATGATCAGAATACGGCTGATCTGTGTCAGCGAAAGTGGCCGCTGTGTTTCCCTCAGACAGACGGAGCCAATGATTCACTGAGTTTGGATCCAGAGTCAACTGGTGGAAGTCTAATGAAGAGAAATGCACAATTGTTTATTATCTGAATGAATCCAATCCAGTTCTGTTTATATGAAAACTGAACTTGATTCACACATTAGTGCACATGAACAAAATGTCAACATATGCGCAGTATGTCGGTCTCCATGTTCAGAAACGTTTCAGTCCGATTGAGCCATCAATGCGATTATAAGCAAATTATGAAAGCGCATGTAAACTTAGCCAAAGAAAACTCAGTTCATTTCAACCTATAGCATGTCATTTAAGCCCAGACAAGTATTTTTGTAATTATCTCCCGCTAGACTGGATTTCAGACTTGGGTGTGTTTTCACAGTAATTCACATTGTAGAAACTCACAGTAACTCCTCTCTGGTCTGATATTCAGGAGCCAGAATGAACTGGATGGATTTCACTACGGAAAACAAACGTTCAATTCTCAAAAATATGATTCTCTAAAAAATCTAGAGCTTTTTATACATTTCACAAATGAACTCATTTCTGTGAATAAATGAATCCCAAACGTACTTGTGGAAGACATCTTTACTTCTTTTTGCAGAACTGCTGCAGTTTGTCTCTGAGATGAGAGACAGATCTCACTACATCATCCAAAGACAGACGAGAACTGACAGTGAAGCCGTCTGTAGATCCAGAGAGAGAGACAGACGACACTCTACTAGGGCTGCAACGACGCGTCGACGTCGTCGATGACGTCGACTACGAAAATACGTCGACGTGCGTGAAATGCGTCGACGCGTCGGCGGCACATTATTTACGTTCTAGAATGGAACAGAAGATCTAGAATAATGGCAGCTTCTGCTCCCGGGCATAGTGAAAATGATCATTTATCATATAAAGCCAGACCGCGACATTCAAAAGTGTGGGAGTACTTTAAACAGAAGCCGAATAAAACTGTGCTTTGTTCGCTCTGTAATGCCGGTTTCACATTGCGCGCGGTGGCAGAGCAGGTGCTGTGCGCGTGGAGAGCGGGAGCTTTCACACTGCCAGTCAGTGTTGCCAAGTCCCGGTTTTTTCCGCGGAATTGGGCTACTTCTACACTGTTGCCGCGGGCTGTGTCTCATGTCCGCGGGTTGAAGCGATCCCAATTATGTGATATTTAGCCCCGGGAATGAGAATTTTAGCCGGCAGCCCTGCAAAAAAACACACATATTTAACCCCCCGAACGCGATGTTTACCAGAGAACCTCCCCGAAACGCGATTGGGCTTGTTTTGGACTAGTTTTGAGTAACGAATGGGTGGGTTTTGTTGTGTAAACCTGGCAACCCTGCTGCCAGTGTTCTCTCACGCAGCTGAACCGTGGCGCGTGTATTGCAACAGACGGTCACATTTTCCGGGGTTCTTCTCCGACCCCAGTACGTCTCGTGCTTTTATTTATTATGGGCTGCATATATCTCCTGTTAATGCGACCTGGTTCCGCTCTGTCCCAAACACATATGCATAATAACATGCTGTATATAGGTAGTTTGCATGATTAAAGTAACATTAAAGTTAAGATATGCCTCTAGCTTTAATCATTTAAATGTGTCTTTGAAGTTTGGGCTAAAACTTCTGGCAGCTTTAGTCGTTGTTTATGCACATGTATCTTCAAAATAGACGACTAGTTATACTATATTAAAACTATGCTGAAAGCTCCTGTATGTGAACCTTTTGCAGATAAATACAAGTGCATTTTCGTTTACTATTGACACAAATCAATAAGTAAATCATACTCAACTACTATAGTAAACAACTTTTCCTAATTAGGCCTACTCTGTATACATTTTATGATGAATAGTATCATTATATATTATGTTTAAAAAGCTTCTTGTGTTCATATATTTCTTTATAAAATGGCATAGCCTACTATGTACACTACCCTTCCTGAAATACAATTAATATTGTCATCATTCATTGATTTCATGTTAAAATAAAATACAAATTCACTACCCTCTTTGAAGTACAATAATCAGTAAAAAAGAATCATAAGATTAATCCGGGAAAATAATCGTTAGATTAGTCGACTAATCGAAAAAATAATCGTTAGATTAGTCGACAGAAAAAATAATCGTTAGTTGCAGCTCTACACTCTACACACGCAAACACACAAACAAAAACTATATAGACACAAACACAAACTATACAGACACAAACACACAAACACAAAGCATCAGCTGTTTTTAACACTGATAATAATCATAAATGTTTCTTGATCATCAAATGAGCATATGAGAATGATTAGTGAAGGATCATGTGACACTAAAGACTGGAGTAATGATGATAAATTCAGCTTTGATCACAGGAATAAATTACACTTTACATTTTGCTGCTAACATTACAGAGTTTTTAATCTTTAAAATAAATAAATGACCAATAATGTCTGGTGCTCATCAATTAAAACGCATGATAACTCACGTGTTTATGAAAGGTTTAAACATGAATGCACATTTAAGTTCTAATTTGACGTTAAGATGTCTGTTGTTATGCCTATCCATAATAATATCCAACGCTAAAACAGTAAGAAAACTAGAGTCTTGTTTCAGGAGGAAGTTGTTTCTGTGCCGTATGTCATTTCTGAAGGGTCAAGGGTCAAGCCAAACATCACTTGTCTCTTCATCAGACACATATCCTTCAAGAATGATTTTATGTTCAATATTAAAATAAGAATGAATGATAATCAAGTTATAACAATTTCCTACATTTGATAAATCAGTTCTCTATATTCAAGGAGTGATTTTGGATATTGTAGTGTTTTAGTTGCTCTGTGCTTTTGAATCCAGCTCTAATGTCTGTGTCAAGACGTGCTGACAGGCAAATGTCCTTGGTGTTTGAAGTGAGAAGAGATCAGCATGTGTTAACTATATGTCTTACTGAGTTGACCCCTGGGGTCATCCATGTAACAGCTATGTGACTCTTTTGGGGAGAAATGTACCTCTCTGATACTTTTCTTTCTTTATAGAATAAAGTCACTTCTGTACTAAATGTAGTATCAGCATGTTTTGGAGAAGCTTTGTTGATAGTTAGTTAAGATGTCCCGACCTTGATGGAAACTGTTTTTCTGGGGAACTTTGTGTGTGTGTCTCATGATTCTGTGCAGATCCAGTATTGGAGATGGTCCTTTCGGCAGACAATTCTAGACTTGGAGGCGTCTTTTCTATGACCTCCGAGGTCACTAGGGACTAATCTGGGCCTGGGCGACATCAAGTCTACGCATTTTTAGTGATATATGCTCCTATCTGTCTACGTGTGGAAAGTTGCTTACATTGCATGTTGTTAGAACCAATCAGAATCATTCCACATGGCAGTAATGACGTGTCTAGACCTTGAAAACAGTATAACTGTTCAGAAAATTGTATGTACGTTAGACGGAGGCGGGGAGACTGTTAGAGGGAGCGCGGCCTACGAACTCCTCTTGAGCTGGCTTCTGCTGATGAAACTGCAAACTATTCTTCAGTAAAATTTTCTTTAATTAATCTGACTCCTGGGTCCTAAGCGGTTACCCCAACAGTTTATGGTGGAGATTTGGCGAGCAATCATTCCTTGGTACACCTCTGGCAAACAAGTAGATAAGGTAGTATATTTTTATTATTAGACTTGTCTGTCTGGAAGAGACTGGGTAAGGGGAACGGGAGAGCTTTATTTCAATGGGAAATAGGGAATAATTATACTAAGGATTGTGTTTCGGCTATCTCTGAGTAAGTCGAGAGCTTTTTGAGAAACGCAAAGGGGTATAAGAAGTCGCTCCAGTAGGCCAATAATTTGGAAACGGGGTGCAACGTTGGCATGCTTAAAGGGGAGAGAGCTGATTAAGGGCTAAGGTAAGGATACCACTCCTAAGGGGGCATGCGGCACTGGACAAAGGGGGCCAGTGCATCACCGCAAACCTTCTCCGTCTCTTCCAACTCAGATAGGGGATCCCCGAATTTAGGACAATAGACAGTTAGGGATTAAGTTATTAGTTAAACAATATAAAAATAGATTCAGGGTTGTTTGCCAGGGATGCATCAGGAACGATCCCGAGTAAAATGTAAGGTATGACCCAAATTGGAATGGACCAGTAAGTAACTTTTTCGTATAAGTGTACTTTGCAGTTTCATCACGCAGAAGCCACAGCTGTCTATGTTAAAGATCGCCGCCTCCATCTCTGCTGGTATAATTTCAGGTGAGTATGAACTTTGACTAAAATGATGGCTAACAATTTGAGTGACATGATCAGTCCAGATAAAGATTTTGAGACGAAAGACAGCAAACGCTGTAAGCAGCCCTGCTCTGAAGCCCTGACGTCAAAGAAATTTGAAAGAATTATTAAGTAAATGGGCAGCAAAGGTTTTAATTCTAATTGGAAAAGTTAATCAGAAACTTGACTGGCTAAAAGCTAAAAGACTGGAACATTTTTAATTCCTAACTGTTTGTGAGATAAATTGGCAGAAATTACTGAAAATTATGTAGGATTTGGTCTGTGTAGTCTGAGTAAAAGGACTTGAAGTTGTTTTTGAAAAGAAAAAGGAAAAAGCAGATATAGTCACGGACACGGAGGGATTTTAAACAGAGGTACACAGATTGAAAATAAGGAAATAAGTAATAAGTTCATATATTGACGTCTTAAGGAATTCCTTTTAAAGGAAAGATCCATGATCATTTTAAAATAAATTATGAGGTTAAAAATTAATGGCAGTAACTATATAATTAGAGACATAGAGGGTTTAAATGATAAAAATGTTCAAATGATTCGTGAAAAATTCTGATAAAGTTTATTTGACTGGATGTTGGTAAAAACACCGTAGGAGAATTGGTGTTAATAGCTAAAAAAAAAAACCCTAGAAGCTGATGTTTTGGTTTCAAAAGATAAGCTCATGCAGAACTGTAATAAAACAATTTGCTTATCTGAATCTGCCCCACCATGTCATTTCTGGTGCTGTGGCTAAAATTGGAAGAGTAACTCAGACTCAATTTAGATGTTTGAAGTTTAAATTTATTGTATGGGCAAAAGACAAATATAAAATTATGATAATTTGAAAACGTAATTTCTGGCAAAAGATAGAGTTAAAAGGATAATGTCTGATGTTTATTGGAAGATAAATGCAATCTCTAGCCAAGTCTTATGCTGTGTTAGAGTGACAAGTTAAAAGTTTATGAAAATGCAGTACCAGTACTGAATGCACAGAAGTCTCTCTCTTTCGAAACCAGCTCAAGGCTGATATCTGAGCCTGTGCCACAGATGATGGAAGATATTGATGAGTAAAAGCACATGGCATCACTTGAAAATAATAAGACATGTTTTAGGGAAAACAGTGTTTAAAAGGGTATGAGAAGAAGTTGACATTGAAGATATTGATGAGTAAAAGCACATGGCATCACTTGAAAATAATAAGACATGTTTTAGGGAAAACAGTGTTTAAAAGGGTATGAGAAGAAGTTGACATTGAAGTTAAAGTCTTAGAAGACTGTTAAAAAGGTTATAGAGAGAGAGAGAGAGAGAGAGAGAGAGAGAGAGAGAGAGAGAGAGAGAGAGACTGCTTGTGGAAGCAGGGATGGTGCAATTTGTTATCGCCCTGCTAAAGCTGAAACAAAACAAAGAAATGATATCAGAACCAAAACAATCCAGCTGACTTTTGTAGAGACAAATTAATAATGAGCAGATGCAAAAGCTGAGTTTAAATAATAATTTGAGTAAACACTAAAAGTAAAATTTGAGAATGAGCAATTAATGTTTAATGTATGTGTGGGTGTGACTGCTCTTTATGTTTTGTATGTGTTGTATGTGTTCCTAGAACTGTTCTGTCCTAATTGGGTGTCATTAACCTCTGGAATGAGTATTTGACCATTACAGATGGGTTAAGGTAAACGACAATCTTTAGAGAAACTGATCATTTTGAAGGAATCTGGTGAAAAGACGATCCAGAACACGGGACAAGCTTTAAATGGATTGTTATCCAGCTCTGTCTGTTATGACAACTTTTGTCATTTATGATGTTAATTTGAATTACTCTCTGGATTAGTTCAAGTGGAATTGTAAAGTTAAAAATTGCCGTCCATCATGGGTTAAAACCCTTGTCTAAATTAAACTGAGGGCTTAAATTTAAATAATGTCAATTGATTAAAAATGGTACGTAAATGTTATAGACTTGACGGCAGAGACAAAGTGACAAATTGGCTGAAGTCACTATCTAAATTATCCAGAGACTCCCTCAAAATTCTGAAATGCCGGAGGGCGACCAAAGAGATAACTTCTAAAAAATGAAAAGTTTTATTTTTACTTTATTTTAATTTTTTTATGATGCTTTGATTTATATAGAGAACCACAATTAATGTTAAAGAAGCAAGTGACTTTAAGTCTTTCTGTGTGACTGGGATTGAGATAAGAGGAATATAATATTTTGGTTTCTGCAGAGCAGTAGAGATAAGAAACAATAATGATCATATTGTGTGGCATCTGCAGATTGATAGAACAATAATGAGAAATAGCCCAAAGATTAATGTTGTGTGTGAAGAAGTGATCTTCACCGCTGCAAGCGGCAGCACTGACACACACACACACACACACACACACACATACACACACACACACACACACTCAACCACCACACGCTCTCCCTCACCTGTTGATGTCGCTATTGGTATAGCGGGTGCACACGCGATCCCGATAGCACTTAGACATTTTTCCACATTCTATACTTCCCTTCTGTTATTAGGGATGGCAGACGCGAAACAGACGTTTCGGGGCTTTGCCGAGATCCCGAAGCGCAGATGTTTCGAAACACTGCTCCGAACTGTGATTCGAAACACCCATGTCACGTGACTATGGCTAAATGAAGCTTCAAAGTGTTTCATCAGGTGGCGCCTTCCGAAACTGTGTTGATTAAAGGGGGCGGGGACAAGCCACAGTCACACATCTGTATAAACCTAATTCACCACAGTTTAAAAGTGAAGTAAATCCATCTTCACCTCGTGGGTTTTTGTGAGAGGAGAGTGATTTTGTGATAGCGGTGATTTTGTGATAGCAGTGAGATTTATAGTGTGCTTTGGTTAGTTATATTTAGGCTAGATTTAAATTAGATATAGGCTATTGACTGGCAGGTATAGACAGTGACATATAGTTAGGATAGATATAGTGACACATTCATATAGGCTAAGTTAGATAGTGACAGATATCACAGCATAAGTTAGATATATAGAATTATATAGATATAGATTCATAGGTGATATATAGATAGATATATTAATAGAATATATAAAAATGGAGGCTGCACGCAAGAGATGCCGTACATCTGTGGTGTGGGACAGTGATGCGCGGGTTGATCCAAAATGAGCAGGTGCCCGCGGCCACCCGCGGTTACCCGCGGTTACGAGTCATCCAAAAATATTTTTAATGATATTCTTGTCACGGTCGGTCGGATCGTCAATAAATCCTTATTTACCTTTTGAATGTTGAGCGTTATTAACTTTTGAATAAATGCTGACGCGGGACAAAATGCCCGATTTCCCAAAACGTTGAACTGAGCAATGCCATTGTACCATTTTAATAGGCTACTTTTAAACGCATTTAAAGTCAGTTTTATGTATTTTCTGAGAGGGGGCGGGATTTTTGTTGGGAAAGTCGGGGGAGAGACGCACACTTCGATTAGACTGGATAAACACATGCAGCATCTTAATTGTTAAGAAAATTAAACGAAATAAATGAATAAATCAAGCCTGTATTACATAACACTAGGCTATATCATACAGCTTTCAGAAAAATAACAGTTTGCGCTCCTAAGGGCTTTCACACTTTTCCAAATATTTTCCAAATGTGGGCTGATGAATTCTTCAAGCCGGGTCGAAACATAAACATCGCGTTCATCAATAATATGCATCTGGAGCTGAAATGGAAAATGATGGGCCGCCGCAAGAACTGCCTGCTCTCGCCGCTGCACCTCTGAGCGCACCACGTCAGGGCCTGAAACATTTTCTCAATGGCCCAATGAGCTACGATGAGCATTTACTACTTTTAAAAAATGCGGGTCAGGAAGCGGGTCGGGTACAATATTTTCTTCTTTTTTTTTGCGGTCCGAGTTGCGGGCGGGTTAGTTGAAAACGTCGGTCGGGTGCGGGTTGTTTATACATTGACCCGCGCATTACTGGTGTGGGAGCATTTCCGTTTGGAAGCACCAAATAAAGTGAGATGTGTGTATTGTGATAGGCAGCTAGCCTTCTGCAACAATACATCATCCATGTATTTACATCATCCAAAAATATTTGTGCATGCCAGCAACAAGTGTCCCTTGTGAGAGGATTTTTTCAAAGGCTGGAGAAATTATATGTAAAAAAAGAAGTCAGCTGAGTCCTTCAACAGCAGAGCAATTCATATTTATGAATAAAAATGTTTTGTGACAAATGTGACACATTGTGGCTTTATTTATTTTATTAATGTTCATTTTGTATAACAAACAAAATATATATAGTTCTTTACAATGACGAGGCTACAGGTTACAAAACCAAGATCATGTAGTTGTCAGACAGATGTTAAAAACAATTTTTTTTACATGGATCATTGTCAAGGTATTTCAGATCAGCACATGGAAATGACCACTAGATGGCGCCGTAGAGACGGGTGTCAGATTGATTCGAAGCTTCGAAACAATATGACACATTTGCTTCAACTGCTTCAGTGCTTCACGAAGTCTCGGTCTGCCCATCACTATCTGTTATTCCCTCCAGACATATCACACACACTCACTATTTGTTTGTTGCATGTTTTATTGTTAAATTGCGTGTTATATGTGGGTGTAACCGGGTTGCTGGGAGCTGGGCCGGCAAACTCGAACTACTGTAGGGCGAGCGGTTATGACGTCATCATACTGCGCCGCACCGACAGTGGACCGGAACCCGGCGAAACCATGTCTTGTCTTTATGTGGGGGGGATACTAAAGTTTTAACCTGGCAACGAAATGGAATTGTGAGTTAGTGTTGTCAGGTTTATTATGTTATTAGGTTTATTGGACAACATTGGGTTTTGTTTCATTTGGTTTTTGGAGGAAAATTAAGGTATTTAAAAGTAGAAGATATTACCTCCTGACACTTACCTGTGGATGGTAGTGCCCCAAAAGGGGCGGAGTTTGGCCTTTAAAAGCAGTGGCCAGACTCCAGTATGGGACTTGTTTTCCAAGTCGAGCAAACGTGCTACTGCGGTGCCGTGAGCTAAAGAAACCCTCCGTATATAGTGGATACTTGTGAGTTTTTGTGTACATAAATGTATAGTTATCTATCTTTCATTTATTTTGTTGTTTTATTTTTGTTGATTTGGTACTTTGTTCTTGGGACTGTACACTTGTAAATATATTCACTGCTGGACTATTGGATTTTTGGTGCACTTGTTAATAAACACCACCATACTCTGAAGAGTACTTGCGGGTTGAGCCATCATCTTTTATTTAATTTTATTTTATTTTTTCCCATTTTGAACCGTAATACGTCCACAGTAGTCTGGAGGAGACCCAGTTTGGGCCTGCCAACGCTCTACTGTTTCACATTTGGTGGCAGCGGTGGGATGGCTACCCGTAAGAAAGCACCGAAAGGGAAGAGGCCTGGTCTGCGCTCACAAGCAAAGCTGGAGGATGACATGGACGAGACATGGGACAGCATGACATCGGAGGGAGAGGAGGCAGCATCAGTAGAGCTTCCAGGAGTGTCGAGCAAACCCAGTGTTTCGCAGACCAGTAGGCCTTCCACATTGTCCAGCGGAGGCATGGCAAGCCTGATGAGGGACTTCCTCGATGCGCAGCAAGCGAGGGAGGAGAGATATCTGCAGGAGCTACGAGGGCTACGGGAATCTATACAGCACTCTGGCAGATCGACTATAGCTACCCCGAGTGACCTCGGAAGCCTGCGGATGGAACTTCCGACTCCTGGCCCTTCTAGAGTATCCACAGCAGCAACCAGGTCACCGACACAGCCAAGGCCGCCGATACATCGAGCAGAGACACCGGTGCCGGTCCTACAGCCGGGGGACGACATCGAAAGCTATCTGCGAAGATTCGAGCGACTGGCCCGAACATGGCAATGGCCAAGAGGGGAGTGGAGCTGTCGGTTGGTGCCATTACTAACAGGACAAGCGTTGGAGGCTGTAATGGCAAAAATTAATTCGTCGACATCACTAATAAGAGACAAACCAAGATCCAATTGTCTTTATAAAGATTTATTTTCCTTGCAAGGAAGAGCCACGGTCAAACGCAGCCGCTCGAGGCTACCTTGAGTGTGAACTGCTAAAACAAAAGAAAGCACAAACTTTTATACCCTCAATGTTTTAACAACCCCCTCAGTAATTTTCCATACATCTGGCGAAACCCACTGAAGGTTTCGCCTTGAGCAAGAGGTGAGACAATACACAAATGGTCCCCCTCCTGTCTTGGATCTCATTTGAATTAAAAGCAAGAAACACAATGGTCCTTCATCTTCATCTAACAAAGCATGTTAGCCAGGAACTCAGATTCCAAGAGCAATAAAAGATAAAAGGGACAATGTATGGCTTCCACAGGTGAGGCCTCTTTGATCTGACTCATTTAAAACACAATAGAGAAAACAGGTGTGGAAGATTAAATCTTCTGTGATTAAATTTTTCCCCAACAATTTCCCCCTTTTATCATTCTTTGATAACTTTCAAAAAAGAAAAATTTTAAATGTGTATATAATAAAAATAGAAGTAGTAATAATAGTCACTCATCACATTCATTAAAGCTGGGTAACAGCAACCTGTCGAGTCTTTCTGTGGCATGAAATGGTTTCTGTCACCACAAACCCAAATTACAGCATGCGAAGTGTCACTTGGTTTGCTAAACGTACAGGTAAAAACCTGTTGTGATACTGCCTATCACCGCTGTGCAGTTCCCTGTGGTCGAATTCTTGATGTCAATTCTGACTCTGCAGTCAGAACACCCTGCTTTCACGTTCAGCTTCAGTCTCGTGAGCACACGAACACATCTCCTTGAACATGCATCACTCTCAATTTTGTAATCAACATGTCTGTGTGGTTGTACCGCTGCGTTCTCTTTCGAGCAGACGTTGGATGTTTTGTTGGAATCTTCCCTTGCTCGATGTCCGCTGCAGCTCTAAGCACCACCTACTGGATTCTGTAGGCTTGAAATAGGGTTTAACTTGAAAACTGGTTGGCTCAGCACCACGTTGTGCCAGTGTCTCTGCTCCTGAGATGATAACGGCAAATGATGTTTATATATCTGCCCGCACAGACGTTTTCCTCCTGCTTCTCTCTCCTCTTGGCTCCTCCTCCCCGATCACTGTTGGGACCTTTCTGCAATGGCTCGCATGCACCCACGCCGATCTCTCTCCGCTACTTTGACGGCAGTGTCGTCAGAAGCCTGACAAAAGGCCCTAGCCACCTTTCCGCCTTCCAGCTCTTCGTACTCAGGTCCTGTTTTACCACGTGATCTCCTGGCTTGATGTTGTGCAAGGGAGTCTCAGCCGGTTTCCCCTGAGCAGTTTTCGCCTGCACACAGATATCAGACAACAGAGAAGACATTTCTTTGCAATAATTCACAATTCTATTGATGCAAGCTATTGTTTACCCCCTTCCATTCCCATGAATGGTGGTCTTCCAAAAAATGTCTCAAACGGGCTCAGATTTACTAAAGGCCTTTTCTCGTTTTCATGTATTTCAATATGCATCAAAATGCGAAATTTTCAGCAAATATTGTAACCCCCTTATAAACTTCATTCATTTGAGTACCATTACCATTACCATTCCCCCTTTGGCTGCAGGCTCGCCCATGCAGCCATTTATCATAATCATTGAAAATATTGTTGAGGTAAACAAGGCTTGCCATCACTTCTTGTCTAGACGCCATTTTGCACATTCACACATCATTCATAAGTTTCCAGCCACGTCTCCACAGGTGCTTCTCCGCTGCTGTGGCAAATGCCTGCATACTCTGTAAGGAAATCAAAGCATTTGTGTTAGTTTCAGATAATAAAATGCATTCTGGTTCCTTTGACTGCTGTGCTGCCGCGGCCTTCGCAGCCGCATCTGCTCTCACGGTTTCCTGTTGAAATAAACACTTTGTTGTTAGTTACGCTGCGCATTTAAGTCTTAACTTGAAAGTTTCCCATAAACATACTGAAAATATCCAATAAAATGGAAGACAAATCCGTATTTCATTTCTGTAAGCCGGGCTAAGTCAGTAATCACTGTCACTGCTCTCCCATCATGTTAGGGGTGTGTGATACCTCCAAAATTCAAACATGCCAACTTTCTGCTATCAACCGTTTGACGACACACACATCCCTAGGTCAGACCCACAGTCACTCCTCAGAGACTAAACACTTTAGAAAACATATATGAAAACAAACAATCAGTGGTTCTTTTGATTAATCAAAATCATAACAGACCTTTTTGGCATTCACTCAAACTAAACAATACAAATAAGTAAGATAGATAATAATCCATCTTAGCGCCTTAAATCTCTACATAAAACATCCTTCAGTTTACATTTTGTGCTTTGCCCACAGTTTCTCACTGTGCATCACATTCTTATCAACCTTCCTTCAGTCAGTCATTTCAACACAATTCTTCACAAACTGCCCTACTTACTATTTCCAACAGACCCATTTTCACTCATCATAGCCCACCTCTTATTTAACCATTAACAAATATAAATCTAAATTTGTTAATGTTAAATATACTTCATCAAAATGACAAAATTATCAATTCGTATTACGTTCAATCAGCTCGTTCACTCATCTTTATCTCGTGACATCATACTTAATCATACTCAATACCCAATTCTTTATCAAAATCTTTTCAGCTCCTGTTATCAATAAACAAAATTAATTAATTAATCAATTAGGATTTCTTTTAAAGTACCCTTTTCTCCATGCCCTGTCCATTAAAACTCCTCTTATATCATGTAATTTGGCAGTGATTCTTATCATCAAACTTGCCACATCAATTTCTTTAACGCTGGTTAAAACCAGTCTCTATTTTAAAAAGCATTCATATTTCAATGTCTATTTTAGCCTAATTTGACTTTGATTGTTCACAATCCCTGTCAGAAATCCAAATTTTTTATTTTTATTTTCTATTTATTTATTTATTTTTTTGTTTCCTGTATGAATCAAAATATGTCTAGAAGTTATCTAGATATTCTTTTAGAAGTTATCTTTTTGGTTCGCCCTCCGGCCTTTCATAAATATGAGGGAGTCTCTAGATCATTTGGATAGTGACTTTGGTTAAATTGTCACTTTGTCTCTTAATTAATCCAAAGATAAATTAAAATAGTCTTCATCCATGACAAATTTGGTCATAATTACTAGTGACAGACAGAGCTGGATGTCCAATCCACTTAAAGCTCGTCCCATGTTCTGATCATCTTTTCATCAGTTTCACTCAGAATAATCAACTTCCTCTAAAGTTTTTTTGTTTTGTTTAACTTAACTCATCTGTAATGATAAAGACACTAATTCCAGAGGTTACTGACACACTACACTCAATCATGACACATAAATATGAACTGCTCATTCTCAAAATGTGCTTTTACATGGTCTCTTAACCAGTTTCAAATATGTTCTTTCATTAGTTGTTTATTTTTAGAAAAGTCAGCTGGGTTGTTTTGTTCTGATATCATTGTTTTTGTGTAGTCTCAGCTTTAACTGAGCAATAACAGATAGAGTACAATCCCTGTTTCCAGCCTCTCTCTCTCTCTCTCACCCAGATAATCTTTTCAACAGTCTTCTAAGACTTTAACTATAATGTTAAATTCATTAACCCTTAAATCATTAATCCTTCACAAAGTTTAGAAATGTCATAGTGTAACTTATTGTTTCAAGTTATCTTTAGTTTAGATTTCTTTGTTATTCAGACCTTCTCTTTAAACTTCAAAAGCCATCCTCATCTTAAAGCCATCACCATGTCTCCAAATTATCCTCTGCCATCCTAATGACCTGCAGGATTAAGACTATGATAGAGACATATTAGTTCAATATCATACAGTTTTACTAATCCAAATAAATTTTGTTCTGCTCCACAAAGTTATCAATCACAATCACAGCATGGTCTCAGCTGGCTCTTGAATGCCGATCTCATTCATAGCTCTTTTCCTTCAGGGTGTTTCCTGGCTCTCAATTTATGCGGTATTTGGTGAGCGGTATAGAGGGGCCAATATTAGGGCAGGGGCTGCTGTGTCCAGTCTTGACCTTGGCCCTTACGAAACACAGCTTCCCCCCCCAACAGAGATGCTGCTGGCCTCACAGACATCTGCCTCACCTCTCATACACACCTCACATAAAACCCCCTCCTCCTTTTTTTTTTTTTTTTTTTTTTTTGGTAGGGGGTCCAAGGCGACTTATCGTGATTCCCCTGGCTTGGGTTGCCCCCCGTCAGGCCGTAGGAAGTCTTACCCGTCATCGGGAACAACCACATCGTGCTCAACCTCGTCATCGCTTTGAGATCTTTGACCCTAAACAGGATCCGATATTTTCTGGAGCCTTTTGGAAAGTGCATTCAAGAGTCATCAGAGCCATCTGGTCTGCTTTCAAATTAGCAAAAACATGGAGACAGGTTAATCATAACAGAACTTAACCACTAAAATCCAGCATACTTCTTCAAGGCTGCCCCATAGCAGTGCTTAGATTATTTTCAGTGAATTTAGCCAAAACAACTCTCCATTCCATTTAATGTTCTGCTACATCTGTGACTAAGGCCATCAGTTCTGTACATGGTGAAGGCTAAGAGTAGACAGAAGTTACTGGTCATATCATACATTAATCAAAATTTCAGTTCAATTTCCGTCTTATTGCCCTCTTGATGGCACCTTTTTTATATCTTAACAAATAACTGTCTATTGTGTTCACATAATGCCCTGTGCTTTTACTCATCAATATCTTCTATCATCTGTGGCACAGGCTCATATATCAGCTTTGAGCTGGTCTGGGATGAGAGAGAGAGACTCTGAGGCCTTCAGGGCTGGTACACTGCATTTTCATAAACCTTTCACTCCTCACACTAGCTCAGTGTAAGATCTGGCTTTGTTTTCAAATAAATATAAGACATTTTCCTTTTAACTCTATCCTTAGACAGAAATCACATTTTCAAGTGATCATAACTTTATATTTGTCTTTTGCCCCCAAAATAAATTCAGAAGCTATAATTTTCACTCAGATTGAGTCTCTGTTACTCAAATTAGGCCACGTGGTGGCCGGATTGAGATTACAAATTGTTTATTTCAGCTCAGCACAGGCTTATCTTTTGAAACCAAAACATCAATTTCTAGGGTTTTCAACATTTTAACACCTATAGTTATTTCAACAACCCAATATTCAGTCAAATCATCATTATCAGAGTTTTGCAAAGGTGAGAAGAGCAAGAACATATTTATTATATCTTTTTCATTTAACTCGGTTAATCAGGATTTATATATTTTATATATCTTTTACAACATGTTTTATCATCTTTAACTTTAACCTCATATTAAAATTATCTCAAATCCTTCCTTCAAAAATAATCACTAAAGAATTTATCAAGCTTATTATTTTCTCATTTTCTTAGTGTAAATCTGTTTTATTCCTTTGTTTTTTTTTTTTTTTTTTTTTTTTTTTTACTGATTTCATTTACAGAATTTAGTCTGGTGGCCTGATTTGCCACACTTTTTACACCTTATGGGTGTTCAGACACAGTTACGCGCAAAATCAATGGCCCAGCTGAGCACAATTAAAACGCTCTCATCTTTAGCTTATGGAGCAACGTTCAGCAACCTGTGTGCTCCAAAAGTGGCAGTCTGTCTGAGAACAGAGCTCGCTCGAGGTCCAATAAAACAGACAATGGCTTGCAATTTATGGTGCTTTATCAAAGTTTATCTGCTTTTTTCACCAACATTATTTTTAGTTACTCAAATTATATATCTCCCTTCGGGTATGGCACCTCCCCCATTTTATAAATTAATGAATACGCACAAACATCTACAAATTTGAATTCTCTTGTTCTCTCTTTGTTTGTAGCTAGTTAACTTCCAATTACAATAAAAACATTTCTGCCCATTATCTTCATCAGTCCAGCAAATTTCTTTGAAGTCAGGGTTTCAGAGCGGAGCTGCTTACAGCATTTGCTCTTGTTCATCTTACAATCTTTATACCGACTAATCAAATTACTGATCATATCACTCAAATTGTTAGCTAAAATTTAGTCAAAGTTCATACTCACCAGCGATCTTTAAACAGCTGTGGCATTTTAATTTCTCCGTTTCATTTCTCCACAGTCAATGCCTCTCACACCCAGCATTTCGGTGTCTGCTCACAGTTCTCACACGCGTTCTCACAACAGCCAATTGATTTATCCTTTTCCTTCAACTGACTCTTTCACAGTCCCAGTCCGGTCACTCAGCGGTGACACTCAAATCATGACATTTAATGAACTTCGTATACGTTGCATGCATTTCTGGCCATATAATTTTCTCATTTGATAAAATACCGGTGTCTCATATTCAGCTAGCTTGCTTTGGATTTCCCCATATTGGCAGTCTGATTCTGTGGCTTTTCGCGCGCGCGCTATTAATCTGTTGGACGTCTCCGGACAGATCTGATCTCCTCGCCCGAGATCAGCCGGGCGGACACTCTCAATAGTGCCCGATTTTGTGCCCTGGTTACCTGACCGCGGGCGGAACCAACCCAATCTAGGTAATATGGTTCCCAGACCAATCTAGGTCTTATTTATTCTCAGACCAATCTAGGTCTTATTTATACCAATCTAGGTATTTAATCGCCCACGTGATTTCAGTTCTTTTTTCTACCTCGTAAAAAACATCAATTCACGCTGCATTTGCCACAGAGTCAGACTCGCCTAATGGTTTATCCCTATCAATTCAATTTTCAATTAAACCAAATTCTATAAAATAAAAAATAAAACATTTCCCCCTGAATTTAAAAAGTTTGTCTCTTACCAGAAGCGCCCCGTTGCCATCGGATTCGTTTTCTCTGATTCCAGTGTCTGGACCCTCAGGACACCCCAGAGCAGTCAGCCCTTCTCCCTCAATTCTTCGGGGTAAGGCTGTGACTCTAAGTCCAGGATGATCAGGTCACTGTCTGCTCTCGGGGTCCAGAAGGCACATCCAAGGAATCCCAAACTTCTGACACCAACTGTAATGGCAAAAATTAATTCGTCGACATCACTAATAAGAGACAAACCAAGATCCAATTGTCTTTATAAAGATTTATTTTCCTTGCAAGGAAGAGCCACGGTCAAACGCAGCCGCTCGAGGCTACCTTGAGTGTGAACTGCTAAAACAAAAGAAAGCACAAACTTTTATACCCTCAATGTTTTAACAACCCCCTCAGTAATTTTCCATACATCTGGCGAAACCCACTGAAGGTTTCGCCTTGAGCAAGAGGTGAGACAATACACAAATGGTCCCCCTCCTGTCTTGGATCTCATTTGAATTAAAAGCAAGAAACACAATGGTCCTTCATCTTCATCTAACAAAGCATGTTAGCCAGGAACTCAGATTCCAAGAGCAATAAAAGATAAAAGGGACAATGTATGGCTTCCACAGGTGAGGCCTCTTTGATCTGACTCATTTAAAACACAATAGAGAAAACAGGTGTGGAAGATTAAATCTTCTGTGATTAAATTTTTCCCCAACAAGGCATATCTTGCCATGGATGAGGACCTTGCAGATGATTACGACCACCTGAAGGATGCCTTGCTGCAAAAATTCAATATCTCTGCTGAGACCTACCGCCAGCGGTTCCGGGCAGCAACAGTACCAGAAGGTGAATCACCCACAGAGACATACCACCGTCTGCGGAATCTCTATCAGCGATGGGTACGTCCTGATCTACATTCCAAGGAGGAGATCGGAGAGCTAGTCATCTTGGAGCAGCTGCTTCGAGTACTGCCTTACGACAGCCGTACCTGGGTGAAGGAGCATGAACCAGACTCAGGACTGGCAGCTGAAAAGTTAGCCCAGCAGTACACTTCATCGCTCTGGCCCGCGCACGCAACCGTTTAAAGGTAAAATACGCCATGCACATACTGATAAACCGCAAGAGGCTCCACATGAATTTAAGACTGTAACACCACAGAAACTGATTTGCTTCTCATGTCAGCAACCGGGGCATAAAGCTGCTGTGTGCCCGGCGCGTAAGGCAAAGCTGACAGGGTTTTGCTATGCTCCTAGGGAAGAGGACAATGAGATGGACTCTGTAGGGGTGGGGCAATGCAACAATATGCTTTTGGACATTACAGTGAATGGACGTTCGATAAAAGCAATGCTGGACACTGGTAGCTCACTTTCACTAATTAAGTCATGTCTTGTTTCTAATGTTGACTATGCTAATACCACTGACATACAATGTGTGCATGGGGATGTAAAACGATATCCCAAAGCAGAAGTGTTAGTGGGGGTGCAAGAGCAAATGTATCTCTTGAATGTAGCGGTAGTCACTTCGTTACCGGCAGACATGATTTTGGGGAGAGATCTCCCAATTTTGAGTGAACTGGTCAATGAGAAGGGAAACCAGGGCATCAATGTTGTGAATGACAGGTCACCAGTTTGTTCATTTCCAGTAATGACAAGAGCCCAAGCCAAGGTTGGTCTGCAGCCTCTGCCAGACTTGGACAGTAGTCTGTTGCAGGGCGGGACCAAAGGCCCAAAAAAAAAACACGTCGACAGCGACGATTAATGAAATACCTGGGTACTCCAGTCCCAAAGCTCTCCACGGAGGGTCTTGAGTTTCTTGGCTGGCAAGTCCCAGAAAACATTGCTGTGTTACAAAGGGAAGATGAAACATTAAAACCTTTGTTTGCCAAAGCTGAAGGTCAAGAAAATTCTAAAATGTCTGATGAACAATATGTTATTCATGATGGTGTATTGTATGTGCAATCTGCTGATGTTTTACGTGTGATAGTGCCCCTGTCTTGTCGACCTCTTGTTTTACATTTGGCACACACAATTCCATGGGCAGGACATCTAGCTCAACAAAAGACATATACACGCATTAGTTCACGGTTTTACTGGCCTACCATGTACACTGACGTTCACACATACTGCACTACATGTTCCACATGTCAAAAGACCAGTGCTGTGCGTCAGCGGGGTAAGGCCCCATTACAACCCTTACCCATCATATCCACCCCTTTCCGTCGCATCGCCATGGATATTGTGGGACCACTAGAAAAAAGCAGTGCAGGACACAGATACATTTTAGTCATCTGCGACTATGCCACCCGCTACCCTGAAGCCTTCCCACTTCGCACCATCACAGCACCAAAGGTTGTTCATGCTCTCATCCAGCTGTTTTCCAGGGTAGGTATCCCAGACGAGATCCTCACAGACCAGGGAACGAACTTCACTTCCCACCTGATGAGACAATTACAACAGCAACTGGGCATCACAGCACTGAGGACCAGTCCATATCACCTGCAGACAGACGGACTAGTGGAGAGGTTCAATCAGACGCTAAAGGGCATGCTGCGGAAGTTTGTCGCAGACACTGGCCGTGACTGGGACAAATGGCTCCCCTTCGTTCTCTTTGCATACAGGGAGGTACCTCAGGCTTCAACTGGGTTCTCACCCTTTGAACTCCTGTATGGCTGGCAAGTCCAAGGACCACTGGACATCTTAAAAAAAACCTGGACGAAGACAGCAGACACAGCGGAGAGAAGCATTGTGAGGTTCATCCTGGAGATGAGAGACCGGCTAGAGAGGTACAGAGAACAAGCAAGGGAGAATCTTCAAGAAGCACAAGTGGGGCAGAAACAACGGTACGACCAACATGCCAGACTGCGTCAGTTCCAACCGGGACAGAAAGTGCTGCTTTTGTTACCCACTTCAACGAACAAGTTACTCGCCAAGTGGCAAGGCCCATATACAATCGTGAGGAAAATGGGACCTGTAACTTATGAGATTCATCACCCTGACAAAAGAAGAGCTCACCAGACCTACCACGTGAACCTGTTAAAGGAGTGGAAGGAGGTCCAGGTTAAGCCTACAGAGACAGAGACATCGCTGATGGTGAGAAATGTAGCAGAGGAGGAAGATGAGCCTGTGCCTGACATGAGACCCCAGAGAGACCTGGGAGCTGTGACTCTAGGCCATCTAGACGGGCCGAAGCAGACGGAATTACGAGATCTACTCGACAAGTTCCCATCACTGTTTCAGCCAAGGCCTGGGCGAACAGAGCTCGTGCAACATACCATCCATCTCACTGACTCTACTCCGTCAAGACAGCGACCTTACAGAATCCCAGAAAGACTGTTGAACCCTTTGAAGGCAGAGATTGAAATGATGAAGGAGTTGGGCGTCATCGAGGCCTCCACAAGTGAATGGAGTAGCCCACTTGTCATCGTGCCAAAGAAGGATGGATCACTGCGTGTCTGTGTTGACTTCCGTAAGCTAAATGCCCAGTCAAAGTTCGATGCCTACCCTATGCCGAGGATCGATGACCTATTGGAGCGGATTGGACAGGCACACTACATCACGACATTGGACCTGTGTAAGGGGTACTGGCAGGTGCCACTTGACCCAAACTCCAAACCGCTCACTGCCTTCAGGACCCCCGTTGGACTATACCAATTTACTGTCCTACCCTTTGGTCTGCACGGGGTGCCTGCTACCTTCCAGCGGTTAATGGACCACATTCTCCAGGGCTGTGAAGGGTGGGCAGCTGCCTACTTGGACGACGTGGTCATCTACAGCCACAACTGGACAGATCACCTGGACCATCTGAGACAGACACTGGAGAAAATCCAAGCAGCCGGCCTGTCATTAAATGTTGCTAAATGCGAGTGGGCGAGGCAGGAGACCAACTACCTGGGGTACCAACTGGGCAATGGCAAACTGCGACCACAGGTTGGCAAGGTGGAAGCAATACGGCGTAGTCCTAGGCCTAGGACGAAGAAGGAGGTGCGATCCTTCCTGGGTCTTGTGGGCTGGTACCGCCGATTCATACCCGACTTTGCTACTCTGGCAGTGCCACTGACAGACTTGCTGACAAAAGCAGGGAAGAACCCGGTGGAGTGGACCGAGGCCTGCGAAGGGGCGTTCAGCGCCTTGAAGGACAAAGTGTGCTCTGAACCAGTTTTATAAAGCCCCGACTTCAACCAGCGATTCCTGGTACAGGTGGATGCTTCTGACAAGGGGATCGGAGCAGTACTGGCTCAGGGGACTACCGGAGCTGAGAAACCTGTGGTGTTCTTGAGCAGGAAGCTGTTGCCCAGGGAGACCCGGTATTCAACTATCGAAAAGGAGTGTCTTGCAATAAAGTGGGCCCTGGAAGCACTACGGTACTACCTCCTGGAGCGGGAGTTTGATCTGGAGACCGACCATCGTGCACTTACCTGGATTCACACGATGAAAGACCACAATGCTCGTGTTACTCGATGGTACTTGGCTCTCCAGCCCTACACCTTCCAGATCCGGCATTGCCCCGGGATGAAGAATCTTGTGGCCGACTACCTGTCCAGGTTCCCGGACAGTGCGCGGCTTGGAGAGGGGGGAGGTGATGTGAAGAAGTGATCTTCACCGCTGCAAGTGGCAGCACTGACACACACACACACACACACACACACACACACACACACACACACACTCAACCACCACACGCTCTCCCTCACCTGTTGATGTCGCTATTGGTATAGCGGGTGCACACGCGATCCCGATAGCACTTAGACATTTTTCCACATTCTATACTTCCCTTCTGTTATTCCCTCCAGACATATCACACACACTCACTATTTGTTTGTTGCATGTTTTATTGTTAAATTGCGTGTTATATGTGGGTGTAACCGGGTTGCTGGGAGCTGGGCCGGCAAACTCGAACTACTGTAGGGCGAGCGGTTATGACGTCATCATACTGCGCCGCACTGACAGTGGACCGGAACCCGGCGAAACCATGTCTTGTCTTTATGTGGGGGGGATACTAAAGTTTTAACCTGGCAACGAAATGGAATTGTGAGTTAGTGTTGTCAGGTTTATTATGTTATTAGGTTTATTGGACAACATTGGGTTTTGTTTCATTTGGTTTTTGGAGGAAAATTAAGGTATTTAAAAGTAGAAGATATTACCTCCTGACACTTACCTGTGGATGGTAGTGCCCCAAAAGGGGCGGAGTTTGGCCTTTAAAAGCAGTGGCCAGACTCCAGTATGGGACTTGTTTTCCAAGTCGAGCAAACGTGCTACTGCGGTGCCGTGAGCTAGAGAAACCCTCCGTATATAGTGGATACTTGTGAGTTTTTGTGTACATAAATGTATAGTTATCTATCTTTCATTTATTTTGTTGTTTTATTTTTGTTGATTTGGTACTTTGTTCTTGGGACTGTACACTTGTAAATATATTCACTGCTGGACTATTGGATTTTTGGTGCACTTGTTAATAAACACCACCATACTCTGAAGAGTACTTGCGGGTTGAGCCATCATCTTTTATTTTATTTTATTTTATTTTTTCCCATTTTGAACCGTAATACGTCCACAGTAGTCTGGAGGAGACCCAGTTTGGGCCTGCCAACGCTCTACTGTTTCACATTGTGAAATAGAATTTAGGAATACCCGTAAAGTTAAATGGAGTTAATATAGATAGGAATGAGTGATATGGATGAACAAATCATTCTAAAACAGTTTTAAGAAAATTGATGATGACTTGTAGTCCAAATTTAAAGTAATATGGGAAATTATGAAATCTGTAAGTTCTTGGTAAAGTTATGACTCTTTTGGGTGTAAGTGGCAAGATAAGGCTAGTGAGGATTTGATGAAGTATCACTACCAAGTGACATGAATTAAGAGGTTTAATATTTTGGTCATTTGGAGCTTACACTTGAAGAGTTTTAAAGGACAAGACATTGAGAATAAAAGAAAATTAAAAAAGGGTACTTTAAAGAAAACCCTGATGAATGATTTTGAATGTTGTACTAATAACATGGTGATTAATAATCTGGTATTTAGTATGATTAAGCATAATGTCAACAAGATAAAGATGAGTGAACAAGCTTATTGAATGGAATACGAATTGATAATTAAGTCATTTTGATGAAAAGGTTTTAACATTAACTATTTTCTTTTTATGGATAAGTTCATCAACAGTTATGTGGGCTATGAGGGGAGAAAATGAGTCTGTTGGAAAAAGTAAATTTAGCAAAAGGGTTCTTGAGTAAAAATTAGGAACAAGTTTATGTTTTAAGTGGAAATAATGAGATGGATGATATGAATGTTTTATTTTATTTTGTTTTATTTTATTTTCTATTCTTTTGAGAAAGAAATGTATAAAGGGTAATGCAATTAAGGTGGTGCATGCTATATAAGACTGAATGCAATTGGATGGACTATTCTGTTGTTTATTTTTATTTATTTACTTTTTATTTTTATTTCAGGCCACTATTGAGTTTTATACCTGAAAAGGTCTGTTTTGAAAAAGTAATTACAATCATATTTTTAATTGGAAATTAGGAACCAGCCTAAATTGGTAGACCATTAATACCCCCACTTTGGCCTCAGGAGAAACTTAAAGGATGGGTTCTAGAATCCACTGCCTCTCCAATATAATTGTATATATATATATCTTAATTAAATTTATAATCAAAGACTTAGTCAATATTTATCTTTCTATATTATTATCATGAATTGAATTATCCTCCCTAGGTATGATTTTGTTTCTTCCTTTATATTTTCTAAAGTTTGTATTTGCTCTCTGAGTGGTGACTGAGGGTCTGTCCTAGGCGTGTGTGATGGCTCACGAGAACATTCGTATCAGGAAAACTGTGTGATCAGGAACTATTATTAACCTGTCTCCATGTTTTTACTCATTTGAAAGCAGACCCGGGGCTCTGCTGACTCTTGAATGCACTTTCCAAAAGGCTCCAGAGAATATCGGATCCTGTTGATGGTCAAAGATCTTAAACGATGACCAATGAGCATGAGGTGATTCCCCGATGACGGGTAAGCTCTTCTTTTGGCCAGCGGAGGACAACCTAAGCCAATGGGGGTCACCGCCATTGGGGCACCTCCCAGAAGTGGGGTGTTTTTATGTGAGGTGTGTATGAGAGGTGAGGCAGATGTCTGTGAGGCCAGCAGCATCACTGTGGGAAGGGGAAGCTGTGTTTCGTAGGGGCCAAGGTCAAGACTGGACACAGCAGCCCCTGCCCTAATATTGGCCCCTCTATACCGCTCACCAAATACCGCATAATTGAGAGCCAGGAAACACCTTAAAGATTGGCATTCAAGGGTCAGCTGAGATCATTCTGGTCACTTTAACCTTGCAAATTTCAGTCATGTGTTCAGATTTTAGAGGCATCACACACCTCTAACTTGATGGGAATGCAGCAAAAGAGATTGCTCATTTAGCCCGGCTTCCAGAGATTAAATATGGATTTGTCTTTCATTTTATTTTATTTCCTATTTCCTTTTACTGAAACCCTAAAGAATTGTATGAATACTATTGTACTATATTGTCTGTTCCCCTCTCAATGAGAGAAAGCACGTTATCAGTATGTTGATCAGGAGTTTTGAGAAAAGAAGAACATTGGGGCCCTGTTTGTGAGTGGGAGGGGTAAAAGAGCCTCAAAACGGGGACTGGTCTTTTTAGTGGCCAGCATGTCCGTGATGAGGTGAAGAGACAATTGTGACCCTAAAGGGAAACATGCGTCACCACTTGACCTTCCCTAGTGACCTCACTTGTAGACCAGACGTGGCGGTATGGGACCCCCACATATGGTCTAAAAGGGGGGAATGAAGGGTCAAGGGTCAAGCCAAACATCACTTGTCTCTTCATCAGACACATATCCTTCAAGAATGATTTTATGTTCAATATTAAAATAAGAATGAATGATAATCAAGTTATAACAATTTCCTACATTTGATAAATCAGTTCTCTATATTCAAGGAGTGATTTTGGATATTGTAGTGTTTTAGTTGCTCTGTGCTTTTGAATCCAGCTCTGATGTCTGTGTCAAGACGTGCTGACAGGCAAATGTCCTTGGTGTTTGAAGTGAGAAGAGATCAGCATGTGTTAACTATATGTCTTACTGAGGTGACCCCTGGGGTCATCCATGTAACAGCTATGTGACTCTTTTGGGGAGAAATCTCTGATACTTTTCTTTCTTTATAGAATAAAGTCACTTCTGTACTAAATGTAGTATCAGCATGTTTTGGAGAAGCTTTGTTGATAGTTAGTTAAGATGTCCCGACATTGATGGAAACTGTTTTTCTGGGGAACTTTGTGTGTGTGTCTCATGATTCTGTGCAGATCCAGTATTGGAGATGGTCCTTTCGGCAGACGATTCTAGACTTGGAGGCATCTTTTCTATGACCTCCGAGGTCACACTAGGGACTAATCTGGGCCTGGGCGACATCAAGTCTACGCATTTTTAGTAATATATGCTCCTATCTGTCTACGTGTGGAAAGTTGCTTACATTGCATGTTGTTAGAACCAATCAGAATCATTCCACATGGCAGTAATGACGTGTCTAGACCTTGAAAACAGTATAACTGTTCAGAAAATTGTATGTACGTTAGACGGAGACGGGGAGACTGTTAGAGGGAGCGCGGCCTACGAACTCCTCTTGAGCTGGCTTCTGCTGATGAAACTGCAAACTATTCTTCAGTAAAATTTTCTTTAATTAATCTGACTCCTGGGTCCTAAGCTGTTACCCCAACATTTCTTACTGGAATGGTTTTGTGAGTGATATTCCCTGGAAGAAAGTTTGGACATCACAAATACCTGATAACTAACAAAATGAGAGAAAGTGCTCTCTCAGAAGACTAAAGAATGACATGAATACCCTCTGTTCTTTCTAGAGAAACCTGAATCTACTTTACATTTATTTTGGAATTGCTCTCACACAGAGACATTTTGGTGTGATATCTGTGATTTTATCAAATGTTATGTGAATCCTAATTTTGAATTCACATATAGAAATGTAAGTTTTGGTTTTCAGGAAGGTGAAAAGAAAAAATATGTTTATTTCATAAATCGTAATTTTCTGTACAGCCAATGTATTCATAAATGTACATTTTCTAAGATTTAAGATTTAAACTTGAGATGAAAATGTATTTTGAATCCATTGAGTTCTCTAAAAACTTAAAAGCTACGAGAACAGTGGCTGTGTTTAAGGACTTGGCACTTAATCTGAACTGGAAGACTGAAGGACCTTGGCGTATTATTGCATTATTTTGGGATGACAATGATGAAAATTGTTGTTACTGTACTTTCATACATTTATACGCTTCAACGTCTCCAACACTTCCCCATCAGAGGCTTTTTAAGCCTGTCCAGATATTCTAGCGGCCTGAGAGTTTTGTGAAAATGATCAAAAATGCTGGCAGTGGCTGGTAACTTAAAAAAATAAATAAAGTAATTAAATCAAATAAAAAAAAACACTGGAAAGAGAAATTAAAGGACCTAAATACAGGAACAGCGCAGCCGTGTGGCGTCTGAGCAGAAATGCAGCCTTGGGGACGAAAATCTTATCAAATGAAACATTTGTAGTTCTATATATATTCTATATAGTCTAGTTCTATATATACTCTAGTAAATAAAGCCCTTTTTATGTGTACTTCCGAATTGTTCGATTAATCAAAATGATAGGACCTACTGAATAAAGAGCAAGGCGCAGTCATATTAAAAAACACTGTGAGCATTGAACTGACCTGTATCTGGAGAAAATCACCACAAACAGTGCCTTGCCTTTGTGTTTTGGTGGTGGTGGTGTGTGTGTGTGTGTGTGTGTGTTTACTCTAGTTGAGTGATAGACAAATGATCCGTCAATTGATCTGGAGGAATTCGCACCGTTTCCAAGCGCTAAAGGTCGATGAGAGATTATGTCAGATAAGAAACCACAGCTGTGAAGTCGGACATTTTATACTTCCTGTTCTACACATAAAGGTACACAGTTCATTTACTCATACAAGCAAATGAAAACAAATGCCTGTACTTTCCTTGTAGGGCTGCTGTAATGGTGTGTTTACAAAGCACTTTTGTTACATGGCAAGAAAAAGCCAAGAGAAAATGTGATTTATTTTAATTGTTGGTGGTGGTATCATTGTTCTCATATTCGTTCCATCCAGTGTCTACTCTTTGACTAAGTGGGTGATCTATTATTGATTTCTTATTATTAGTTATAGCAGCCCTTTGGTTTGGTTGTTGTTGAAATCAGTTATGAAGAATTTTAAAAGTCTTGTGCACAAAACTGCATCATTCAGACACATCCAGACATCAAGAATCAGCATATGAAACTAAACAATGGTGACAATCAACAAAACATCTGATGCTGCAATGCATGGAGCAGTTGCTCTGACCTAAAAAAAGGGCACTCCCCTACCAAATACACATTGAATACTTCAAGCATAGACTTGACTGTCCTCTTGGGACACTTGTAAGACGCATGGAAGACTCTCAGCTCTGTTTGAAGGTTGGTCTCTTCCCCCTGAAGTCCAAAACTCACATAGTGAATGTGCTGTATCAACACCTTGGCCAATATCCTTCCACTGCTCTGGGTCAGTGAGTCTCTGCAGTGACATCACAATGTCCCGAGTCTTCCCTTCCCCATAAAATTTTCTCTCAAGCTCCTGTCTCAATCTGTCCAGAAAGGTATAGTATGTCCTTCCCCTGTGATATTCCTCCAAGGTCTGGACTGCATCATCTTCTCTTGCTGATTTGGAAGTGTATTTCAGCTTTGCAGGGACTTTTCTTTGTCTACCTGGAATATTTGTGGGAATGCTGATGTCATTTTCCTCTGCAATTGTTGTGCCAGTGTTGTATATTTGTGAGAATAGGCTGTCTCTCCTCAGTTCCACTACTCCCTTCAAGACACCATCTAACACAGAGTAAGCAGCAGCCAAGTCCAGGTCATCCTGCTGTAGTACTTTTGAGGCAACTGATGTCTCCATGAACACTGGCGTTGCTATTTCAAGACACAGCAAAAATTCAAAATCTATGCTGCTCAACAGCATTTTAGCTTCTCCTGCAGCCAGATCGGGGGGGTCACACTCTCTCAGATCTCTCAAGTACTGTAGGGCAACAGGGAGGACCTTCCTAATTGTCTTTAAAGCATCTTCCCTGCAGCTCCACCGGGTGTCTGAAAGCCTCTGTAGTTCAAGGACACGTTGGTCTGGATTCATGGCTTTTTGAGTATCCAATAATGCAGCATGGCGCTTTGTAGAGTTGGCAATGAATGTGTACAGCCTCTCAACGACTGTAAAGAAATCCACAAAGTGCTTGTTGGATTATGCACTCTCAACTAAAACGAGATTTAAACAATGTGCATGGCAGTGCACATATAATGCTCTCTCATTTTGTCTCTGAATCCGGGACTGCAGCCCATTGTAGCGTCCACTCATATTGGCAGCTCCATCATATCCCTGTCCACAGACATCTTGAATGTTGAAGTTGTTTTGCTCAAGAAGCTTCATCACTACATTCTCCAGTGCCTCTCCCGTTGTTGATGCCACATCACATAGTTGGACAAAGCGTTCCTTTATAGTCATGTTGTGGACATATCGCACAACAAAGGACTCCTGCTCAATATGCGACACATCAGTGGTCTCGTCCAGCAAAATAGAAAATTGTGATGCTTCTGTCACTTCCTTCTGTATGATTCTTTTCACATAAAGACTAAGTGCTTTTATGAGGTCGTTTTGTGTCCTATTGGACAGGAGAGACACCTGACACCTTTGGTTTGATGCTTGTTTTTCCTTGACTGCATCAAGATGAAGCCCAAGTATGCTGTCATATTGGCCAAGCAAATCCACCAGGTTCAGAAAATGTCCTCTATTTGAACTTGACAAGTCTTCTTCATTTCCCCTAAAGGCCAAAGCTTGTTTTGCCAGATATAATGTGATGTCTATTAAACGGAACATAATCTCTCGGTTTTTCTGCCTCTCTCTTTCTTTGGTTGCTTTCATCTGAGAATCAGCTACTGCAAAAGCCCTCTGCAGTGTATCTTTTGTAAAGGCATTCCACCTAATCATGCTTAGCACATGCAATTCACTGCTGCGGTGCTCCTTAATCTTAAATAATCTCCTTAACCTGCCTCCACAAGTTTATCCCTACAGACTTCCATCCTGTCCTGCTCTGGAATCTTTCCTCATTCATAAAATTCCTGCAGCTAAAGCAATGCATGGCATCATTCAGTGGAGAATATTCCAGCCAGGGGTCATCATTATACCATTGGGCTTGAAAAGAGCGCCCATCTGGATTTTTAGGGAACTTTACCATAGGACAGCAAGGCCCGACTGAATTGGAAAATGTGATGAAGGTCTGATCATATTTAAGATTGCTGCTTTGTACATGAGCTGGATCTGTGGGATTAGCCAACCTCAGCAAAAAAATCTAAATCTGTTGACTCTGCCCCACTCGTCATCTCAATATCTTCCCTTGCTGATGCTCTCGTCTCCCTCATCTCATCCTCTTGCTCATCTATCATTTCCCTATTTTGCCTGTCTGTCCTGATCTCATCTGGGATTGGCTCTGGTTCTGGCTCTCTGAATGCAGCTGATGCACTGGGCTCATCATCTGTCCAATTACATATTATTGTTATTGCCATTATCATTATTATTTTAATGCCCACTAGTGGTATTCATGTTCTGCTCAGACAAGATCTTTGAAATGACCTCTAAAATAGCCTATGTTTTTTTTAGATTACAATTATTTAGCATGCAGCTCTTTAACCCTGTACTTTCTAGCATGGTCCTCTCATCTCATATTTGGTGATCATCACTTAGGCCTACCTGATCTATGTGCCTCCTCCTGGTCCACATTTTCCTCACATAGACTGGAGGCTTGTGACTGCTCCTCCTCATCTTAAATGGAATGTAATAATGAAACATTGCCATTAGTAGGCTAAAATATGAGTCTGATTAATTAATCAATTCACCTACACAATGTCATGTCATCTTTATCACAGTGCATAGTCTCTGTCTCACCTGCTGGTTGGCTTTTTCGCAGGCAACCCTGCAGTGATGTGCTGCCCTTTGCTGCCTCCCTGAATCGTCTCTCCCTCTCCTGAATCCGCCTCTTTTCAGTGGGCATCTTGGCTTCAAACAATACCCAAAATAGTGATAGGATTTAGACATTTAACCATTTTGAATAAAATAATTAATGTGATGCATTACTTCCATCATTCATTCTTCTTGCTAAAACAAAATGTGAGAAACTAACTATCAGCAGACATGTAGCTTAGCTTGCCTAATGCCTACCAAAAAAATAGTAGCCTTGGCTGCTTGTCTGCAAGCTATCTGTCTGATTATTTAGGCTAAACGTGGCACACTCATCCTGGATTTATGAAGATTTTAATTCATTTCATAAAACTTGATGATGATGATCTTCCATTTGTTATACCTTTCCGACAACGTTAAGTCGTCTCACCCGACAACCGCGACAATCTCCTTCTAGTGCCGCTCATTCAGGCTCAGCTTAGGTGCCGGTCACGTGCAGCGCTGCAGCCACAGAAACAGAGTTTGTCCTTCCCCCCTACTGACTTTCACTTATGGACGGGTGCCCGAATATGGAAGTGAATGAGGCTTTGGATGTTGTTCCTTTTTGTAAAATCTAGGCCTACGTGAAATTCTGCATTCATTGTGCAATTTTTTAATTTATTTTTTTCCACCTCGGAAGGGCAACGTGAGTCGAGAAGGGCATATGGGCAGTTGCCCGGGCAACCTGAGCAACCCCCCTGTGCACGTCCCTGCCTTCAGTGATTCTGCTCATTATCACCAGGGGTCTTCAATTAATGCCTTAATTATCTCACTAACTTTAACACTGATTCAGTGTTACTTTAATGAGTGGGAGCATATGTTCTCTGAACTGTGTTGATTTAACACTGGGGATTTTGCTGTGAAAACTTGTGGATTGGTAATTAAATTTTACAAGCTGAATACTTAGTTCAGTCAACTTAAAGATTTAAGTACATTGAACTCAATAGTTTTCTACAATTTCTTCTAGAACAAAATAGTTTTCTTAAAAAGCTTGTTAAAATTATGTGGAAACTGCCTTAAATTTCTCAAGCATGTTTTACTCAAAGTTGTAAGTACAAAATACATTGGAACAACAATGGTCCATGTATTAATGTATATTTATTAAACTGGAGATACTGTTCACATTCACATTCACAGTTAGCAGAGTTAAAAAAAATGGACTTAACAAAGTACCTGATAAACTTCACTGCAATATACACCGATCAGGTATAACATTATGATACTTTTTTTGGTCCTCTAACTTATGATACACAAGCTGTGTAGTTGCTGATCCAGTGACAATCACTTTATTTAAGATATTTTTTGTGGACTCAAGTGAAATAAATTCACAGCAATAATATACTCACATTATAAATACTAGTTTATAAATTTAAATGGCAGTTGGCCAATTTAAGGCTGTCGTTTTCTGCGAATTAAATTAGGTAACTTGAGTTTTAATTTAGTGCACAGTATTTTTACAGTAACATACTGTGGTTTACAGTACAATTAACAGTCAATTGTTGCCAGTATTTTACTGTAAAAAGCCTGGTATGGTCTATCAGTTTAGGCAACAAAACAGTTTTGGAAATATACAGCTTTAGTTACTCATTTTAAGGGTTCACTGACTTTCTCCAACCTGCACTGTAAATGATTATTCACTGTATTCAATTAAAATGTGAAAAGTAAATCCAAATATAGGGTTCACAGATTTCTTGCCACTGTATTTAGCAAAAAAATATTTGATTGAGAGATTTGAAAGCTACTTTTGACTGTCAAACAAGTTACATACAATTTAAACAACCCTAACTGTGACTAAATTTCACACATTTTTATACATTCTTATTACAATACTCAGTCAAAAAGATATTAAAATCTAAGGGGCAAGGAGACTGAGGCTTACGAAGGGCAGGTAAGCTAGTTTAGTGAGCACCAAAGTCTTATATCAAAACCTGACCACCTTGTGCACAGGTCTCACACCACACACACACACACACACGTCAGGTCAAACACCAAAACACACTGCACTCTGTGACAGAATCCCACCACCGCACACAAGGGCCTACTAGCGGACTGCCCTGAAGCCTCAGCTCCTGCAACAAAAAGAACAAACTTAATCCAAACAGTTTAACAAATAATACAATTAATACTGAAAAGGCGCAACGGAACAATAACACAAAAGAAAAGAAAATGCCTTCAATGAAGTTTAAACTCAGAATACCAGAATTGAAGGTGGATATTTACAGCACTCTCACATAAACATACAAACTAGAAAAGAAACCAATACAACACCAATACAGATTGGAAAACAAAAATAAGAAAACAACAGATCCAGATATGCGAAAGAGCAGATTTATTCATGGACGTAACCCAAGCAAACTCATGCTGAAGAGCAGGCTCCGCACAGCAGACCAAGCGAGCTCGCGCTAGGGAGAAATGTAAAGTCACCGGAGAAGCCAGTGCAGACAAAGTAGTTTGGTTGAAGTGTAATTTCAGTTACCGGACGAACCAACGAAACAAAGCAGCTCGCGTTGGAGTGTACTCAGTTACCGGAAGAAACAGCAGAGACAAAGCAGCTGGCGTTGGAGAGACTCAGTTACCGGACGAAACAGCAGAGACAAAGCAGCAGCATCAAAGAATGTTCCCCCACAGGCTGCACTGAACACGGTGGTTCCCAACTATTCCTCCTTCATGTTGCTACAGTTGCAAGCATGCAAACAGAAATAGGCCAATAAGGCACGGGAATACAGCGGGGGAACGTTGAGCCAGACAAGGGAACATCCACAAACGATTCTCAAAACTGGCGCTGAAGCGGAAAGCAAGAGCAATCGGAAAGGGCGGTCCACGGGCAGTGATGCACAAAACGGTGCTCTGACACACACACGGTGCCTTAAAGCACCCGTTTATATATCCGAGACACGGCATATGATTGGACCACACGTACACGTTTAATTAAACACAAGGCGCTGTTTATCCCACTACAATAAGAATGAAAGGGTGTTGGTATGTGACAGGAACATTCACTCAAAGAGAGTGTGATAAACAGGTCTAAGAATGCCTAGAGAGATAACACTCTGAGAGATGAGGCTATAAATATAAATGTCACACCCTGCAGCCACTCTGTATGACTGCTGGCCTTTTCTTGCAAGGAATTAAACCATATTTAAAGACAGTTGGAAATGTTTCTCTCTTATTCAGTGATATAATTTTATTTGCCACAACAAGAGTATATCAGACAAGAGTGAAACGGAATGAAGAATGCGGCGATGAACACGCATTCCCAGACAGCCGCTGAAAACCAGCTGTGTTTGATGTTGTTAATCAATTTTTTTCTAAGTATATTTTGATTTCAGTAGTTTGAGTTTTCATTTTTACCATCTGCCTTTTGTTGAATGAGACACGTGAGTTTGTGCATTCATTAGTTATCCTTATAATAAATGTTTAAACTGCACTTTGCCTCACGTGCCCCACCCATAGCCGGTGACAATCCTGCCCTATTAGTATAGACACAGCCCTGAGTGAGAAGCACAGAGTCCGCCAGTTCTGTATTCTCACTGTTGCAGCTGGAGTTTTACAATGTCTGTGCCAAAGAGGCATTAGAAGTGTATGATTCATACATTTCTTATGCCCATGTAACCCCTCCAGTTCGAACCGCCCGCTCCAAGCAGGACTCGAACTCAGGTCCACCGGCATGAGAGTGGGACGCTCTAACAAGGAGGATAAAGGCTGCAACGTCTAGCGTCAGTCGCTAGACCGTCTCTTGAGATCAGAGGAGTGAGCTTTACTCGCACAGTGACTACTAGCTGGCCTCCGTTACACTCACCCCCTAAACTTCACTCCCATCCGGGTCACGGCACCAATGTAATCACCCGCTTCAAGCGGGACTCGAACCCGGGTCCGCCGGCATGAGAGTCGGACGCTCTAACAAGGAGGCTAAAGGCTGCAACATCTAGCGTCAGTCGCTAGAGTGTCTCTTTAGATCAGAGGAGTGAGGTTTACTTGCACAGTGACTACTAGCTGGCCTCCGTTACACCCAGTACAGTCAGATGACTTAACATATGAAAACAAACTGACTAAAACTGCTACTTAGAGTTTCTGTGATTTTCAGTGTGTGAGATTGTCCTATTTTGTTGTTGCTGGTGTTACGGTGTTACCATGTTAAGTTGTGACCTTATGCCAGATGTGAATGACCGGCTGCAGATTTGTCAATTCAGAAAGCCTGTATAGATAGCAGCTTCAGCACAGGGGGTCAGCACCCAAATGTTATTTGTGGTCCCACAACAGGAACAACTTTTCCTGAAAATTTCAGGACTCTCAATTGGGTAATGAAGGTGACGGAACATATGATCAAAATAAAGCAGTAAAATGGGGTGCAAAGCAGTAAAAAGAAATAGCTGCAATCAGCCATGTTAACAATCAACAAAAGATGATTAGCCTATTTGTCACCATTTCCTCATGCAGTTATTTTTATCTGGATTCATAAAGCTTGAGATCAAGGTTTTTATATATACTGGTGTTGTGATTGAATTCAGCACTTTAATATTGCCTCAAATCCACACAGTCATTAGCAGAAAAATAAGTTGTTGTTTTTTTTAATAGAATCTTGCTTGTTTGGACATTTCTGAGGTTCTAAGCTCCCATTTCCGCATTGGCTATCTTCAGTAAACAGATGATGATGAGTCTGTGTTTGTTATAAAAACCATGCACACGTGTGCCTCCTTTGGTGAATTTCAGTTTCCCTTTGGTTCACACCTTCAGCATGCTGGTGCAAAAGCTAAGCTGGATCATTTGTAAGTAATGAATTAGGTTCAACTGGCATGATTTCAACTGCTCACTTCAGTGTTTCAATTCATTTCTATTTGATTTTCAGTGCTGCTGTTTCTGTCTTAGCATGGTAAGAATGGCAATTGACTAATGTATAATTGTCACATGTCTGTCCTGTCCCGTGTAGCACATGTGTTGTTTTGTTATTTTGGGCCATGTGCTCCTGTCTCTGTCTGGATCCCACCCCCCTTGGGCCAGTACATTTTGACCTTCCTAGAACATAAACAGGACATTTCAACATGGTCAGCATATTAGCAGGAATTAAGCCAAAAATAAATTCATAGAGAATCATAAGAATCCTTAAAGGAATGATTCACCCAAAAATGACAATTTGCTGTTAATTCTCTCACCCTCAGGCCATCCAAGAGGTAGGTGACTTTCTTTCTTTAGTAAAACAGTAAAGAGGATATTTTAGCTGAAACATGGTCCTCTGTGATTCATTTAATGGAAGTCAATGGGTGCCGTCACTTAAGCCCCGTTTCCACCGAAATTACCCGGAAAAATTTGTACCAGGAACTTTTAGAAGACCTGCTGCTGTCTGCGTTTCCACTGCGGCCTAAAGTACCGTGAAGATTAGGCAAATTAGTCCGGTGATGTAGGACTGCGCGCGGCGCGACTGCTCCTCCCAGTCAGCGACGGAGTGTAATCATTTTTGTGCGATACATGTCAGCAACAATAACAAGTATGGAGGAGATTCAAGCAGCGCTGCTTTTGCTGGTTATGTATTGGTTTACTTAAGAGGTCATTAACAAAACTGCGGAAAAGAGACAAGCACTGATACGTATTCTGAAAGCTCGTAAAGCTAGATTTAAAATAAGACAAAGTTATTATCAGCTATACGGACATTGACCGTGAGATGGCTGAGACGAACGCGTGCCATTGGACAGAAAGAGCAAGACTGATATTTGCTGAACGCAGAACGATCATAGCAAAATACTTTGCTGGTTGAAATCAAATGCTGCATGAGCTCAACCAATCAGCATGTTCAGTGCCCAAGTCCCACCCCCGAAAGTTCCCGAACTTTAAAAAAGTACTACCTCTGGAGCAGGGCCGTTCGGAGGGGGAAATATTTACCCGGAACTTCATTTAGACCCTGGTTCCTGCGGTCAAAACACACCGAGTACCACCCCAAAGTTCCTAGTTCCTGGGGAAAGTTCCTGCGGTGGAAACGCGGCTTTACATATGCAGACAAAACTAAATTATACCCGCGGCTCCTGACGATACATTGAGGTCTTAAGAAGCTGTAACGGAGGGAATCCACTGGAGGCAAGCTTAAAGATGAACCCAAGTGCAGTTTAATGATTAACATGAACAGACACAAAACGGACTTGGACTTGGACTAATATGTTGGTTATGTGACTTATGAGCAACAACCTTTTTATTTTGGGTATGTCTTTTTATGTCAAAATGTGTGGCGTGCGGTGAGGGGTTAACAACTCTGATTGGCCATTGCATTCAAGAGATCAACAAACATGTCTGTGATTGGACACATTGCTCAACACTAAACAAACGTAAATAGCGTAAAAGACCTTCAAAGCTCTCCTGGGTGCAGACACAAATACGCACTGAGTGTTTGCCAAATCTGTTTGCCCCCATTGAACTGGGCCAGTCAAGTACAATTTTAAACAACAGAGTTAGCAAAAGAGCAATTACAGTGTGAAGTGTGTTTATTATAAGCATGCAGGAGAAGTGAACACTTTTGATAAGCAACAATAAGTCTGTGAACCCATTGAAAATATTCAGCTTTAGTTCACTTACTTTCTCCACCATGCACTGGGAATGATTACTCACTGTATATTCCATGAAAATGTGAAAAGTACAATTATTTGTGCGGTATTGGTTTAGTCATACTGTGTTTGTCTACAATTATCAAGGCAGAAATCCAAATATTTGGTTCAACTTCTTGCTATTGTATTTAATAAAAAAATATATCAGTGGGAGATTTGAAAGCTACTTTTGACTGTCAAACAAGTTACATAAAATTTCAACAACATGACTAAATTTCACACATTTTTATACATTCTTGTCTAACTTGTATACTTTACACTCATCTGAGGAGAAGTTTTACTCGTAATACATCTGTGATTATGAAAATGGTTAGGGTTAGGGCTATAATAAGTAGAATCTCTATATAATTTAATTGGTAAGTCGACACAGTTTCACTGCTGTCTGTCTATCAAATCCAAACACAGCGTAGAGCGGCTGAGTGAATGTGGTCTGGACTCTGTGGATGAGGCTCATTGTGTTTGAGATGCTGTAGAAGGACAAAATCCCTGCGCTGTGATCCACATACACTCCTATTCTACTGGAGATATTGACCACAGGAAGGACGGTCTCGATGTTATTGTGCCAGGATGAGCAATAGTTTGGAGAGCAGAACACAGTCCAGGAATGATTGTTACGTCCAGCCGCACTCTCAGGACCATTTCCCTTCCTGCTGATGCTCTTATATGTCACTCCTATATCTACTCCTAATCTCCCATCTCCACTCCACTCCACCTCCCAGTAACAGCGTCCATTCACACTCTCCACACATAACACCTCAAACCAACAATCAAATCTGTCTGGATGATCAGGATAACGCTGATTTGTGTCAGCGAAAGTGACCGCTGTGTTTCCCTCAGACAGACGGAGCCGATTATTCACTGAGTTTGGATCCAGAGTCAGCAGACGGAAATCTGATGAAGAGAAATGTAAAACCTAAAGTCAATGCCACTTGCAAATAATCCATAATGAAGTTTGTTTCTAATTATTTCGTTTGTTGCAGCCTATGTATACAAAATACAAAAAGAAACAGTTTCATCTGGAAACACATTATATTTTAAACAGTAAAACAGTCAAACTCTCCCGCTAGACTGGATTTCAGACTTGTGTGTTTTCATAGTAACTCACATTGTAGAAACTTCTCTCTGGTCGGATATTCATGAGCCAGAATGACCTGGACGGCTTTCACTACGGACACCAAAACACATCAGCAGTTTAATTCTCATGTCAAAAGGAATTCAAACCTATTTATCTTTGATAAATGAGAATAACCAAATCCCTAGTAAAGTACCTGTTCCAGATATCTTTTCTGTCTCCTCGCTGCAGAACTGCTGCAGTTTGTCTCTGAGTTGAGAGACAGATTTCACTACATCATCAAAAGACAGACGAGAACTGACAGTGAAGCCGTCTGTAGATCCAGAGAGAGAGACAGACGACAAACTCTACAGACACAAACACAAACTCGCTGTGATTCCAGAAGCTTGTTAAAGTCCTCAGTGTTTGAGAAGATCTCTGTTACCTGGATGAAAATAACATGATCGTGTGTGTGTGAAAGCTGCTTCAGCTCAGCGTCTCTCCTCCTCAGATCATCAATCTCCTGCTCCAGTCGCTCCAGTCGTTCTTCAGCTCGACTCACTGCAGCTCGTTCCTGATCTCTGATCAGCTGCGTCACCTCAGAGCGACGTCTCTCAATGGAGCGGATGAGCTCAGTGAAGATCCTCTCACTGTCCTGCACTGCGGTCTGTGCAGAGCGCTACACACACACACACACACACACACACACACACACACACACACACACACACACACACACACACACACACACACACAGGCTTCAGTGGGACTAGAAGAGCTCCAGCGCTGGAGGAAAGTCCAAACTGAGACTCAAACTTCTCTTCTTCTCCAAACTCACCTTATGAGACGCCACAGCCTCTCTCAGCTCCTGCAGATCTTTCTCTCTCTGCTGGATTCTCTTCTGGATGTTTCTCTGTGTTTGCTCAAAATGACTCTGCAGGAATCAGCAATATATGATTAAATCTACACTATCATTCAAATGTTTGTGGTTGGATCACTCATGAGATCTAGTATGAAGCAGTACCTGTTTCTCTGTCCTCGCTGCTACAATTGATACAGTGTCATGATGTTTGTGTTCATCCACCAAACACAGCACACAGATGCACCGCTGGTCAGTACGGCAGTAAATCTCTAGCAGTTTACCATGTCGAGAGCAGATCATCTCCTGCAGTCGTCCAGTGGCGTCCATCAGATTGTGTCTGTTACCTCTGAAGAGACTCTCGTGCTGTTCAAGGTGATTTTGACAGTAAGAGCTTCGGCACTCCAGACACGACTTCACTGCTTTCTGTTTTCTCCCAGAGCAGGAGTCGCACAGCACATCTCCAGATCCAGTGTGAGGAACAGGAGCAGATTGGAGTCTCGTCTTCTTCAGTTTCTCCACCATCTCAGCAAACACCACATTCTTACCTAAGGCTGGTCTTGGTGTGAAGGTTTTTCTGCACTGAGGGCAGCTGTAGATTCCCTTCTGATCCTCCTGATCCCAGCAGTCTGAGATGCAGCTCATACAGTAACTGTGTCCACAGGGAATCGTCACTGGATCCTTCAGGAGATCCAGACACACTGGACAGGTGAACTGATCCTCAGCCCATGAGATACTGGCTTCTGCCATTTCTCCTTTTAAACACACAGACAGAGAGATGATGCACACTGCAGTTTGACAGTCAAGTTCCTTCTTCTAACTGAAGGGTTTATAAATCATCCTACACTGACTACATCGTTTAGATGACAAAGTTGTCTAAAATATAAAAATTTATACTGTCTAAAAATATGATTAAACTCTTTCAATACTGATTTTGCTTTAACAGTACTAGCACCACACACTAATGTAAATCATGTTACGCACATGATCTGGACCATGATGAGAGTAAGAGAGACTCACTGATGTCCAATATATTGACTCAATACACATTTTAAAATAATTGAATGTGCTTTAAACACGCGAAAATAAAACTCAGCAATAAAAGGAACAGAAAAATGTCAATATAAGAGTCTCTGAACAGAAATAACCATAGCCGTGACAGAAATTAACTTCCAGTTGAATAATGAACAGCTACAGTTTATCAAATCTATAAATCTATACTTTAAATCATACTTTTCTGTCAATCTGACTTACTGTGTGGCCGATCATCATCTGAACTTCTGCTCACTTTAAAACACACGAGGAAAACACAAACTGTAAGTGAATCTGCTGAACATTATTATGCACTACATGCCTTTATGATTCAGAATGAAGAGATCTAATCTACAAATTATTTAATTCATAAAGGCACTTCATTTATCTCCTTCACCCACTTATTTCTTCACTTCTGCTTTAGTGTACTACTCATTATCCACAATCTTCATTTCACACACACTCTCAGAAAAAATAAACCTGTCACTGGGCCGGTACTTTTTCAAAATGTACACCTTTGTACTTTTAAGGTAGGGCTACCAATCTGCAGCCTTTAGGTGTTTATTTTGAAAAGTTTCCGCCCCAGTGACAGTTTTCTGCGAGTGCACTATCGTAAAAACTGGGTAAAAATATATTAATATCACATAAATAAATACAAATAAATAAAACAACAACGCTTTGCTGCTACTTGTCAGATTATATACTCAAACATCACAGTGAACGTCATTCACCAAGAACAACACATTCCTGAACTATGTTCTTAATCTGGTAATGAGTCACACACTTATTTTATTAGATTTTTATTTATTATTTTTTTCAGAGACTCAGTAGATCAGTGCTTTATTTTTGTGTCCAACAAAGACTGAGACTCAATATTATTATTATACCTTTCTGTTATATGTATATAGTCTTTATATAGTTATAATTTTACCAACTGAATATCTGCCCGTTTTAAACGAATTAAAATCCTGTGACTCGTGTTTTGCTTCCTCGATACGCAAATCATAATCAAGTACAGCCGAAATGTCTTTTTACACTGAAATGTCATTGCCTAGTAGTGTATTTGACTGATGCTCTGTATCTTTTCGTTGTTAGTATGCTAATGTACATACTTTGTTAATATACGTGTTGTTAAATCAAACCTTACCTTCACGGTGCGCCATTTTATGCTCGACGCCTCGACACGAAACCGAAAGTAAAAGGTGTCGTCACGATGAAGCGAGTTTTAAAACATGGCCAGATCCATCTAGTTAAAATAATGTTTTAGGTCTATTACTGTTTATTTCCGCTTACTTTACACGTTACTTTGTATAAAAATATTATGTATTATATTAAAAGACAATATTATAGGAATTTCTTTAGGCAATAACTACATAGGCAAATGGCTTCTGGTGATTTAAAAGTATAATTCAAAATTATTTATTATAAACAAATAAATAAAGTAATATACACTGTATGTTTATATATATATATATATATATAATATATATATATATATATATATATATATATATATATATATATATATATATATATATATATATATATATATATATATATATATATATATATATATATTAGGGCTGAACGATATGGACAAAATTTCATATCTCGATTTTCATGCCAGATATCTCGATATCGATACAATACGATATGACTACGTGTTCGGTGAAAACCAAGCATTTCTCAGAAAAATAATAAGATCATAATACAAAAAAATTTGGAAAGTAAATGCATTTGCTACTAACAGAACAGAGGTAGTTACAGGCAGCACAACAGATTCTTTGCCAGGAACACTAGCTTGTTAACCATGTCTGGCTTCAGACAGGACCTCTGACAACTCACAATGTTGCCTGATGCACTAAAAATTCTCTCTGAGGGAGAGCTGGTGGCCTGCATGCACAAGTATTTTCTTGCCATGTTGCTGACCCAGGGAAAGTTGACTTTGTGAGTTAATCTCCACCACAGAAGGGGGTCCTCGTCATTGTCAATTGTGGGGGACTGCATGTAGGCACTCAGCTCAGCTTCTATGGCAGCAGTGGGATCAATAGGTACTGTTGCACTTGCGGTGGATCTTTTGAAGAATCTTCCCAATGACTTTTTAGCCTTTTTGGTGGGTGGGGGTAAAACTTCTTCCACTCTGGTCTCTCTGCACTCAACAGAATGCTAGAAAATAGTAAAAACAAAATAAAACAAGAAAAAAGATTTTAATTAGTTTTATTTATGATCATTACTGTATGAACAACACAATTCAGCTAAATTTAAACTTAAATATTTACTAAAATGTAAGATAATGCATTTAAATGGAAGGAACTCTTCTCATTTACTCCATTCTAACCATTATTTTTACCTTGTGTTCCATCATCTTCATCTCTGACACCAGTCTAGCTTTGATGATGGGGACGTCGTTGACACTGATGTATTGTGTCTTGTATCTTGGATCTAAGAAGGATGCCACATCCAGGAGCTCTTGTGTAACTCTCTCTTCATACTTGCTGTTCAAGTACTCCAAAATTTTCTTTTTTAAGGACATGTCCGTATCACCCTCCTCTGGTGCCAAGATGGTTGTGTTAAACAGGCTGAGTACTGGTTTGATGTGTGAAACACTAACATAATCCTCCCCTGACAGAGCATCCGTGAATTCCAGCAGTGGTCCCAGTGCCTTGCTGACTGACTCCAGCACATCCAGATCTTGATATCCAAGAATTAGGTGCTGGGTGTTTCTGTCCTCTGAGAGGACCTCATGGAGTGCTTTCTGCTGCTCCAGAATCCTGTTAATCATGAGCACCCTAGACCCCCATCTAGTTTGGCACTCAGTGATGAGTCCATGGACTGGAAGGTTGAGGCGCTTCTGGGCTTGCTCAAGTGCCACTATCTTTTTCCAGCTGTGTGAGAAGTGGCACACCAACTTTTTGCAGACACCTGTTGCACGGCTGATCTGGCTGTCACCTTTCACTGTGTTTTCTTGGAAAAATAGATGTACAAAAATAATTCATGATTATTTTACAACAGCTAAATAACCACATAATAATGCAGATTGTTTTCTCTCTCTCTCTCTCTCTCTCTCTCTCTCTCTCTCTCTCTCTCTCTCTCTCTCTCTCTCTCACACACACACACACACACACACACACACCTATCTCCCTCTCTCTGTCTCAAAGTTATTAAAAATAAACATAGCAAAATGTACCTATTGCCAGGTGTAGCCTGTGTCCGAAGCACTGAAGGCGCGTCCAGCCATTCACCTCCAAAGCCTTTATCATGTTCGATGCATTATCAGTCGTCACGCAAACTTGTTGGTCCTCCTTCAAGTTCCAGTCTGCTAACGCACCTCTCATCTCCTCCGCTATATAATCCCCGGTATCCTCCCCGGGGAAGAATGATGTCTGCAGACAGCGGGTCTTGAGTTCGAAGTTTGTTGTAATAAAATGGACCGTTAAACTTATGTATGGTTCGGTTGTCCGGCTCGACCACAGGTCCGTGGTGGTGGCGAAATGATCGATTTCGTGGAGCATTTATTCATTTTACACTCATTATAAAGTTTTGGAATGGCCACTTGATTCAAATGTGTTCGGGATGGTATTTTATAACACTTGTCCAGCGTCCAAACCATTTTTTTAAAGCCTTCTTTTGAGACAGTGTACACAGGTACCGTGTCTTTTGCAATGAGGTATGTTATAGCGTTTGTAATTTCTTTATGTCTGGTGGACGTCGACTCGTACGGCGAAACGCTACTGAATCCATCAGCAATCAAACTTTGCTTTGGTTTATTTTGGGATGACTGAGAAGTCCCCGGTGTTTCTCTCATTGTCATGCACTCATCATGCAGCACGCGATGGTGTTGTTTCAGGAGGTGAAACATGTTTGTTGTGCTACCTTGCTTAGTCGCAATTTTTGCTAAGCACGACCTGCACAACAGGTCACTCTGGTTTACATCGTCTTTTCTGAATCCAAAATACTTCCAAATTATGGAAGATGATTTATGTTTTGGCACCAAGTCAGATTCTGCACTGCCACCGGCCGCATTATCTCCCGCACTCATTTTCTTTCTTTCTAATTTATCCGCTCTCTCTGTACAGTGTGCATAGACGTTGGAACATGGGGGGCTGGGGGGGCGGCCGCCCCCCTCCCCCTTTCCCCCCCAGCTTACAGGCAGCTGGGGGGGGTTTTGTACGTTGTTTTTGTTTTCCGTCGTTTATATATATATATATATATATATATATATATATATATATATATATATATATATATATATATATATATATATATATATATATAGAATCTGAATTAAAATGTGTTTGATTTAAGCCTACATTTCAAAAATTTGTGTCAGAAAATTTATTGTTTTTAAGCCTTTCGCACATACGATCACACATGTGTAATCAGTCTAGGCTGGTCCCTGGAGTGTATGATCAAGTGCATCACATGATCAACTGCTAAACTCAAATGTTGAATTTAGCCAGAGACAGGCGCGCTCAGAGCTGTCATATATCACAACTTTTCAGTGTTTTCAACCACATACTGTTTATTTTAGGTTTCAAACATATAAATTCACATAAGTACTAAAAAAACTGCACTCGGAGGACCTTCTTCCTTCCTGCTGATGCTCTTATACGTCACTGATAGATCCACTCCTAATGTCCCATCTCCAGCCCACTCCACCTCCCAGTAACAGCGTCCAGTCACACTCTCCACACACAGCGCCTCGGTCCAACAATCAAATCTGTCTGGATGATCAGAATACGGCTGATCTGTGTCAGCGAATGTGACCGCTGTGTTTCCCTCAGACAGACGGAGCCAATGATTCACTGAGTTTGGATCCAGAGTCAACTGGTGGAAGTCTAATGAAGAGAAATGCACAATTGTTTATTATCTGAATGAATCCAATCCAGTTCTGTTTATATGAAACCTGAACTTGATTCACACATTAGTGCACATGAACAAAATGTCAACATATGCGCAGTGTGTCGGTCTCCGTGTTCAGAAACGTTTCAGTCCGATTGAGCCATCAGTGCGATTATAAGCAAATTATGAGAGCGCATGTAAACTTAGCCAAAGAAAACTCAGTTCATTTCAACCCATAGCATGTAATTTAAGCCCAGACAAGTATTTTTGTAATTAATTCATCTGATATTTTCATGTTATTCCACATCATGCAAACATATTATACAGTTAATTTAGCATAAAACTCTCCCACTAGACTGGATTTTAGACTTGGGTGTGTTTTCACAGTAACTCACATTGTAGAAACTCCTCTCTGGTCTGATACACTGAAAAAAATGATTATTGCCCTTATTAAATTAAGCTTAATAAAATGTAGCTTGCTTAAATCATTTAAATTTAGTTTTTGAATTTAATAAAAAAAATTCATTGAATTACATGTGTTTTGAACCAAGCTAAGTAAATTAATTAAATACAGTATAAAAGTTGGTCCAGTGGCTTAAAACCATGGAACTGCTATGCAGAAGGTTGCTGGTTCGATCCCAGCAGTCACCACCAGTGTGTCCTTGAACAAGGCACTTTTCTCCATGTTGCTCCAGGGGGATTGTCCCTGTAATAAGGCCACTGTAACTCAGTCCACTTTGGATCAAAGCGTCTGCCAAATGCATAAATGTAAATGTAAAAAAAGGTTGGTTCTCTGCGCATGCGCGTGAACACTGTTTCTTTGGCACCTTTGCAGTCAGTTTCACGCATAGGTTTCACGCAGTGAGAGTTGAATCGAGTTTCATCATTCGATGGATTCGCACGGTAAGTAATATTTCATATTATACATTACTGTTTATCAAAATAAATAGTTTGTTGACTATAACGTTAAAGAATATAAAAGGTTCAGAACGCATATTGGACAAATTCCACAGCGGCCATCGATCACATAAGTTACCTCGCGCGCCGGCAGCCTTATATACAAATACTACCGATTTATGTCATGTAATGTACTTTTAAGATATTTTTTGGCAAGAATGTTGCTTTATAAACGTAAAATATACCGTTTATTCATAAAGATAGCTCCTATTTAAAGTTGCTTCAACGTTTTTGAGCTCCAGTCGTCATCAGCCGTTCTCACAGAGAACAGTTTTAACGTGAACCCCGCCGGTGCTGCTAGAAGCGGCAGTGGCTTCTAATGTGTCTTTGGTGGTTACACATAAAAGTTAGCCGAGCGCCTGGCGGTTCCAGTGGCTGAAAATCACTGTGGTGACACGTGAAACACGTAAATGTAGCGTTTGTGTAAGTTACATAGAAAAACAATGGAATGGAAAACGCGTTCTGTGTGAAAAGCCTCCAATATATCAGTCAACGACTGTGTTTGTGTGTGTGTGTGTGTGTGTGTGTGTGTGTGTGTGTGTGTTTGCGCTGTAATATTTTATAATATGAGGAGAATTTCCACATATTTCCTATAGCTCAAATTCACATTCACAGTATAGCGTTGGAATTCTGAACCTTTTTAGTGTTACACGTTAACAAGGGGTTACTATGATCCTGCAAATATCTTTACCACTGAAGCCATTCATTTTGCTAACTTTAATAGTCTGATAAATGTATCCAGAATGAACAATAATAATCATTGTATGCTTGCTTTTCTTTGAGGTGTTCCTTGCACAGACGGAGTTTCCAGGTTCACATTTTAGTCCAATCCCAGAGTTTTGTTCCAACAATTTGCACAGTAAGTAGTATTTCGTTATGGAACATCATTCAATATAGTAAACAATCTGTTGACTGATTTAAGAAAATAGTGGTTATGAAGCATTATATAATATGCTCAACGCTAGAAAATTTATATTTGGTTATGGATGTTTTTTTAATCTTTATTACAGAGACATCCCTTCTTTTTGCTAGCTTTAATAGTGTGGTAAATGTATCCAGAATGAACAATAATAATCATTGTGTGCTTGCTTTCATTTGAGGTGTTCCTTGCACATGCGAGTGACAACAGACAGAGTTTCCAGGTTCACATTTTCAGTCCAGTCCGAGAGTTTTGTTCCAACAATTTGCACAGTAAGTAGTATTTCATTATGGAACATCATTCAATACAGTAAACAATATATCTAAAAACACTAAACAAATGTTTTAACCATGCATGTAATACTAGCTTTTCCGAAATGTATGAAAGATTATTTAATAGAAGGTTCGAGTGGTGTGTGTATGAGAGGATATGGAAACAAGCACAATATGGTGCGTGTCTACTGCCACGGAGCGAGCGCATTTAGTTAATTCCTATGGAAGTTGAGCATCTTCAGGTTCGCAAGAGTGAAGCTCCCCTAGTGTCAACTGGCACAGAGCAGGGGTAACATTTTCAGTTTATTCTTATTGAAGTTGAGCGTGAAGTTCAACTTTCATAGGAATGAACAGAAAATACTTCGCTCGCTTCATGCCAGTATTACCATTACGCTGCAGAACAAATATTGCCCAGCACTTGCCCTCCAACTTCAGGGAGAAACTGCTGTCTTTCCAGCGCTATGTGATAGGCCTAAGCGAAAAACAAAACATTCATGTTCTCAGATAGGTAATGTGGATCAAACCCCTGTTTGTCATGCCAAAATCTGTCACTATACATAAAAAAGAAAATAAATCAGTCATTGTGAAATCTACAGGTGATTTTTATTTTTATTGTATTAAAGTCTTTTTTTATTTTTACCAGTATTTACCAAACGTACAATATAAAAATAAAAATGTGCAATGTGACAGTATTTTCAATTTGGTCCTAAAAAAGGGGTTTGTCTTATATTCAAAAAAATGGGTTATAATTAAGGTAATTCATTTTTCTGCCAACTGTTTATGGATTGTAAATATTACAAATTTGATATTTTTTTTCAGACAAGTGATGTCCTTATAAAGAGAGAGGCTATCCTCAGAGCTCAATGTATCTACCTTGGTGAGGATGAGGCATGCCTGGTGAAGGAGTACATGGTGAGTGTTGGTATTTTTCTGAAGAACAGTGGGCAATTTAATGTGCTGGACAAACTGGTGATTCAACTATCAAAAAAAGTTGTTGCTCATCTAGGAAATCAGGGCTTTTTGTGGCTCATAAATGGTTAAAAATTTAAGTTTTGTTTGCTCACCAAGGCTGCATTTATTTAATTATAAGTACTGGAAAAACTGTAATATTGTGAAATATTATTAAAATTGAAATAACTCTTTTCCACTTGAATATGTTACAAAGTTGAATTTTTTTTATTTTTATCATTACTCCAGTCTTCAGTGTCACATGATCCTAAATAATTGTTTTAATTTATTTGTTTTCAAAATTATCAATGTTGAAAACTTTTTTTTTTTTTTTCAGGATTCCTTGATGAATAGAAAGTTCAAAAGAACAGCATTTATCTAAAATGCAAAGCTTTTGTAACAATACACTACCATTTAAAAGCTTGGGGTCAGTAAGAATTTTATTTTAATTAGAAATTAATACTTATATTCAGCAAGGATGCACACATCAAGTATTTTTTGAGCATCAAATCATCATATTAGAATGATTTCTGAAGGGTCATGTGACACTGAAGACTGGAGTAATGATGATAAATTCAGCTTTGATCACAGGAATAAATTACATTTTAAAATATTTTCAAATTGAAAAGAGTTATTTTAAATTGTAATATTTCACAATATTACTGTTTTTATTGTAGTTTTAATTCAATAAATGCAGCCTTGGTGAGCAGACAAAACTTCTTTTAAAGGGATAGTTCACCCAAAAATGAAAATTCTGTCATCATTTGCTCACCCTGAAGTTGTTTCAAACCTGTATGAGTTCTGCTGAACACAAAAGAAGATATTTTGATGAATGTTTGTAACCAAACAGAGAGAGAGTAACCATTCACTATCATAGTATTTATTTCCCCTACTAGTGAATGGTTGCTCTCTCTCTGTTTGGTTTCAAACATTCATCAAAATATCTTCTTTTGTGTTCAGCAGAACAAAGAAACTCATACAGGTTTGAAACAACTTGAGGGTGAGCAAATGATGACAGAATTTTCATTTTTGGGTGAACTATCACTTTAAAAACATTAAAAAATCTTATCGATCACCCTTGATTGTCAAACCGTTATGAATCACAAACAATGTCTAATAATGTTTGTTGTTGTTGTTGTTGTTGTTGTTTTTGAATATAGGACAGTCAAAGAGATGACTTCTTGAAAGACCTGGCAAACATCACTATGGGCATGCGTGATTAAAAAGGAAGAAGGAGTTATCTTGGAGACTGACGATATTGGAATTTTTGTTGATGGAGTAATGATTCTTGAGCAGATCAAATCAGCAGATCAAAAGTGTGTTTGTAGAAATGGACTGTTATTATGGGCAATGTTATAAACGTCAGCCATTTGTTAGCAATTGCATTCTAATAAATTGTGTCTGGTTACTTGTGTGGCCAATTGTTACCATACAGTTTTAACAAGAAAGGATGTAACTGACTATTAATTACTGTTGTTGTAACTGACTGTTAATAAACAAGTTTGCTACATTTGCAATCATTAAAGATACGTTTACAAAATTAAAGTGTTTTCTGTGTGCATTTGAAAGCCATTTATGGCTTATTTATGTAGATGAGCTGGTAGAATAAACAATAAAAATAAAGTAAAATAAAAAATGTAAGAAGTAACGATTAAATAGGGGTGGAATCATTTTTTTTATACTAAGGTAACTAAATAAAATTTATGAAGTTCAACTAAATGTGTTAAGTATAAGTAACATGATTAAATTGGGCTGGAATTACTAATTGTTTTTATATTAAGGTAACTAAATAAAATTGATTAAGTTCAACTTAATATGTTTGTTTAAATTGAGATAAAATCAATTGCGTGCAACCACTTACGATAATTTTTTTTAGTAAATTCAACAAATCATTTTTTTCAGTGTATTCAGGAGCCAGAATGAACTGGACGGATTTCACTACGGAAAACAAAAGTTCAATTCTCAAAAATATGATTCTCTAAAAATGCTAGAGCTTTTTATACATTTCATAAATGGTGCTGAACTCATTTCTGTGAATAAATTAATCCCAAACGTACTTGTGGAAGACATCTTTACTTCTTTTTGCAGAACTGCTGCAGTTTGTCTCTGAGTTGAGAGACAGATCTCACTACATCATCCAAAGACAGACGAGAACTGACAGTGAAGCCGTCTGTAGATCCAGAGAGAGAGACAGACGACAAACTCTACACACACAAACACACAAACACAAACTATATAGACACAAACACAAACTATACAGACACAAACACACAAACACAAATTCTACAGACACAAACACAAACTCTACAGACACAAACACACAAACACAAACTCTACAGATACAAACACACAAACTCTACAGACTAGGGATGCGTGGTATACCGGTTCTGGGAAAATAACGGTATGTATTTTATTTCAAACGGTACGATATCAAGATTTTGCTCATTGCAGTATATGCTGCTGTTCCGAAGTTCACCGCTAGGTGGCAGTGCGCTACCCAAACTGACGTGAAACCAGCAAATGTGGCGCCATAGAGGAACAAAATGAATACAGCAGTTGAATCTCACTCAACACGCACAAAAGGAGTTAATAAAGAGAGGATTAGACGTGAAATTATAAAACTTATAAAACTGCTGAAGAACCATCAAACCTTGCAGAGCATCGGCTACTTGCCCATCCTGATTGGTTCAAGACATTAAGAGATTGACAGGTGAGTGCATAAATCAAAGTAATTTAGACATTTATTTTATTTTAACACTGATCAACTCACATACATAAGATTGTATCGTTTAAATATAATGAATTCTCCAGCGTTTGTTTCAACCAATGACATTTAGATTTCATAATATTTGCACGCATACTATTGCACTATATTCGCGTAAGACATAACCAACTGTGTTTATGTGACTGCTCACTGAAGATGGACATTTTTGAAATAAGTTTGTGTGTATTTGACTAAGGAAAAACAACTTAATTTGGAATGCGCAACGCTCTTTAGGCTTGTCTGTTTGTTGTTGGTATGAGCGCAAAGAAAACTCTCTCTTAGCTCCCATCCCATGTATTACGGAATGCTATAAAATCGCTCGCATGTTCAAATTTGCAAGATTTAAAAAGACGTGGGCAGTGATTTCTGTCAGCTGTCCCGAAACGAAAGCATAAGTGTTGAATCGGAGCGCACAGACTGCTTTTATAGTGCATGTGTGATGTTTTTTGAAGCCAGAAGCAATTTGCTCATTTTGAGAGCTAGAGAAGGGTGTATTGCTGAAATTACTTTACACAAGAAAGTTGACCAAATGACATCCAAATGACTGATTTGATAATATTTGTTGATTCATTTAATAATAAACATTTGCGTTAATTTCCCGCTTTATAAACCTCAAACCTGCGAGAGTGAGTAAAATTATGCGCAGTACCCGCGCCGAAATTCAGACCCTGTATGGTATCGATTTAATATCGGTACTTCGGTATTAGATTGTGGTACCATACCGAAGCCAAAATTGTGGTATCGAGCCATACCTACTACAGAAACAAACACACAAACACACTCTACAGACACAAACACAAACTCTACAGACACAAACACAAACACAAAAACTCTACAGACACAAACACACAAACACAAACTCTACAGACACAAACACAAACTCTACAGACACAAACACAAACTCTAAACACAAACACACAAACTCTACAGACACAAACACACAAACTCTACAGACACAAACACACAAACACAAACTCTACAGACAAAAACACAAACTCTACAGACACAAACACACAAACTCTAAAGACACAAACACACAAACACAAACTCTACAGACACAAACACACAAACTCTACAGACACAAACACAAACTCTACAGACACAAACGTATGTGTGAAAGCTGCTTCAGCTCGAGGCTGGAAATACACTCACCTAAAGGATTATTAGGAACACATACTAATACTGTGTTTGACCCCCTTTCGCCTTCAGAACTGCCTTAATTCTACGTGACATTGATTCAACAAGGTGCTGAAAGCATTCTTTAGAAATGTTGGCCTATATTGATAGGAGAGCATCTTGCAGTTGATGGAGATTTGTGGGATGCACATCCAGGGCACGAAGCTCCCGTTCCACCACATCCCAAAGATGCTCTATTGGGTTGAGATCTGTTGACTGTGGGGGCCATTTTAGTACAGTGAACTCATTGTCATGTTCAAGAAACCAGTTTGAAATGATTCAAGCTTTGTGACATGGTGCATTATCCTGCTGGAAGTAGCCATCAGAGGATGGGGACATGGTGGTCATAAAGGGCCATCCCTTTATGACCACCATGTACCCATACTCTGATGGCTACATGGTCAGAAACAATGCTCAGGTAGGCCGTGGCATTTAAACAATGCCCAATTGGCACTAAGGGGCCGAAAGTGTGCCAAGAAAACATCCCCCACACCATTACACCACCACCAGCCTGCACAGTGGTAACAAGGCATGATGGATCCATGTTCTCATTCTGTTTACACCAAATTCTGACTCTACCATCTGAATGTCTCAACAGAAATCGAGACTCATCAGACCAGGCAACATTTTTCCAGTCTTAAACTGTCCAATTTTGGTGAGCTTGTGCAAATTGTAGCCTCTTTTTCCTATTTGTAGTGGAGATGAGTGGTACCCGGTGGGGTCTTCAGCTGTTGTAGCCCATCCGCCTCAAGGTTGTGTGTGTTGTGGCTTCACAAATGCTTTGCTGCATAACTCAGGTTGTAACGAGTGGTTATTTCAGTCAAAGTTGCTCTTCTATCAGCTTGAATCAGTCGGCCCATTCTCCTCTGACCTCTAGCATCAACAAGGCATTTTCGGCCACAGGACTGCCGCATACTGGATGTTTTTCCCTTTTCACACCATTCTTTGTAAACCCTAGAAATGGTTGTGCGTGAAAATCCCAGTAACTGAGCAGATTGTGAAATACTCAGACCGGCCCGTCTGGCACCAACAACCATGCCACGCTCAAAATTGCTTAAATCACCTTTCTTTCCCATTCTGACATTCAGTTTGGAGTTCAGGAGATTGTCTTGACCAGGACCACACCCCTAAATGCATTGAAGCAACTGCCATGTGATTGGTTGATTAGATAATTGCATTAATGAGAAATTGAACAGGTGTTCCTAATAATCCTTTAGGTGAGTGTATATAACATAGGCCTATATCAAATTCTGAAGCACCACAACTGTTTTTAACACTAATAGTAGTCATAAATGTTTCTTGATCATCAAATGAGCATATTAGAATGATTAGTGAAGGATCATGTGACACCGAAGACTGGAATAATGATGATAAATTCAGCTTTGATCACAGGAATAAATTACACTTTTGTTGCTAACATTACAGAGTTTTTAATCTTTAAAATAAATAAATGACCAATAATGTCTCGTGCTCATCAATTAAAACGCATGATAACTCACGTGTTTATGAAAGGTTTAAACATGAATGCACATTTAAGTTCTAATTTGACATTAAGATGTCTGTTGTTATGCCTATCCATAATAATATCCAACGCTAAAACAATAAGAAAACGAGTCTTGTTTCAGGAGGAAGTTGTTTCTGTGCCATATGTCATTTCTTACTGGAATGGTTTTGTGAGTGATATTCCCTGGAAGAAAATTTGGACATCAAAAATACCTGATAACTAACAAAATGAGAGAAAGTGCTCTCTCAGAAGACTTAAGAATGACATGAATACCCTCTGTTCTTTCTAGAGAAACCTGAATCTACTTTACATTTATTTTGGAATTGCTCTCACACAGAGACATTTTGGTGTGATATCTGTGATTTTATCAAATGATATGTGAATCCTAATTTTGAATTCATATATCGAAATGTAACTTTTGGTTTTCATGAAGGTGAAAAGAAAAAATGTGTTTATTTTATAAATCGTAATTTTCTGTTAGCCAATGTATTCATAAATGTACATTTTCTAAGATTTAAGATTTAAACTTGAGATGAAAATGTATTTTGAATCCATTGAGTTTTCTAAAAACTTAAAAGCTACGAGAACAGTGTCTGTGTTTAAGGACTTGGCACTTAATCTGAACTGGAAGACTGAAGGACCTTGGCGTATTATTGCATTATTTTGGGATGACAATGATGAAAATTGTTGTTACAATACTTTCATACATTTATACGCTTCAACGTCTCCAACGCTTCCCCATCAGAGGCTTTTTAAGCCTGTCCAGATATTCTAGCAGCCTGAGAGTTTTGTGAAAATGATCAAAAAGGCTGGCAGTGGCTGGTAACTTAAAAAAAGAAATCAAATAAAAAAAACACTGGAAAGAGAAATTAAAGGACCTAAATACAGGAACAGCGCAGCCGTGTGGCGTCTGAGCAGAAATGCAGCCTTGGGGACGAAAATCTTATCAAATGAAACATTTGTAGTTCTATATATATTCTATATAGTCTAGTTCTATATATACTCTAGTAAATAAAGCCCGTTTCTGTGTACTTCCGAATTGTTCGATTAATCAAAACGATAGGACCTACTGAATAAAGAGCAAGGCGCAGTCATATTAAAAAACACAATGAGCATTGAACTGACCTGTATCTGGAGAAAATCACCACAAACAGTGCCTTGCCTTTGTGTTTTGGTGGGGTGTGTGTGTGTTTACTCTAGTTGAGTGATAGACAAATGATCCGTCAATCGATCTGGATGAATTCTCACCGTTTCCAAGCGCTAAAGGTCGATGAGAGATTATGTCAGATATTCCTGTTCTACACATAAAGGTACACAGTTCATTTACTCATACAAGCAAATGAAAACAAATGCCTGTACTTTCCTTGTAGGGCTGCTGTAACGGTGTGTTTACAAAGCACTTTTGTTACATGGCAAGAAAAAGCCAAGAGAAAATGTGATTTAATTTAATTGTTGGTGGTGGTATCATTGTTCTCATATTCATTCCGTCCAGTGTCTACTCTTTGACTAAGTGGGTGATCTATTATTGATTTCATATTATTGGTTATAGCAGCCCTTTGGTTTGGTTGTTGTTGAAATCAGTTATGAAGAACTTTAAAAGTCTTGTGCACAAAACTGCATCCTTCAGACATATCCAGACATCAAGAATCAGCATATGAAACTAAACAATGGTGACAATCAACAAAACGTCTGATGCTGCAATGCATGCTGGGTTCTGGTGTAGTACAAAACTCCCAGCATGCATTGCATCATAAATAAATTATGCAGCTGAATGGTCTATTTTATTTGCTTTTATGTTTGTTTTGCTTTTGATGTGACTTTTTTGTGGCCGGTTTGTGATATTCATTTTTTCTTTCTTTCTTTTTTTTTTTGATTGCCACCATTGTTGATATTCATATTATGCAGATTTTTGATGTACGTGTGTAATTATATATATAATTTGTTATATTTATATAGCGCTTTTCTAGGCACTCAAAGCGCTTTACATAGAAGGGGGAATCTCCTCAACCACCACCAATGTGCAGCACCACCTGGATGATGTGACGGCAGCCATATTGCGCCAGAACGCCCACCACACACCAGTTATCACCTGATCATATTTTTCCTTGGCTTTTTCATGCCATAACAAATGTGTTTTCTAAACACACAATTAAAGCAGCCAGAGTAAAAACAATATTACAAAGTCAAGGGTCAAGAACCCAACTAAAGCAAACACTAATCACCATAAGGGTGACTACAAATGAAACATGCAAGACTCATCCACTTCTGAAGGAAAATAGTCTCTGTTAAACCAGAGTAAACTTCTCATGCTTAACATAGCACCGGCTCACACCTGGGACTTTAGACCCCCACGACCCAGAGGATAAGAGGATGGATGGATGGATGGATGGATGCTTGCTTCTATAATGCAAATTGATTATTTGACTTCACTTTTAATAATTGTTTGTATTTTGACTCGTGTATTTGTATTTTGTATTCCAAAACTAATAATCACTGCTGTTCAAATGTAACAATTGAATGAATTTGTAAAGACAGTTTAATAGGAACGTTAAAAATGCAGAAAAAAAATATCTTTTGGGTGCATTTTATAATTTTTTATTATCTTATTTTCTCTATACTGGGATATATATAAAGTACAGTCCGCAGATTTTTTGGGGGTTATAATGCTAAAAAAAGGTTTAAAAAGGCTGAAATTTTGTGTAGATCAATGTCAAAAATTTTAACATTTCTGTGAAGGGGCAGCTGTGACCAATCCCAGTCGTGGCTGTAGTCGTGTGTATCTCTTCTGTGGCCACAGTCGTGGCTGTAGTCGTGTGTATCTCTTCTGTGGCCTCAGTCGTGGCTGTAGTCACGTTTGCCTCTTCTGTGGCCTCAGTCGTGGCTGTAGTCACGTTTGCCTCTTCTGTGGCCTCAGTCGTGGCTGTAGTCGTGTGTATCTCTTCTGTGGCCTCAGTCGTGGCTGTAGTCACGTTTGCCTCTTCTGTGGCCACAGTCGTGGCTGTAGTCGTGTGTATCTCTTCTGTGGCCACAGTCGTGGCTGTAGTCACGTTTGCCTCTTCTGTGGCCACAGTCGTGGCTGTAGTCGTGTGTATCTCTTCTGTGGCCACAGTCGTGGCTGTAGTCACGTTTGCCTCTTCTGTGGCCACAGTCGTGGCTGTAGTCACGTTTGCCTCTTCTGTGGCCTCAGTCGTGGCTGTAGTCACGTTTGCCTCTTCTGTGGCCACAGTCGTGGCTGTAGTCACGTTTGCCTCTTCTGTGGCCTCAGTCGTGGCTGCAGTCACGTTTGCCTCTTCTGTGGCCACAGTCGTGGCTGTAGTCACGTTTGCCTCTTCTGTGGCCACAGTCGTGGCTGTAGTCACGTTTGCCTCTTCTGTGGCCACAGTCATGGCTGTAGTCGTGTGTATCTCTTCTGTGGCCACAGTCGTGGCTGTAGTCACGTTTGCCTCTTCTGTGGCCACAGTCGTGGCTGTAGTCGTGTGTATCTCTTCTGTGGCCACAGTCGTGGCTGTAGTCATGTGTATCTCTTCTGTGGCCTCAGTCATGGCTGTAGTCACGTTTGCCTCTTCTGTGGCCTCAGTCGTGGCTGTAGTCACGTTTGCCTCTTCTGTGGCCACAGTCGTGGCTGTAGTCGTGTGTATCTCTTCTGTGGCCACAGTCGTGGCTGTAGTCGTGTGTATCTCTTCTGTGGCCACAATCGTGGCTGTAGTCGTGTGTATCTCTTCTGTGGCCGCAGTCGTGGCTGTAGCCGTGTACCCTGTACCCAAAAATGCCCCAGCCACGCCAGCCCCAGCCGCAGCCCCAGCCGCAGCCCCAGTTCCACCAGTTCCAACAGCAGCCACGCCAACCCCAGCAACTCCAACAGCAGCCACGCCAGCCGCTCCAGCAGCAGCCGCGCCATCCCCAGCCCCAGCTCCAGCAGCAGCCACACCCCCAGCCGTGCTAGCCCCAGCCGCAGCCACGCCAGCCCCGGCAGCAACCCCGCCAGCGCCCACCCCCGCAGTTATTGCTGCATCTTCTACGATCGCAGCCATGTCTTCCAGTCCTTTTCCTCCAATCGTAATTATGTCTGTCAGTCCTCTGATCACATCGATGGATGCCTTTTCTGCAATTGGACTCATGTCTACCAGTCCGTTGATCACATTATTGGCTCCCACATTTACTGTCTCAGTCATGAATTCTACGATTTCTTTAATTGAATTAATTTGTTTTTCTTTTGGAAGAATTTCTTCAGTTTCCACATTTTCAGACTCTGTGTTTTGTGGAAAATGTTCACGAATATAATCTGTAACTGGTTCATAATGAACCGGCTTGCCATTGTTGTCAAGAGCAACCACAACATAATCATATCTTTTTACAACATTTAGAACACCTTTCATTAATCTGACATCATAAATATCCATTTTGGTCTTGCTTCTATATAAACGGTTATTAGGAGGTTTGTTATTAGAAGGTTTGTTATTATTAGCTTTAATTGCAAATTCGGTTTCAGGTTTGAAATTTTCACAGAACTTTTCTCTTTTCATGAAGGATTGTATCTTTGGTGGTTTGAACTTTTCTTGATTCTTTAAAAGATTCTTTCTATAATCCATTGCAGAATCCCACGCTTTCTGCCAATAGTTGTTATCTTTTGGAGGTGCGGGGTTGTCCAATAAATGCTTCATATCAAAATCTTCATGTGTTGGAGCACGTCTGTATCTGATGTGCAATTTTGTGCAAACACACAAAATTTCTGCCTGTGTACTGATGGAATTTATATTAATGTTTGAATAGAATCCTCCAGGGAAATGTTGGCTCTCTTTGTCTTGTTGAGACACGAGGAAACTGCAGTTTTTTTCCACCTGGAAAGAAAAGGTAAGATTTAATGTTACAACTGATGAGACCATTGTGACCAAATGATGTAAACATATATGCCAAAAGTACTTGAAAAGGACTCCACCCTTGATCAGTTGCGTAATTTGTCTATTGCTGGCACCAGTACAGTGTCCAAACAGCCTCTAAATGGCTTTTGAGGAAAGAGTGTAGGAAATATCTAAAATCTTTTATAAAAATGGAATTTAACACATTTTTACTCAATGTCTCTTTGGTAGGATTTTGCCAAAAAAACACTGCAGTGAAATAAAAATAAATAAAAAAACTGCTATAGAATCAAAGCCATATATCTAAAAATGGTATGTTCCACCTTTGAGGTCCATATCTAAAAACAAATTGCTTTTAGAAGGATATAGTTTGGGTGCAGTAAAAAAAAATTCCCATTAGATAACAGCATTAGATATTTTTTTTTTTTTTTTTTTTTTAGCACACACATACAAACAACACACTGACATCTGTAACACACCTGCACAATTATTGCTGTATAATTTATTCAATTTACCAGCAGTGCTCAGAAGAAAACAGGGAAAAAGCAAGTATTTGTTCCATAGGCCAAACTTGAGAAAGTGGCACCATATGGCGTAAAATGGTAAAAAAAAATTTTAAAACAATTTGGAGCCTGGCAAACAAAGACAAATTATGATACATAAAAAGAGTCTTTAATAATCAGAAGAGATTATTTAATTTTTTTAATGAGAATATTTAACAACCATTAAAACTCTAACACTACTTTCCATGAAGAAAAACTGAATTTAATAAACATGCAAAAAACCTCACCTTCAGTGACAGACTCTCCAGATGCCAATTTTCAGGATTCAGCTGCACATTTTCACTGACTGACAGGTTTACATTTGGGCAGGGCAACTTGGTCTGCAGTTTCAATGTTGCACAGAGTTTCCCTGATCCCAGGTGTGCGCTCTGATTCAGAATTGGAGGAGGACAATTGAGGGGAAAGCCCCCAGAGAGAGGACAAAAGGCTAAAAAGAAGTAGAGGAGGATGACTGTCCTTGTCATTTTGGCTGCAACTCATCAGCTGTGTGAAATACCCATGCAAAGCACCAATATAAAGGACATCTGATCAATAAATAGCCATGCAGATTATGTTAGAGATGTTCTTAAAGGTCATGGACACCAGATAAAGGCTTGTTTTCCGTAAGCGGTTTGCACCGTAAACTTACAATCTAGGTTTCTGACTGGCTAAGCAATGAGTGTATTGATTTGGCCCTGTTGTAGGGGACCCACTTACAGTAAATGACAAGGAGCACTTTAACATTAGACATTGGTCATGTTTATTTTTCTTCCATTTCCTGTCAGAGGGTAGCTATTATTGTTAATAGAAATGTACCCTTCAAGATTTTAAACTGCATTAAGGATTCAAAAGGATCCACTAACATTTTTTAGTTAAAAAGGCTATCATGATTCGGATCGCGTGTCAAACCGCCAAACTGCTGAAATCAGTTGACTTTGGCGATTCAAACCGCTGAATCGACTCACTGATTCATAACGCTTCGAAGCTTCATGATGCCTTGTTTTGAAATCGGTCATCATGATATAAGTCGTTATTTAGGTTTTTTTTGCGCACAAAAACTATTCTTGTCACTTTATAAAGTTATTGTAGAACCACTGTAATGAGATGGACTTTGTAACGACGTCTTTAGTACCTTTTATGGGTCTTGAGAGTGTAAAGTGCATTGTGCCAATGGAGGCCTTTCTGAGCGATCGGATTTCAACCAAAATATCTTCATTTGTGTTCCGAAGATGAACGGAGGTCTTACGTGTGTCGAACGACATGAGGGTAAGTAATTAATAACAGAATTTTCATTTTTGGTTGAACTAACCCTTTAAGTATTTTCAACTTGACCGACTTAGAAAGTTTAGTTGGAATATTTATGAAAGTTAGGTGAACTCATATATGTTAATTTAACCTAATTTGGTTTATTTTCTTCACTGTAAAAAAACCTAAATTATCAACTAAAAAAAAAAAAAACACCTTTGTTATACCTGCCGACTTAAAATGTCATTATTTAAAATGGGAATGAAAACAAAATTAATCTCAATCATTAAGTTAACATAAAGCAAAAAATATTAAAATCATAACAAATTTTAAATCAGCGGGGTAGCAAACATTCTTAAAGGTCCCATGGCATGAAATTTTCATTTTATGAGGTTTTTCAACATTAATATGAGTTCCCCTAGCCTGAATATTGTCCCCAAGTGGATAGAAATGTTGATCGGTGTAAACCCGAGTTCTGGCTGTCTTTCTCTGCATTTGAGAAAATGACAGGCCAGACGAGCCAATCCTGAAGTCTCCTGGTTTGACGTCCAAGCAGGAACGGTTTCCTCCCTTTCCTCCGCCCAGAGAATCTGGCACGCCCATGCAAACGCTCGAGAGATCATGGGTTGTGAACGAGTGAACGCTGGCAGTTTCTCAGTGTTTGGATGTACAAATGAAAACAGAAGTCTTTTTTCAGTTCCTTCTGATCTGTGATCAGTGATTTCTTATGTGTAGCTAATTATTTATTATTTGTGCACACACTGCGGCTTCTTTCTCTCTCGACAGAACGGTGTTTTCGTGTTTTCTATGTTGTGAGTCAGTGTTTTTGTACGTCCTCGTCGCGTCTATCGGTTCTAAAATGTGTATACAGTCGTTTCTGCTCAACATAGAGAGCCACATCTTTAGAGATAAACCTCACACACGCCGAAGCTCGGGCTGACCGGTCGGCCTTCAACATCCCCGACCCCCAGTACTGCATCTGGCCTACAGCGGAGGCGCCTTACGCGGCGCGAGATAAAGCAGACGGGGGTAAGCGTGAGGGTATCCGGCTAGGCTAGCCAGCTATCCCCACAATAAACTAGATTACATTCGATTACTGCTGTTGTGTCTTTGTTTGCGCTGTGTACTCAATGCGCGTCACTGACGCTTTTCATATGATAGGAACATGTCTAAAAATAATGCTATTATCAACACTTACTCGTAACTCGTTCGTCTCGACAGCTGTAATGGTACTTTGCATGTGTTACAAAGTTGGTATTAATGATGAAGACGGACTCGGTGTGACTGGAAAATGTATTTATTCAGAACTCTCAGATACAAACACAATAAACTCGCGCTGACAGACAGCGCTCTCACAACTCAGTAGTTACTATAAATAACTGTTAGCAATCGCTCCGTCTCCGTGATGTCCGGTTCGCGAACGAATCATTCTTTTGAACCGGTTCTTTTTAGTGAACCGAATCAGTTCACCAAATCGGACTGAATCGTTCTAAACGGTTCGCGTCTTCAGTCAGCGCTGATCCATAATTTACTAAAGTTACTAACTTTCTGACATGAGTGACAGTCCCTCCGACTAGAAATAAACTAATAACCTGAAGTATATTCTAGTAACTACAACAGCACTGAACTGAGACTGACAGAACTGATGTGAAGTGAACACAGGTCCATCCGTCTCTCTGGCAGCAGCTCGTGCCTGCTCGTGCCTCGTAGACCTCGTTAAACCACGCCCCCTCCGCTCATTTAAAATGCAAAGATGTCAGCCAATCACAACAGTGGGCGTTTTTACTGAAGTCTCACAGCAGACACGCCTCTTGAAGCAGGGCATTCAGCCAGAGGACAAACATCAGTATTGAAAAAATGCCTTTTATTTCTAAATTATGACATTTTATGATATAAAAATCATACTAACAATATAAGTACACCTCAGGAAACATTATAAAATAATAGAAAAATGCCATGCCATGGGACCTTTAAGTTAAAATCACTTAAAGTAATTTTTTTCCCCATTTCAAATGCATTTACAACATGGTTTTATTATGCCACAGCAGTGTTTCTCCTCTGTTTCCGCAGGAGCTTGGCTTAGCTTCTCCGGCTATTTTCTCCACTGCTGCAGCAGTGAGGTCCTCGTCCAACGACGCAAGAACACTCCCGGTTCACTGACTAACCTCTCTGAATGGTGCACTATCAGCACTGATCTCCGCAATGTTCCTGGCTGCTGTCCCGCATTGGTTTGCAAATTTTTGGGGGGAGTATTCTGGGTTCGGGCCTAAATACCAAGCTGTGAATACGACGTATCACAAGACTATGGAGACCAAGGTGTGTCCTGAGGCCTAGGTATACTTCACTTTCCACGTTCAGATGCTAGTGCTAGTGTGTGTGTGTGTGTGTGTGTGTGTGTGGGGGGGGTTCACTTCTTTTATCATCACAGACTGTGGATTTGGGGTCTGGAGTGTTGAGTTGGGTTTTGTGTGGAATTATGTTTGAACAAGTCATCTGGAAGATTCATTTGTGTTGGGTTTGCCCTCAAATCCTGCAGCATTGAATCGCATTGTGTTAAATCTAATTGAAACTGGTTCGCTAGCGGCTTCATATGCATCTTTAATATACTGTATAGTTGCGCGTTACATCGGCCTCAGTTATGGAGATGCACATCCCTAGTGTCTACACTGGACGCGACAATTGTCACTTCGCAAAAGACAGAAGCTGTCATCGCAACAAAGTGACCTTTTCAAATCCATTTGTCCATCTTATCAGAAGTATCATGAGCACTTGGAATTTACTGTCAGGGATTTGTTGTGTCGTGTCGCACGCATCCAGTGTAGACAACATCACTGATTATAATGAGTTCTCTTGTCTTTTGTAATGTTGTATTGCACCCCTCACATCCGGTGTAGACAAAGTGAAATAAACAATACTTGACTCAAGTTAATTCAACAAGACATTTGCTGTCAAGTTAACATGACATTTTAAATCAGCATGTATAAGAAAGTTTTTTTTTGACATTTAAAAAAAAAAATGGTTATAAAAATGGGTTATATTGACATTTATGAACTTGAAAACTTAAAGAAAGGGAGTGTTCCTTACTTTCATAAAGATAACTAAACAAAATAAGTTGGAAAAACTTGATATTTTAAATAAATAAACTTAGCCATTGCAAAAATATAACTCAGAAATTTGAGTGAACAAAAAGTTCTGATATGATAAGACTACTCTTCTTGAATCAACACCAGCTGAATAACTTTAAGTGATTATGTGTGCAGATGTGTGTTTTTGCCCCTTTTCCTGTAAACCCTGCTCATATTGAAAGTGAAATTGAGTGAAAGCAAATACAACTCAGCATTAACATCTGTTAAACTCTGTACCATGTTAACACACAATAAAGTCAATATTGTCAACATTTAGTTATTTTAAGTACGTAAACAACATAACCTTTCACTTCAAACCTTGAAAGTTTAAAAACCAGAGCCTCTTTCATTTTTGAAAGTTTCGGGAAATTTATTCTGTATTTGTGTGGTCTTGGTTCACCATGTTTTCTTTTTAGCTGAAGTTTTTCTATGCATCATTAGCTGCTGATTGAGGGCAACAGCACTTAATAATAATAATAATAATAATAATAATAATACAATTATATATATCAAAGAAAAGTTACATAAAAGTTTCAACATTCATTATCATTCTCTAACACTACTGAATTATTATATTCATCTGAAGTTATACATTTCTTCAAGTTTTCATGTGACATGAAAGGATAATCTATACTACCTCTGTATAATTGAATGGGTTTCACTGTTGAGGGTTTATCTAATCCAATCATGGCATAGAGCGGCTGAGTGAATGAGGTTTGGACTCTGTGGATGAGGCTTATTGTGTCTGAGATGCTGTAGAAGGACAAAATCCCTGCGCTGTGATCAACATACACTCCTATTCTATGGCTGGACACTACAGGGAGATCAGTGTTATTGATGTGTAAATGAGCAATAGTTGGGAGTGCAGTACAATCTCTAGGACTGGTCATTACAACCAGCTAAATTCTCATTACTTGGCCCCTTCCTCCTGATGATCTTATATGTCACTGATATAGCCACTCCTGATCTCCCATCACTTTTGCTCCACTCCACCTCCCAGTAACAGCGTCCAGTCACACTCTTTATTTAAAATAAGATAAATCTGATATTATTTTAATTTGATCTGACAGCAGAAGACACGAGCCGGGGTTTAAATCCCAGTTGTGCAGATGGGGTATGTTGTAACACTGTGTTACAATGAGCCCCTATTAGAGATATGATATTATATTCTATACTTTTATGAATTCTTTTGAGAAACCATGAGAAAAATGTGAATAAAGACTGAGAGTAAATTTGTGATTCGTCAATGATTTGTTTTTCCTATTCCGTACTGGGGTGGCGCTGAGGAGCGTATATGCAGGGAACCAGGTAGGAAGTTATTTAAGGAAGTGTAATGGCGTCTTTCGCTCTCTTTCTCTCTCGCACGCGCTCTCTCTAGTCTTTTTTGACAAACGCGGGTTATTCCCGGTTATGGTCACGCTAGTGGATGGCTTGTGAGTATTGCTGTTGTAGGCCACGTTGCATTGGGTTAATGCTACCTTTAATGCTGTGGTTCTTTTTTTGTTCTAATGCTTACGATTCACATTTGGAGGAATCTCTTTCCCTCATTGAACTTTGTAAAGCATTAGGAAGTTGTGGGAGAACGATTGCTGATTTGTGTGTAGGTGGAGCATTAGAGAGAGAGTTGTTTTTCCCAATCCGGTTATGCTGTGGTTTAGACGTTAATTTAAGGCAATATAGGTAGGATGTTTTGAGGAGGTTTTGGTGTAAGTTAGGGAGGTTTTTCTTTGGTTTTTTTTTTTGTGGCGCTTGAGTTTGCCAGACTTTTTTGTAAATATTGTGTGTGATGTATTGAATTGTTTCATGCCCAGTAGTTTAATGAGTGACATGGTAAGAAATGTTTTTTTCTTTTTTGTTGAACTTTGGATACAGATGATTTTCCCTTTGTTGCCTTAATTCTGTATTCTTATGTGGTTGCCTTATTGTATTTTTGATTTATTTTTCCTGCATAAAGGTTTATTACATTGCACTTTATTCCGTGAATTATTTAATTATTTGATTTGTTTGTCACTCATTTATTGTTGTGAGGTTATTAAAAGGTAAATGTTTCTGGGTTTGAAATTAATAATTTATGTGTTTTGTTTTTCTTTTTTGAATTGAATTGAATGATGTATTGAGTTATGCAACATGACTGGAATTGAATTTGAATAGAGAACTTTCAAATCAACTTTTTGTGGTTCCTTGTTCTATTTGATTCATACAACATATATAATGACTCTAATGATTAATTTAACTAAATAATTGTGGTGTTTTTTACCCCTGGCGCCCGAACCCAACCTTGTAGATTCAGATACCGTCACAAATTTTTAACTATGCTGTATAGCTGTGTTTTGAGATGTGTTTGTTGTCAAACTCAAAAATTTGTATATTTTTAATGATTAAAAAATGCACTTATTTTATTTGTAAAAGTTAATAATTGTATTTTACTGACAACATATTTTAGTTTGTCTTGGATATTGTTTTGATTATATCAGATAACATTTTAAGCTGTCATTTGGTCATGTTACAATTGTTCCGATTCCGATACCGGAAATATCACCGATACCACAACAAATGCTGGCATCATTATCGGCGAGTACTTGAACCCATGTCCCGATCCGATACCATTTTCTTAAACAAGATATGACCGCAAGCTTTGCCTAGCCACTGCGCGGTTCTTCTTCGCTGCTCAGAATGCATTGCAAACACAGGAATTTGTGCTGTGTTGCCACAAGCAACCACTGTTTAGAGCAGCGAAGAAGAAATGAAAACGCGTTGGCAGAAGGCTATGTCCGCTGTTTAGCAGTATTCCGTCTCTGTGGATGGCGGGCGCCCGCGCGCACACACACACGTGACACTCTCTCGCTGTCTTTCTCTGCTGTGTGTCACTATCAAGCGGCAACCTCCCCCAGTTTCTCAACCTCCATTTTTGTACAGTCTATGGTCACTATATGAGGACACGAACGCATAAACTGTCACTTCATGAGAATTTACTGTTTCATTTGTGAAAACGGTCATATAAGGAACACAGACACTCAAATATCTACACGGCAACCTCGCAACATATAAGATTGGTTTGAAATTAGGCTACTTTTGTAAAGTAGATTTAGCTACGTCTCGATGTAATAATAATACGTCTCTCATAATAATAATAAGGCCTAGATGGTTGCTAATTTTCACTTGTTTTGTTGTAAAGAGATTGTTTTCTGATTAATATGAATTTTTTTATATTCCTACATTTATTTGTTGCACTGTTTTTTATACTGTTATATTGTAAAATTAAAATACCTTTTTCAGTTTGCAGTGTTAGATTTGTGGCTGCATTTTAAGATCTTTTTCGCTTAAGAAAAATAAATAACATTACTGTCAAATGCATGTCAGATAATCAAAATACCAGGCACGTGCAGAGGGGGGGGCTTTGGGTGCTCGAGCCCCTGCCCTTTTTCAAAATGAATGAAAAGTGCCCCTCTCAGACAAATATCAATGATAATATCGTGGTCAATAAAACTAAATAAATGTGATTATTATAACATGACATTGATGACAATGTATACAATAGTAACGAACGGCTCAAAAGTCGGACAATTTCTGTTGAGGCGTTGCCATAACGCGTTGCTATGGGTTGCGTGCGTTTTGATTGACAGCTGATTTTCCTCTGTTCGGAAGCGGCTCTCGAGCCAAATATGGTCCTTTCAGAGAGTATGTGGCCTTACGGGAAAAATGTAAACCAATATTTTTTTTCAACCATAATCAGAGCTAATGTGTTGATTTAATTACAAATCTATATATTATATATTTTAAAGTATTACACAATTCACCAATGCCCGTTTGTCATGTATAAATCAAATCAAATCAAATCAAATCACTTTATTTGTCACTCTACATATGCACAAGTGCAACAGTAGGTGAAATTCTTAGGTGCAGTTCCGAGCAACATGGTAGTCATGACATGACATGTACAACATTTAAAGCAGCATCAGATTACACTGATGCGCCCACAATTACTCACAGCACAGTAAACTCTACAATAAACAATAAATAATTTACACAATGTGAGTGTAGTTCTCACAGCTTTAAACAATATACACATACTTACAATATACATATACTTTAAACAATATACACTAAACATACACTAAACAATATACATTACGCTATAATAGTAATAATAATATACAATGTACAGTATAAAATATTATTCACAGATTGAAAAATTGAAATCCAAAGTGCAATAGATGCTGTATGATAAATAAATGTGTATATAATGTGTGTTTATCTACAGTGGGTTGTGCTGAGTGATATTCTGTCCAGTGTGTGTTATGATCCTGATGGGTCAGGAGTTAAGGAGTCTGATTGTTTGTGGGAAGAAGCTGTTCTGGAGTCGGCTGGTGCGTGATCTGATGCTGCGGTACCGTCTGCCTGATGGCATCAGTGAGAGCAGCCCATGGTTCGGGTGGCTAGAGTCTCTGATGATCCTCTGAGCTCTCTTCACACACCGCCTGACATAAATGTCCTGGAGGGAGGGAAGCTCACCTCCGATGATGCAGCTGGCCGTGCGCACTACCCTTTGCAGGGCTTTGCGGCTGCGGGCGGTACTGTTGCCGTACCAGGTGGTGATGCAGCCAGTCAGCAGGCTCTCTATGGTGCAGGTGTAGAACCGTGTGAGGATGTGGCGGCTCATTCCAAACCTCCTCAGCCGTCGCAGGAAGAAAAGGCGCTGATGAGCCTTCTTCACAACGGCCTCGGTGTGGACGGACCATGAGAGTTCCTCTGTGATGTGGACACCGAGGAACTTGAAGCTGCTGACTCTCTCCACCGGTGCTCCATCGATGGTGATGGGGCGGTGTTCTCTCTCATTCCTCCTGAAGTCGACCACCAGCTCCTTGGTCTTGCTGACGTTGAGGGAGAGGTTGTGCTCCTGACACCACCGTGTCAGAGTGTGCACCTCCTCTCTGTAGGCCGTTTCATCATTGTCAGTGATGAGACCTACCACCGTCGTATCGTCAGCAAACTTGATGATGGTGTTGGAGCTGTGGGTTGCCACACAGTCATGTGTGTACAAAGAGTACAGGAGTGGGCTGAGAACACAGCCCTGAGGGGCTCCAGTGTTGAGAGTCAGTGGTGAGGAGATGTTACTGCCCATTCTGACCACCTGGCGTCTGTTTGACAGGAAGTCCAGGATCCAGCTGCATAACAAGCTGTTTAAGCCGAGAGCCCGGAGTTTAATGTCAAGTATGGAGGGCACAATGGTGTTGAATGCTGAGCTGTAGTCTACAAACAGCATTCTCACATATGTGTTCCTCTTTTCCAGGTGGGAGAGAGCAGTGTGAATTGTTGATGAAATGGCATCATCAGTGGAGCGGTTTTTGCGGTATGCAAACTGCAGTGGGTCCAGTGAGGGGGGGAGAACAGAGCAGATGTGGTTTCTGACTAGTCTCTCAAAGCATTTGCTGATGATGGGGGTCAGAGCAACAGGACGCCAGTCGTTTAAGCAGAGTGTTTTTGACTGCTTAGGTACAGGAACAATGGTGGACGTTTTGAAGCATGTGGGGACCACAGACAGGGAGAGGGACAGGTTAAAAATGTCCGTGAAAACTCCAGCCAGTTGGCGCGCGCACGCTCTGATGACGCGGCCGGGAATCCCGTCTGGACCCGCAGCTTTTCGGACGTTCACCCGCCGGAAGGATCGGGTAACATCCGCTTCAGATACGGAGAGTGCACTAACCTCTGTATCTTCAGCCGCGAGCTCTCTCTCCGCGAGGGCGGTGTTATTTCCCTCAAAGCGAGCATAAAAGGTGTTGAGCTCGTCCGGGAGAGAGGCAGCGGTGTTCACGGTGGAGTTTGTGTTCCCTTTATAGTCTGTGATGGTGTTAATTCCCCTCCACATGCTTCTGGAGTCGGTGGTGTTGAACTGTCCTTCAATCTTGTCCCTGTACTGGCGTTTTGCTGCTTTGATTGTTTTCCGGAGGGCATAACTTGCTTGTTTATGCTCCTCCGCATTACCAGAGTTAAAAGTGAAGGTCCGCGCATTGAGTGCCGCGCGAACATCCCCATTTATCCACGGCTTCTGGTTTGGGTACAGCCGAATTGTTTTGGTCGGAACAACGTCATCTACGCACTTCCTGATGAAACACGTTACGCTATCAGCGTAGACCTCGATGTCGTCATCAGAGGCCGACCGGAACATCTCCCAGTCCGCGTGATCAAAACAGTCCTGTAGCATAGAGTCCGATTGGTCTGACCAGCACTGGATGGTTCTGAGGGCGGGTGCTTCCTGTTTCAGTCTCTGCCTGTAAGCGGGCAAAAGTAGAATGGACGCGTGATCTGATTTGCCGAATGGTGGGCGAGGGAGGGACTTGTAACCCTCCTTGAAGGGGGAGTAGCAGTGGTCTAAAACACGGTTCCCTCGCGTGTTGATGCTAACATGTTGGTGGTATTTGGGTGCGATGCGCTTGAAGTTGGCTTTGTTAAAGTCCCCGGTCACAATAAACGCAGCCTCAGGATGCGCGGTTTCCTGCTCACTCACTGACCTATACAGTTCCTTTAGTGCCCGGTCTGTGTCGGCTTGTGGGGGAATATACACCGCTGTGATGATGACCGCGGTGAATTCCCTCGGTAGCCAGAATGGTCGGCACAGAACCATGAGAAATTCCAGATCAGGAGAGCAGAAAGACTTGATAGAGTGTACGTTCCTCTGATCACACCAGGATCGGTTGATCATAAAACACACACCCCCGCCTTTGCTTTTCCCGGAGAGATCTTTTTCTCTGTCCATCCGATGCACGGAGAACCCCGTGGTTTCGATGGCTGAGTCTGGAATCTCAGCGGACATCCAAGTTTCTGTAAGGCAGATAATGCAGCAGTCCCTCGTGTCTCGTTGGAAAGAGATCCGCGCTCTCAGCTCGCAGAGTTTATTGTCCAGAGACTGAACATTTGCCAGTAAAATACTGGGAAGCGGGGGTCGGTTTGCGCGGCGTCTTAATCTGACGAGTACGCCAGCTCTACAGCCCCTTCTCCGGCCGCGTCTCCGCGGCCGGGCCACCCAGACAAAGGGTTCCGCTGCTGTGTTTGTAAACGGCGTGTCGTCGTTGATGAATTTAAAGTCCGGTTTTCGGTGTGCGATTGCCGAACCAATGTCCAAAAGTGTCTGTCTGTCGTACGTAGTAAGGCAGACAACATCCAAGACAAAAAACACAAAAACTATAAACAGAACAAACAAAAAACTACAATGCTTCAGCAGAGCTTGCGACGTTGCGGCCGTCCTCGGCGCCATCTTGACTCACTTTTTGAAACACCGATTATACACCAACCAATCTGGCAAAGCAAGTTCAAATTCCATTGGGCATGTGAAGTGGAGCGGTAATTTTCTGTTCTTATTCATAAATCGGTTGAAAACTACATGGACAGACGAACTAACGTTTCGGGCTTTCGGTAGGGTGCGCGCGTGTACCGAACGGTTATGAATGTAATCTATAACAGTTAACAGTCGGCTTGTTTAAAGCGCGGAACACACTTCAATCCGAGTTCCCACACGAACATATTAAGTATTCAGTCCATTTTATCACGAAATTCAAACGATAAATGCCGTTTTAAAGCTCTATTATGTGACGTGACAGATAGACGCGTATCAGTTCAACTTCAAGAGGCAGCGCGCGGCGCGCGAGTGAACGCGATCATCTCTTCCTAAAGAAATGAATATATCTAAAGGTATGTTGAGGATACATTACAACTTACTGAAACGTATCATATGTTGTGTAATCGCTCCATCGGTGTTTCAACCGCGGAAAGACAATAAAACAGCTTGTAAACAAACAATGTCATGTAGAATCACATTTACCTCAGAAGTCATTCAGTGTCCACAGCTGTGAGTTCACTAGAGAGATTAACTCTTTCACTGAATACATGCACTATATTAGCCTATATATTCGTTATATTAGCCTATATATATTCATTATATACCACTTAGCCTCTTAGTGATGTCTTGTTTATTTAATGCATGTTTAAATAAACCTGTCATGAAAATTACAGCCACTAAATGATTATATTTCAACAAATAAATCAAAAAATAATAATAATTAGATTTACATATTAATGCAAAAACTGCTTTATGTGAAGCTTATGAGTGTTGATTATTATATCTAAAAATAAATAGCAAATGAATTTAGGCTAATAGTTTGGGCTCTGTTGTTAATCTTTAATAGCAATATGTAAGGGCTCCCTATATAGTTTACAGCATTATCTTTAAGAAACTTTTAGTTATAATTGAATTCATTTAAGGACAGACAATTTTTTTTTTATTAAACCACTGTTGAATAAAAATTAATAAAACGCAATTTTGTAAAACGTGACTTCAAAACCGAGATACGTACCGAACCGTCAGTTTTGTGTACCGTTACACCCCTAATATATATATATATATATTTACATATTGCCCCTTTTTTACATTTGAGCCCCTGCCTCTGAAGAACTCTCTGCACGGCCCTGCAAAATACTGTAATAAATACATGTATGTTTTCATGTTTTATTAAGGTATAAGTCTGAAGCACACTATAAAATAATTCTAGCAATTCATACAGGGCTAGTAGTATATACAGATACACACCCAGGTATCGAGGCTGAGCAGGCTTTAGGACACCGCCGGGGGCTCCTGGAACTACATCTGACATCATTAACCTGCAGGTGAGTCCAATTTATGAATGTCATAGGTTTTGGGGATGTGTAGAATGTTTTAGGAAGTTACAGCGGTATAAAAAATACAACACTAGACATGTGGGAAATTTATGTGGGAAAAAATAAATACTCTTAAACCCAAGTGGATTTACACAAACTGAGAAAGTCAAAAAGCGTTAAGTTGTGCCCCGCTCTCCCCGATATATACATAGAATATCAGGGTCACTTGAAGCAGTTTATAAGATGACACTGCCTTACAGTCCCTTACAGTTACAGATGAATGTAATTTCAACAAGTATGTTTCTATGACTGTTTCTATGATCAGGCTACAAGTGAGCATCAAAGCATCAGGAAGAGCTGAAATCTGCAAAGACTGAGTTTATTAAAGAGGACAGTGAGAACATGAGAATGAAACACACTGAAGATCCTGAAGAACAAAGAGGTTGGTGTTTATTCTTCATTCATTCGTGATGCTGAAGAACATTCATGTTATAAAGCGTCAAACACTTCGTCACATTTAGATAAACAGTTAAACTATGAAATGGTACAAAATGTTCTTGTTTGTTTTCAACAAACGGTCAAAAGGGAGGTAAACTTAAAATTCATCAAAGAATCCTGAAAAAAATGTTTTACACAACTGTTTTCAACATTGATAATAATCTTGTTGTGATGATCAAAACACAGATGTAGTAGGTTGAGTCCATCAACACCCCCAAATCTTCACCGCCCAATAGCTCGTCCTGGGTCAAAGTTTTTCTCAACCTGCTTGTAATCACATTGTTACCTATAGGGCACAGCTAATTGGGTCCTGCTGTATCGGTAGCCAATGAGCTCGTGTTCTCAACCTTCACATACTTAGGTAGCATTTGCCTTAGCAGTGCAGCTCCCCAGCTCCAACTGTATAGATCTGCTACAGGTAAGTTATGTTTATACATCACATCAGCGTAACTACACCGTCACTGCAGCTGCAGACTCCAGAAGGGGCCCCAATGCTACATATATGATAAGTGAGCATTTCTTTACAAAGACAACTAGCCTAAATTTGTTTTTAGAAGTTGGTCACTCATACAGAGCCTGTATGCTACCTGTATGTGTACTATTACAGAAAGTTTACAAGAAAGTTTATGTATCATATTTTCTGGCTAGCTTAATTTTTTTATAAAACACCATACTTTCACCCAAACTGAATAATTAAAAACAAGTTTAAATGGGTAAATCGTCTGTAAATATATTTAATTCTTCATTTTCTTTTCTGACATACTCCAGGTCATGTTAAAACACACCAGACATGTTTATTCTATGCATTTTGAATACTTTATGTGTGAAATCATATTTATTTTTTCCATTAAAAGTGTGCTTTCACTTTTATTGAGCATCAACAGCGCAGCAAAAATAGGCTCTGTGCCAAAACCCCCACTTTACTGCTGCTCAGGCGATGCTTCTGCTCTCGGTGTAACATGCCTTATTTTGCCACACTGAAGGTGGCAACCCAAGTGTGTGTGTGTGTGTGTGTGTGTGTGTGTGTGTGTGTGTGTGTGTGTGTGTGTGTGTGTGTGTGTGTGTGTGTGTGTGTGTGTGTGTGTGTGTGTGTGTGTGTGTGTGTGTGTGTGTGTGTGTGTGTGTGTGTGTGAAGAATTGGAAGCAAGCAGAAAAGGGGTGTTTCTAAAGCACACGGTATCCATCGCGCATTTGCGGTTAAAAGCTCTGAATCGATTCTCAAATTCGAGAATTGTTGGAGAGAGAATCGAGATGCATTTTTTTTTCTTTCTTGGACCTGTATACCCTCCTGTTCAAATCGGCCCCTCCAAGTGGGACTCTAACCCGGGTCTGCCAGCAAGAGAGTCGGACGCGCTAACAAGAAGGCTTAAGGCTGCAACCTCTAGTGTTAATCGAGAGTTTCACATTCAAATAAAGTCTCACTGTTCACATGAGTATTCACACAGGAGAGAAGCCATTCACATGTGATCAGTGTGGAACAAGTTTCTCATGCAAACAATATCTTGAGAAACACATGCGAGATCACACCAGAGATAAGCTGTTCACATATGATCAGTGTGGAAAGAGCTCCAAAAAAAAAAAAAAATGTAGGGGACACATGAGGATCCACACTGGAGAGAAGCCCCATGCATGTGAGAAGCTGTTTGTATGTGATCAATGTGAGAAGATTTTCAGGCAATCATCACACCTTAAGAGACACATGAGAGTTCACACCGGAGAGAAGCCGTTCACGTGTGATCAGTGCGGGAAGAGATTCTCAAGCAAAGAAAGTTTTAAACTGCATCAGAAAATTCATGCTGGTGTGAGAGAGTACATGTGCTTTGAGTGTAAGAAGACTTTTACTTCAGCAAACCATTTAAAACAGCACCAGATGATCCACACTGGAGAAAAACCTAACAAGTGTTCACACTGTGACAAGAGATTCAGTCGATCAGACTTTCTGAAAACACATGAGAGGATTCACACTGGAGAAAAACCTTACACGTGTTCACACTGTGACAAGAGATTTAGACAGACAGAAGGTTTGAAATCACATGAGAGGATCCACACCGGAGAGAAGCCATTCACATGTGATCAGTGCAGAAAGAGTTTCTCATGCAAACAATATCTTGAGAATCACATTAGAGTTCATACTGGAGAGAAGCCGTTCACATGTGATCAGTGCGAAAAGAGATTCCCAAGCAAAGAAAGTTTTAAAATGCATCAGAAAAGTCATACTGGTGTGGAAAATTATATGTGCTTTGAGTGTGGGAAGACTTTTACTTCAGCAAACTATTTAAAACAGCACCAGAGGATCCACACTGGAGAAAAACCTTACAAGTGTTCATACTGTGACAAGAGATTCGGTCAATCAGAACATCTGAAAAAACATGAGAGGATCCACACTAGAGAAAAACCTTACAAGTGTTCACACTGTGACAAGAGATTCGGTTGTTCAGAAAATAGGAAAAGACACGAGAGGATCCATAACAGAGAGAAGCCGCACACGTGTGATCAGTGCGGAACGAGTTTCTCTTTTGAAAGTCACCTGAAGCGACACATGAGGATCCATGCAGTGGAAAAACCACATCACCGCAGTTTGAAATCACAGTAAGGAGTTCATCAACAAAGATTTTTTTTGTTTAAGTTATTTTCCTACCATCCACGATGAGCGACAGGACATTTTTGTGGGTTGCTTGAAATCCATTAACGCCTGTTTACACTGGGGGTGTAAGAAAAAAAATCAATTCTCTTTTACATCATGGCCCTTACTTCAATGATTCAGAAACAATTCTGAGTTTGGTCTTTAACTTCAGATGTGCGATGGCACTGTGTGTGCTTTAGAAACAGCCGGATTTGAGCTGCTGATGAGACTGATAGTCTAACTGTTTTGGCAATGATGAAGGTTCCCTTTCTTTGGTAGTGTTGTAACAGCCCATAGTCCTGTTACTATGAATAATAGTAGGTTGTAGTACCACTACAGTCCTCCAGGGGCACTAAGCTGCTCACTTCCTCTAGCTTAAAGTAAGTGAAATAGTAGAGGAAATGAGATTGTTTGGTGAGGAGGAAGCATGGGCTGCACTCAAAACCTGGAAAATGCTGCTTTCGGAGGAAACATTTCAAGGTAGGAAGGCATCAAGGCACGTCCAAATCTGTTAGTGTCAATTCCTGTCTCCTGAGAGCCCTTCATCTGGTCAATTTCTGAAGGCAGCATACATGTCTCCTTCTTTGAAATCCTACAATCCTGTGCTTTCCATTCTGTGACAGTTGAGCCAGAAAAAAAAGATGGCGTCCAAAAGTTGCGTTTGCTGGTCAGTTTGTGTGTAAACATATGTTTTTTTACCAACATTTTCCACTTCTGATGTAATTTATAGCGAGAAATTACTAATGTAGTAATTAAATACTTGTTCAATTCTCACCAAAGCTCTCTCTATTTTGCTGTATATCATTAAACGGTTACACTAAGAAGTCTGTCCGAAATTAGTTTTGTGAGGTGGCTTCATGCACAAACGCTGCCTTACAAGCCATTGTCTGATAAGTCAGCTGCCTAGGTTTAAGGACACAGCCATGTTGTTCTTCATTTTGAAGAGTCCCTAGAGGACTGTAGTGGTACGACAACCAACTATAATTCATAGTAACAGGACTATGGGCTGTTATCATGTTATTCTCAGCAATTGACCTCAAATAGGCATAAGGCCTGTATATGTTTGTTTAGTGAGAGTTGTATGAGTGTTTTTGTGTAATATGCTGTTTATGTTAATGATAATGCAACGGAGAGAGAGTTTGTGAATGAGACGTTCATGCCCCTTGTTTGTCTTATTACTTCTATTACTCTCCTCATTTGTAAGTCGCTTTGGTTAAAAGCATCTGCTAGATGATTAAAAGGTTACATGCTTCATGCTGCAATGCATTCTGGGTGTATCATACAAACTCATCAGTGCCTCGCAGAATGCATTGCAGCATGTCACCATTGTTGAGCTTCATATGGCGATTCTTGATGTTTGAGTGACTAGTTCAAAATGTTTGGGGTTTTCTTCAAATTATACAAATGTTCCTATTAAAACACTGTTGTATATCATGCTAGAGAAACATTGCTATAATCAATAATGTGACCTAACATCATCTGGTCATATTTTCTCTTGCTGCTCTTGCCATAACAAACACAGTTACAGCAGCCAGAGAAAAAAAACTAGCATTAAATATCAATAGTCACAATACCCAACTAAAACAAACACTGAACTATTATTTTCAATAAATGAAAATAATCTAAACCTCTGTTAATCTCAATAAGAGCTTCTGTAGACATCTTACATAAATAAAGTCAGTCTGGTTTGTACTAAGTGAAGCTGGTAATGCTTTTTGTGAAGTTGTTTAATGATGTTGTAACCCAATTTTCATTTTCAACTAAAATTTAATGTCTGAGTGACGTTGGAGTCTAGCCTGGTCTTACCAGACTCTCGTACATTTCATTTGTCCATATAGTCTGGCCACTCTCCATTGACAAGCGTTTACTTCCTTGAAGGCGGGAACTCTGTTGAAGTTTAAAACTATTGGATCTGCCAAGAGTCACTCTGGATCTGACTAACCAATCGCTAACATAAAATGTCATATGCTTGGTATGATAAGAATAAATGCTGCTGTAAATAACAGCCCAATTCAAATGTTTACGTGCTTTACTTCTTTTTATTTTTTGAGCGGTGATGAAATATTTTGCTCTTGTAAACACTTGCCAGCATTTAAAGAAATACAAGTCAAGAAATGCATCCAAATTACAGCTCACGCAACCGCACGGTGCTCTGCAGGGGTCTAAAAAGGATAATGAAAATGAAAATTGAGCGGAAGTACATAGGAGGGCGGAGCCAGGCTAGTTGGAGTCCACGTCCAATAACATTTATAGCTGGGGTGACCTTACATTGTGGCCATAGTATGAGCACACAGTTGTACTTTTAGATCACTATGACCTCGCATTGGCCCTCATTTATCAAAAGTGCGTACACCAATTTTCCAGCGTACACCTGGCGTACACCCAAAACCACTGTGACTTTGAGATTTATCAATATGGACGTTGGCGTACGGCACGCTCAAATCCTACGCCAGCTCAGGAGGTGGTGTACGCACGTTTTGAGTTAGTGCGAAAATGCAGAAAAACAATTCCTAACACCACAAAACGCACTGACAAAGATATCCTATATTATGACCCACTGTAAAAAACAACAACAACAACAACAACTAAAGCCCTATTCGCACGGGATAAGTAGGCCTTTTATGGGGACCTCGTGTGATTTAGAAATTACTCCCCCACATCTGAATTTTGCTTGGCGCATTCGCACGGGATACGCTGTGATTTTACTCGAATTCACTGACTTATCTCCTGGATATGATGTTACTTGAAAATGTTTTTTCGTTATATAGCTGTATGAAATTATAAACAGTCGTATCGATATCATTTTGATTGTTTTATAGTAATACAAATAATTTCGTTCAGTTAGAGAACAGACGCAATTAAAAACGTAACTGAGTAATAGGCCTATAATAACAACATACGACGGAAGATTCAGTTTCAAAGCTAATGTAAAAGTGCCCATTTAAGCGAGTTGTCATTGTACTGTTCTGTTTTTGTGTTTTTCATTAAGAATAATATTAAACACACCATTCAAGCAATTTACTCCCAAATTGTGCTCATTCTAAAGTGAAAGTGGTAGCCTATAATCCGCGCGGCCGCACGGGAAGTCATAACGGTGCACATATGCAGTCTAGCGCCATTCTTCGTGAAAGATAAAGATAGAAATGCGCACAGGACACAAAAACCTTGCAAAAATTATATACGATCCGCATAATCCCGGCCAAATAGATGCCGATTCGCACGGGACTAATATTATCACAGGACCTCGGTGTTCGGCGAAATATGGTAGGCCTATAGGTCATTTGCGGGGGCATTTTTACTTTACATATTACAGACATGGCCGATTTGCACGGGATTAAGATCACAGACATTATCTGCGATTATTACAAATCACCAGAGCTCCCCACATAGGCTATAGGCTACTAATCCCGTGCGAATAGGGAAGTAATTATAAACTTCAGTGTTTATTTTTGTGCAACATTTACTTCAATGTTTAATTTGTGTGACTTTACCAAAGCATTTGATATGTATTCGTCCAGTTGCGAGCCTGTGCGCTTTACCTGATGTTGGTTAGGCCCGGCAGCTGCGCACGGACTGGGACTGAACATAATTCAGACTGACAAAATAATAAAAATGACATTCTTCTTCTTTTAAATAATAATAAAATAAATAATAATAATAACGACATTCTTCTTCTAAATGACAATAAGCGTCATTAATAATACAAATCATAATAATAATAAGAAGAATCTAACAAATTGTCATGCAATTACTAATGTGAATGAATGGTACTCCACATCACATCATCATCACTATTGTAGCCTACACCCCAATACATGTGATGTGATACGAAATTAAATGCATATTATTTCAAAACACGTGCTGTAAAATAATGAATTGTGATAGGTAATTTCTCATCCAAACAGCTATTTAAACTGGATTTCCACCGTACACCTTTTTGTGGGCGCCTTTAATCCCACTCTTTAAACTCCCAAATAAAACAATTTAGTTTTTTTTCCACTTCCCTGGTGATGGCCTCGATCTCCACGTCAGAGAAGTTTCCTTTCTTTTAGCCGTCTTCCGAGTGTATGGCGTAAAATGAGGGCGTGGGGGAGGCGGAGACTTGAATATATAGGGGCGTGTTAATCTAATGACGATCGTTTTCAGCCGCGGCATTTATCAAGGGCAGGTTTTGCGTACGCCTGGATTTCAGAGGTGCGCACAGCTTCATAAATCAGGCGGTGAGAGGAGTGTAAGCATAATCTTGCGCAAATATATACGCCCGTTTCTACGCAAGATTGATAAATGAGGGCCATTGTGACCACATGGTGAGATCGTTATGAAACAGAGTTGAGTCTGTAGCGTGCCAGCGTCACATGCTGAAGATGGCAGTATGAATCCCACTCAGAGCAGGTTGAGTAGGACCGGTTACATTTGGTGCTGTTGACTCGGATGGGAGTGAGTTTTAGGGGGGTGAGTGTAACAGACGTATTCAAAACACAAGCTGAATGTGTGCATGTCTGTTAGATAGTCATGTAATCATATAAAGAGCAAGAAAATATTATATGAACCTGATATTAATGATGCCACATTAGATGTTAATGAAGCCAGCCCAAGTTCTGCCAGGAAGACTCAATCGTCACGTCACTAATTACCTGCTCATCTATCCAATCATATCCTTTTCTGTAGCATATAAAGGTAGTAATTACTCGTGTCTGAGTTCGCAGATACTGTCGCTTCAGCGGTTGACCCATATTTGCAAATATACTATGTTAACAGTTGTAGGACTCCCTTTCTTTGTCATAAACGTTGCAATGGCTATAGATTTTTGCGTTTGCTTAATGCAAAACTCGGGTGCTTCTTTGTTTTTGCATGATTTTCCAGCGCTTTTTCCCCTTCATATTTAACTGAAATTTTGGCAGGATACAAAACGCAGGTAGCGGAGAATGGGTCTCCTTGGGGGAGGGCCTTACTCATTCAGAAAAGTTTTCTCTTTTCGCCCAGTCTGAGTTGTAGGTTGTAAATCGTTTTATCTTTGACACTGGCGGTGGCTCATCCGATTTTGTTGCGTTATCCTCCTAGTCCGTCTCTCCCCCCATTTCACAAAACTGAGTTAATATAAAGTTTTAAAAAAGCTAGCAACTGAACACTGTTTTATCCTGCATGTGCGTGGATGGATGGATGCGTGTGTGCGACCGACCGACAGCGCACAGGATTGGATACATAACCATGAAGAAAACACAGTAACAGTATAAGGAAACGGTTTAATTTGAAGCCAGGAAATTCTACTTTAGAAGTACATTTTCACGAAAAAACGGGACAATTTGTGTCCCGGGAAAGAATATACATTTTCCGGGACAGACGCTCAAAAAAGAGAACAATCCCGGGAAAACCGGGACGGGTCGCAACGCTATTCGTAAATTATTCGCGTGACACCGGTTACCGTCATTTTTTGTTTAGAAAAGCTGAAACAGAACAAATGGCACAGCATATTAGAATCATTCTCCCCACGAATGCAAGGAAAACAACACAGGTTTTAAAGCAACACGCACCCATTTTAATCGGGGCTTCATGATGAACTGAAGTTGAGCTGAAATCGTGAATGGGTTCAGTGTTATCAGATCGCTAAAATTGATTTAAAAACTATGCTGAGTAAATTATCTAAGTATAGCACCGTGAAGGGTCAAGGGTCAAGCCAAACATCACTTGTCTCTTCATCAGACACATATCCTTCAAGAATGATTTTATGTTCAATATTAAAATAAGAATTAATGATAATCAAGTTATAACAGTGTCCTACATTTGATAAATCAGTTCTCTATATTCAAGGAGTGATTTAGGATATTGTAGTGTTTTAGTTGCTCTGTGCTTTTGAATCCAGACTTTGATATACTTTTCTTTCTTACTAAATAGAATAAATTCACTTCTGAACTAGAGTTAGTATCAGCATGTTTTGGAGAAGTGCTTTGATAGTTAGTTAAGATGCTCCCGACCTTGATGGAAACTGTTATTCTGTGAAGCTTTGTGTGTGCGTCTCATGATTCTGTGCAGATCCAGTATTGGAGATGGTCCTTTCGGCAGACGATTCTAGACTTGGAGGCGTCTTTTCTATGACCTCCGAGGTCGCTAGGGACTAATCTGGGCCTGGGCGACATCAAGTCTACGCATTTTTAGTGATATATGCTCCTATCTGTCTACGTGTGGAAAGTTGCTTACATTGCATGTTGTTAGAACGAATCAGAATCATTCCACATGGCAGTAATGACGTGTCTAGACCTTGAAAACCGTATAACTGTTCAGAAAATTGTATGTACGTTAGACGGAGGCGGGGAGACTGTTAGAGGGAGTGTGGCCTACGAACTCCTCTGAAGCTGGCTTCTGCTGATGAAACTGCAAACTATTCTTCAGTAAAATTTTCTTTAATTAATCTGACTCCTGACTCCTGGTCTTCATTTTTCACTACTGGTCCTGGGTCCTAAGCTGTTACCCCAACAGTTTATGGTGGAGATTTGGCGAGCAATCATTCCTTGGTACACCTCTGGCAAACAAGTAGATAAGGTAGTATATTTTTATTATTAGACTTGTCTGACTGGAAGAGACTGGGTTAGGGGAACGGGAGAGCTTTATTTCAATGGGAAATAGGGAATAATTATACTAAGGATTGTGTTTCGGCTACTCTGAGTAAGTCGAGAGCTTTTTGAGAAACACACAAGGGGTATAAGAAAAATCGCTCCAGTAGGCCAATAATTTGGAAACGGGGTGCAACGTAGGCATGCTTAAAGGGGAGAGAGCTGATTAAGGGCTAAGGTAAGGATACCACTCCTAAAAGGGGCATGCGGCACTGGACAAAGGGGGCCAGTGCATCACCGCAAACCTTCTCCGTCTCTTCCAACTCAGATAGGGGATCCCCGAATTTAGGACAATAGACAGTTAGGGATTAAGTTATTAGTTAAACAAAATAAAAATAGATTCAGGGTTGTTTGCCAGGGATGCATCAGGAACGATCCCGAGTAAAAATTTAAGGTATGACCCAAATTGGAATGGACCAGTAAGTGACTTTTTCGTATAAGTGTACTTTGCAGTTTCATCACGCAGAAGCCACAGCTGTGTTGGTTAAAGATCTTCGCCTCCATCTCTGCTGGTATAATTTCAGGTGAGTATGAACTTTGACTAAAATGATGGCTAAAAATTTGAGTGACATGATCAGTCCAGATAAAGATTTTGAGACGAAAGACAGCAAACGCTGTAAGCAGCGCTGCTCTGAAGCCCTGACGTCAAAGAAATTTGAAATAATTATTAAGTAAATGGGCAGCCAAAGTTTTAATTCTAATTGGAAAAGTTAATCAGAAACTTGACTGGCTAAAAGCTAAAAGACTGGAAAATGTTTAATTCCTAACTGTTTGTGAGATAAATAGGCAGAAATCACTGAAACTTATGTAGGATTTAGTCTGTGTAGTCTGAGTAAAAGGACTTGAAGTTGTTTTTTTAAAAGAAAAAGGAAAAAGCAGATATAGTCACGGACACTGAGGGATTTTAAACAGAGGTGCACAGATTGAAAATAAGGAAATAAGTAATAAGTTCAATAAATTGAAGTCTTAAGAAATTCATTTTAAAAGGAAAGATCTATGATCATTTTAAAATAAATTATGGTTAAAAGAATAACGACGTAACTATATAATTAGAGACATAGAGGGTTTAAATGATAAAAATGTTAAAATGATTCGTGAAAAATTCTGATAAAGTTTATTTGACTGGATGTTGGTAAAAACACCGTAGGAGAATGGGTGTTAAAGGCTAAAAACCCTAGAAGCTGATATTTTGTTTTCAAAAGATAAGCTCATGCAGAACTGTAATGAAACAATTCGCTTATCTGAATCTGGCCCACTATGTCATTTCTGGTGCTGGGGTTAAAATTGGAAGTAACTCAGACTCAATTTAGATGTTTGAAGTTTAAATTTATTGTATGGGCAAAAGACAAATATAAAATTATGATCATTTGAAAACGTAATTTCTGGCAAAAGATAGAGTTAAAAGGATAATGTCTGATGTTTATTGGAAGATAAATGCAATCTCTAGCCAAGTCTTATGCTGTGTTAGAGTGACAAGTTAAAAGTTTATGAAAATGCAGTACCAGTACTGAATGCATAGAAGTCTCTCTCTATTTCAAAACCAGCTCAAGGCTGATACCTGAGCCTGTGCCACAGATGATAGAAGATATTGATGAGTAAAAGCACATGGCATCACTTGAAAATAATAAGACATGTTTTAGGGAAAACAGTGTTTAAAAAGGTATGAGATGAATTTCACATTGAAGTTAAAGTCTTAGAAGACTGTTAAAAAGGTTAGAGAGAGAGAGAGAGAGAGACTGCTTGTGGAAGCAGGGATGGTGCAATTTGTTATCGCCCTGCTAAAGCTGAAACAAAACAAAGAAAATTATATCAGAACCAAAACAATCCAGCTGACTTTTGTAGAAACAAATTAATAATGAGCAGATGCAAAAACTGAGTTTAAATAATAATTTGAGTAAACACTAAAAGTAAAATTTGCGGATGAGCAATTCATGTTTAATGTGTGTGTGGGTGTGACTGCACTTTATGTTTTGTATGTGTTGTATGTGTTCCTAGAACTGTTCTGTCCTGATGGGGTGTCATTAACCTCTGGAATGAGTATTTGACCATTACAGATGGGTTAAGGTAAACGACAACCTTTAAAGAAACTGACGACTTTTGTCATTTATGATGTTGATTTGAATTACTCTCTGGATTAGTTAAAGTGGAATGGTAAAGTTAAAGATTGCCGTCCATCATGGGTTAAAACCTTTGTCTAAATTCAACTGAGGGCTTAAATTTAAATAATGTCAATTGATTAAAAATGGTAGGCGTAAATGTTATAGACTTGACGGCAGAGACAAAGTGACAAATTGGCTGAAGTCACTATCTAAATTATCCAGAGACTCCCTCAAAATTCTGAAAGGCCGGAGGGCGACCAAAGAGATAACTTCTAAAAATGAAAAGTTTTATTTTTACTTTATTTTAATTTTTTATGATATTTTGATTTATATAGAGAACCACAATTAATGTTAAAGAAGCAAGTGACTTTAAGTCTTTCTGTGTCACTGGGATTGAGATAAGAAACAATAATGATCATATTGTGTGGCATCTGCAGATTGATAGAAGAATAATGAGAAATAGCCCAAAGATTAATGTTGTGAAATAGAATTTAGGAACACCCGTAAAGAGTTAATATAGTTATAAATGAGTGATATGGATGAACAAATCATTCTAAAACAGTTTTAAGAAAATTGATGATGACTTATAGTCCAAATTTAAAGTAATATGGGAAATTATGAAATTTGTAAGTTCTTGGTAAAGTTATGACACTTTTGGGTGTAAGTGGCAAGATAAGGCTAGTGAGGATTTGATGAAGTATCACTACCAAGTGACATGAATTAAGAGGTTTAAGATTTTGGTCATTTGGAGCTTACACCTGAAGAGTTTTAATAGACAAGACATTGAGAATAAAAGAAAATTTAAAAAGGGGTAATTTAAGGAAAACCCTGATGAATGATCTTGAATGTTTTACTAATAACATGGTGATTAATAATTGGGTATTTAGTCATAATGTCAACAAGATAAAGATGAGTGAACAAGCTTATTGAATGAAATACGAATTGATAATCAAGTCATTTTGATGAAAAGGTTTTAACATTAACTATTTATTTATTTTGTTTTTGGTTATGTTCATTTATGGTTAAAAATTATGTGGGCTATGATGAGTGAAAATGGGTTTGATGGAAATAGCAAGTTTAACAAGAAGGATCTTGAGTATGTGGAAAATAAGATGGATGATATGAATGTTTTCTTTTATTTTCTATTCTTTTGAGGCGGGACATGCTATATGAGACTGAATGCAATTGGATGGACTATTCTGTTGTTTATTTTTATTTATTTACTTTTTATTTATTTTTTTTCTTTCAGGCCACTATTGAGTTTTATACCTGAAAAGGGTCTGTTTTGAGGAGAAAAAAAAAAAAAAAAAGGAATTAGAATCCCTATTTCTGAGTGATATATCTTGGTGATAATGATGACATGGGGTGTTAATTTAGTATGTCCTTGTGAGGATGAGTATGTGCTTGTTGGTAATCAATCAGGCCAATGATAAAGGCAAATAATCCCAATTAAATTCCTGAAGGAGAAAGAGCTTTTCTGTTTTTCAAAATTATAATTTGACAAGTGGGGCATTGGAAATTAGGAAGCAGCCTAAATTGGTAGACCACTAATACCCCAACATTGGCCTCAGGAGAAACTTAAAGGGTGGGTTCTAAAATCCACTGCCTCTCCAATATAATTGGATATATCTTAATTAAATTTATAGTCAAAGTCAATATTTATATTTCTATATTATTATCATGAATTTAATGATCCTATTTAGGTATGATTTTGTTTCTTCCTTTATATTTTCTAAAGTTTGTATTCGCTAAGACTTTGCTTTTATTTATTATTCTACTCTCTTTTACTCTCTATTTTTTCCAACGGATCATCTGCTTTGATCTGTTACGACAGCAAAACACTTCTGGAAATTGGTTACCGCTACACTGACCTGTTTCAGGACACTTTCTCCAATCTTCCATCTGAGATTCGCCGGGACGCCGAGTTGAACAATGGCCACTCGAGTCGACGGCGAAGATTCAAAAAACACCGCGGGAAACGCGCTGGGATCCGCAACAGACTGAGAAAAAGAGCATTCAGTCCTCCTCTCCCGAGCATTTTGCTCGCAAATGTCCAATCCTTGGAGAATAAGATGGACGATCTTAGAGCCAGGATAAGTTTTCAACGGGACATGAGAGACTGCAACATCTATTGTCTGTCCGAAACATGGCTCACGCCAGCGGTCCCGGATACAGCCGTGACGCCGTCCGAGAACTTCTCTGTTTTTCGGATGGACAGAACAGCCGAGGCCGGGAAATCTAAAGGCGGTGGAGTGTGTTTCATGATAAACAAGAAATGGTGCGATCCTAGGAACATCTCCATTCTTTCGCGATCCTGCTCGCCTCACTTGGAACATTTAACTCTCATGTGCCGGCCTTTCTACCTACCGAGGGAGTTTTCCTCGGTCATCGCCACTGCCGTTTATATTCCACCACAGGCAGACACGGGGCTGGCTCTATCTGCCCTCCATGATGTGACCAGCGGCTTCATAAACAAACACCCCGACGCTGCTTTCATCGTCGCGGGTGATTTTAACAAAGCTAACCTAAAGAAAGTATTGCCAAACTTTCACCAGCATGTCTCCTGTCCCACACGAGGAGCAAACACACTGGATCATTGCTACTCTCCGTTTAAGAACGCCTACAAAGCTCGTTCACAGCCAGCTTTTGGCAAATCGGACCATGCCGCCATTTTCCTCACACCGGAATATAAACAAAGGCTCGTTCAAGAGCCCCCGGTGAGGAGGGAAGTCAAACGCTGGTCATCCCATTCAGAGATCACGCTACAGGCAGCTCTCGATGACGTCGACTGGGACATGTTCCGCGCGAGTTCTGAAGACGTCAGCGAGTTCACAGAAGTGGCGCTCTGCTTTATCAACACACTGACAGAGCAAGCCACACAAACAATAACTATAACGTCCTTCCCTAATCAGAAACCGTGGGTGGACAGTTCAATCCGCACTGCAGTTAACACGCGCACTATCGCGTACAATGCCGGTCTCCAAACGGGGGATATGAGGGAGTACAAAGCTTCATGTTACGCCCTCCGGCGCGCCGTTAAAGCCGCAAAACTCCGCTATAAAGACAGAGTGGAATCTCATTTCCAACTCAACGACTCCCGGCGGATGTGGCAGGGACTGAGGACCATCTGTGCTTTTGGAACTAAATCCTCTGCAGAGGTGAGAGCTGATCCGTTGCTGGTGAACGAGTTAAACTCTTTCTACGCTCGCTTTGATGGTAATCGCGGCAGCGCGACTCCGGCGAGTGACGCGTCAGAGAGAGTCCCTCAGAGCAGCAACAGTCACGTGATCTCTGTCTCGGAGGACGAGGTTCGGAGGGCACTCAAACGTGTGGATGTCAGGAAAGCTGCTAGGCCGGATGGTATTTCAGGTCGTGTTCTGCGGTCCTGTGCTGATCAGCTCGCAGGGCTCTTTACATCCATATTTAACGAGTCCCTTGCTACATCTGTTGTCCCCACCTCCTTCAAACGATCCTCCATCATCCCTGTACCTAAGATCAGTAAACCCTCTTGCCTAAATGACTATCGTCCAGTGGCTCTCACATCTTTAGTCATGAAGGTCTTTGAGAGACTCATTAAAAACAACATTTGCTCCTCCATTCCTGACACTTTGGACCCTCTTCAGTTTGCCTATCGTCCCAATAGATCGACTGAAGATGCCATTTCTCACGTCCTTCACTCCTGCCTCACTCACATCGACAGCAAAAGTGGGAACTATGTCAGGCTGCTATTTATTGACTATAGCTCAGCCTTTAACACCATAGTTCCCATTAAGCTAACACACAAACTCCTGGATCTAGGCCTGAATTCTTCTCTCTGCCTCTGGATTGAAGATTTCCTCACTGGCAGACCCCAGGCGGTGAGAGTAGGCCAGTTCACCTCCACCTCCATCACCCTGAGTGTTGGAGCTCCACAGGGCTGTGTGCTGAGTCCCCTGCTCTACTCTCTCTACACCCATGACTGTTTGTCCACACACAGCTCCACCTCGATCATCAAGTTTGCTGATGATACTGTTGTCCTGGGTATCATCTCCAACAACAATGAGACGGCATACTTGGACGAAGTGGAGCAACTGACATCATGGTGCCAGGACAACTGTCTCTCTCTGAATGTTAACAAGACCAAAGAACTGATTGTGGACTTCAGGAAGAGACAGCATCGGTCATACTCCCCTCTCATGATCAGCGGGACACCGGTAGAGAGAGTGAGCAGCTTCAAATACCTGGGTGTGAACATCTCCGAGGATCTGACCTGGACTACACACATCCAGACACAGGTGAAAAAAGCCAGGCAAAGACTGTACCACCTGCGCCAGCTGAGGAAATTCAGGGTTTCACCAGCCATCCTGAAAACTTTCTATCGAGGGGCGATAGAAAGTGTCCTGACTCAGTGCATCACAGCGTGGTACGGGAACAGCACCAGTCACGACTGCAAAGCCCTGCAAAGAGTGGTGCGCTTATCCGAGCGCATCTCAGGCTCAGCTCTCCCGTCTCTGCAGGACATCTACACCAAACGCTGCAGAGGTAGAGCTACTAAAATCATCAGAGACATTAATCACCCTGCAAACTCTCACTTCACCCTGCTGCCATCTGGTAAGCGCTTCCGTAGCCTGATGGCAAAGACTGAAAGACTCAGGAGGAGTTTCTTCCCCCAGGCCATCAGACTCCTGAACTCAGTCATGTGACTTCACTTCACCCCCGCACACACATAAACATCCAGTTTATACATTAACATCCACATACTGCCATTGCACTGCACTTTACTTTCCTATTGTTACTGTGTAACAACCTGTAATAAACCTTGCACATTATACTTCTTTATATATACATATATATATATTTATGTTAACCACTTATTTCTAAGTCTACAGTTTATCTCACTTATCATATCCACTTATTTTTTTATATTTTTTATATTTTAATTTTTATATTTTAATTTTTATCTTATTTCCTATTTTTATCTTTTACTTGATTTATTTATAATTCTACTTATGTTAATACTTTTTATTCTAATTTTATTCTATTTCTATTTTAATTTCTTGTAACTGTTATTTGCACTGTCCATGGAGCGGACCTGTTTACATTTCACTGCCAGTTGTATATTGTGTATATAACTGTGTATGTGACAAATAAAACTCTTGAATCTTGAATCTTGAATCTTGCTCTCTGAGTGGTGACTGAGTGTCTGTCCTAGGCGTGTGTGATGTCTGACGAGAACACTCGAAAACTATGTGATCAGGAACTATTATTAACCTGTCTCCATGTTTTTACTCATTTGAAAGCAGACCCGGGGCTCTGCTGACTCTTGAATGCACTTTCCAAAAGGCTCCAGAAAAATATTGGATCCTGTTGAGGGTCAAAGATCTTAAGCGATGACCAATGAGCATGAGGTGATTCGCCGATGACGGGTAAGCTCTTCTGTTGGCCAGCGGAGGACAACCTAAGCCAATGGGGGTCACCGCCATTGGGGCACCTCCCAGAAAGGGGGGTGTTTTTTTTTATGTGAGGTGTGTATGAGAGGTGAGGCAGATGTCTGTGAGGCCAGCAGCATCACTGTGGGAGGGGAAGCTGTGTTTCGTAGGGGCCAAGGTCAAGACTGGACACAGCAGCCCCTGCCCTAATATTGGCCCCTCTATACCGCTCACCAAATACCGCATAATTGAGAGCCAGGAAACACCTTAAAGATTGGCATTCAAGGGTCAGCTGAGATCATTCTGGTCATTTTAACCTTGCAAATTTCAGTCATGTGTTCAGATTTTAGAGGCATCACACACCTCTAACTTGATGGGAATGCAGCAACAGAGATTGCTCGTTTAGCCCGGCTTCCAGAGATTAAATATGGACTTGTCTTTCATTTCATTTTATTTTTTTATTTTATATTTCCTTTTACTGAAACCCTAAAGAATTGTATGAATACTATTGTACTATATTGTCTGTTCCCCTCTCAATGAGAGAAAGCACGTTATCAGTATGTTGATCAGGAGTTTTGAGAAGAACATTGGGGCCTTGTTTGTGAGTGGAAGGGGTAAAGAGCCTCAAAACGGGGACTGGTCTTTTTAGTGGCCAGCATGTCCGTGATGGGGTGAAGAGACAATTGTGACCCTAAAGGGAAACATGCGTCACCACTTGACCTTCCGTAGTGACCTCACTTGTAGACCAGACGTGGCGGTATGGGACCCCCACATATGGTCTAAAAGGGGGGAATGAAGGGTCAAGGGTCAAGCCAAACATCACTTGTCTCTTCATCAGACACATATCCTTCAAGAATGATTTTATGTTCAATATTAAAATAAGAATTAATGATAATCAAGTTATAACAGTGTCCTACATTTGATAAATCAGTTCTCTATATTCAAGGAGTGATTTAGGATATTGTAGTGTTTTAGTTGCTCTGTGCTTTTGAATCCAGACTTTGATATACTTTTCTTTCTTACTAAATAGAATAAATTCACTTCTGAACTAGAGTTAGTATCAGCATGTTTTGGAGAAGTGCTTTGTTGATAGTTAGTTAAGATGCTCCCGACCTTGATGGAAACTGTTATTCTGTGAAGCTTTGTCTGTGCGTCTCATGATTCTGTGCAGATCCAGTATTGGAGATGGTCCTTTCGGCAGACGATTCTAGACTTGGAGGCGTCTTTTCTATGACCTCCGAGGTCGCTAGGGACTAATCTGGGCCTGGGCGACATCAAGTCTACGCATTTTTAGTGATATATGCTCCTATCTGTCTACGTGTGGAAAGTTGCTTACATTGCATGTTGTTAGAACGAATCAGAATCATTCCACATGGCAGTAATGACGTGTCTAGACCTTGAAAACCGTATAACTGTTCAGAAAATTGTATGTACGTTAGACGGAGGCGGGGAGACTGTTAGAGGGAGTGTGGCCTACGAACTCCTCTGAAGCTGGCTTCTGCTGATGAAACTGCAAACTATTCTTCAGTAAAATTTTCTTTAATTAATCTGACTCCTGACTCCTGGTCTTCATTTTTCACTACTGGTCCTGGGTCCTAAGCTGTTACCCCAACACCGACATATTATTAAGTGCTTTGAGCCGTTCCGATTCAATGTGTTAGATTAATCTTCCAATCGCTGAGTTTTTCACATACAACATGCAATTAAACAGACACAACATAGCTCAAGCTTAGAAGTGTTTTTGCCCGTCATCAGCAGAGAACAGATTTGCTCAAACATACGGGGCAACCAGTGTTGGAATGGCTTCTTTTCGTGATTCGACATGGCTTCCTTCCCTATGAGGAAGAACTGTAGCGTTCTGTGCTTATATAAAGGTGCTTTGCTTATTGCATCTGAGTGCACCGTGATCAATCACTCTGTATTTGGGAAAATCATATGTGGACAAGAGTGGATAACATGTGGAAAACCAGACAATTCATGCGTTTTTCCTGTAAGGGTTTAAAATACTTCTAACACATTTTAAATGATGGATACAAAATCTAGTTTAGCTTTTGATCACTAATATATGTTCCATCCACATTTGCATTTGTCTATGTAGTAGGCGATTGAAAATGTATTTTCTTGCCGCTGAAATACATTTTGAAATATATTTTGAAATATATTTTGGTATATAGATTTCATCCAACTTCGAATATATTTCACTGTTTACAACATACATTTACCATGTATATAAATAAATAAATAAATAAAAAATATATATATATATTGACCCAGATTTTTTTTTTTCCTCTCCCTATGGGATATGTGCTACATATTAATAAATTAGTTAATTAAAACAAACACATCATATATATATATATATATATATATATATATATATATATATATATATATATATATATATATATATATATATATATATATATATATATATATATTAGTAATTGTGTGCTTTTGTCTTTGCTTTACTCCAGTTAATTTGACTCTATTCGTGTTTTATTCAGCCTCTGATATATGGATACCTCTTTCTATTTTTAGGAACTCTAGAATTTAGAGTTACGTCTCAATCGGTCCTTCCGTGCTAGGATGCCATGGCTACAATTATGAATAAAACAAATGTGTATCTCGCTTGTACTCTCAGCACCATATGTTGGGTGAGGTTTGCTTACAAAACAAGGTTTGACTCGATATTCGATAGTAGTACTAATTTAATTCCGTAATCCGACCCATTTACATAAAGATTGTATCGTACAGCATCTAAATCGCAGCACGGGAACACAATTATTCAAATCTTTTATGAATACAGTAAGCGAGCAAAGTGCGCTCCTTTATAAACGCATGAAACTGTCAAATGCTTCAGTTCAGATAAACTCCTACAACAGCGGAAACGGCTGTGGTCAATCTGACCACACCGAATCATGAATCTATTGCATGTTCTACTCTTCGTTGGTCAAACGTATGCACTAGAAGGCAGAATTAGCCAGTGAACAATCGCTGAACTATTCAATCCTGATTGCGCATATACTGTGTCATGTTAACTCCTCCAATTAGGCATTGCGTTCAAGTGCTCAACAGACGTTTACATTTGCGTTTATGCATTTGGCGGACGCTTTTGTCCGGGGCGACTTGAGTTGCATTCAGGGTACAAATTTGGCATTTCGGGTCTTGCTTTCCCTGGGAAACGAGCCCGTGGCTTGGCGTTGCTGGTGCCACGCTCTACTGTTTGAGATACAGAAAATACATATCTGTAATCGGCTACACTCGCTTGTAAACATCAACTTTTTAATTGTTTTAATTTAATTCTATCGAGGCTAACACAATATACAGGGGAGTAAATTTAGCGTTGACTGTCGACACAGTCTGCACATGCGTATTGATTCCTGGCTGCACCACAAACGATGAGCTCTCTCGCAGTGAGCTTTTTCTCTTCACTTAAGCTGGCGTCATTGTGATTCGTTGCTTTTCAGACTATGATCCTGATGTCATACTGTGGGATCTCAGTGCATTAAAGGGTTAGTTCACCCAAAAATGAAAATTCTGTCATTAATTACTCACCCTCATGTCGTTGGACACCCGTAAGTCCTCCGTTCATATTCGGAACACAAATGGTGATATTATAGTTGAAAGCTGATGGCTGAGAAAGGCTTCAATCAGGCCTCCATTGGCATTCAGTACATTGACACTTCCAAGATCCATGAAAGGCACTTAAAACGTCGTTACAAAGTCTATCTCACCACAGTGGCTCTACAATAATCTTACGATGCGACGACAATAGTTTTTGTGCGCAAAAAAAAATCTAAATAACACCTTTATCCAACTTGTTCTCGACTTCCGTGTATGCCTCCACGACGCATGCGCGAGAATATGACGCAGATCCGGCGTTCGGACATATGACCCAGAAGCGATTTGTTTACGAGCAGAGGAAGACGCGCGTGTCTAAGCTGTTGGATTCTACATTGATCGTGCTTTAGGTCTCGGCGTAGTGCTCAAAATGGGGCTTAAGTGTGTATTTCATGGATTCCCGAACACCGGCGCTACGTCATATTCTCGCGCATGCGTCGTGGAGGCACACACGGAAGTCGAGAACAAGTTGGATAAAGGTGTTATTTAGATTTTTTTTTGCGCACAAAAACTATTGTCGTCGCATTGTATGATTATTGTAGAGCCACTGTGGTGAGATAGACTTTGTAACGACGTTTTAAGTGCCTTTCATGGATCTTGGAAGTGTCAATGTACTGAATGCCAATGGAGGCCTGTGTGAAGCCTTTCTCAGCCATCAGCTTTCAACTAAAATATCTTCATTTGTGTTCCGAATATGAACGGAGGTCTTACGGGTGTCCAACGACATGAGGGTGAGTAATTAATGACAGAATTTTCATTTTTGGGTGAACTAACCCTTTAATGGCAGGCTGTACGTTAATCAGACGCACGAGGTCTGTCCGGAGTTTTACATCAACCCATTCACCTTAGTGAAATTATTCAGGCCAAAATTGTATCACGGCGTTGGTGAGCATGTCAAACTAACTATTAAAGACATCAGATTTTATTCCAGGGTCAAAAGAATTTTTAGGATTGCGATATTTGTCTCATACTGCAAACGCGGCCAAAATCACACAGTATTATCCTGGCTTAAGCTATCAAATTATGAATCTCGCATTGATCTCTTTCATAGGTTCAGTAGCTGCGTCGGGTTCTTTACAGCTAGTTACGGTTTTATTAGCTAGTAAAGCTTAACCATATAAAACATTCTTTCTTTTGCAAGGGCATCGTCCGGTGTTCTCAATCACAAGCGCATGTTACGTATCTGTCATGCTGATCTGATTTATTTTCTTTTGGGGGTTCTCTCAGCAGGTTTGACGGTTAGATGGCATCTATCAAGCTGTGAGCGGGAGCTACGCCCAGGGGTTTAGAATCCTCCTAACTGCAGATGGAAAGAAATGTTCTCCATCTCACCTGTGCATGGGCCATTCTTTCAGATTGGTGTTGCTACGAACATAGCTCAATGTGTTGAGTTGGCATCCTCTACCAAGGTCTCCCCAATCAAGAAGCATTTGAATGCGGGATTCCATGATGGTCAAGATGGTTTTCTTCAGCAATGCTCAAACCATCAGGCACGTTCAGTAAACTTTCCCATAATTCCAAAGGTAAAACTAAGATTACCTCATCTTTATCTTTAGGTCATGTTCCAAGAATATTCAAGTTGGCAGTCATAAAACCTCTCATTAAGAAGCCACAATTAGATCATAATAACCTAGCAAATTACAGACCAATTTCAAATCTTCCATTCATGTCTAAAATACTAGAAAAAGTTGTTTCCACTCAATTGTGCTCTTTCTTGCAAGAAAATGATATCTATGAAAAATTTCAATCAGGATTCAGGCCGCATCATAGCACAGAAACTGCACTCGTTAAAATCACAAATGATTTACTGCTAGCTTCTGACCAAGGCTGTATCTCAATACTAGTTCTACTCGATCTTAGTGCTGCGTTCGATACTATAGATCATAAAATACTATTAGATCGACTTCAAAATTACACTGGTGTTCAGGGACAGGCATTAAACTGGTTTAGATCGTATTTATCAGACCGCTACCATTTTGTCTGTCTAAATGGGGAAAAATCAAAGATAACATCAGTAGACTATGGGGTGCCGCAAGGATCCGTGCTAGGCCCTCTGCTATTCTCTATATATATGCTGCCACTTGGTAATATTATAAGAAAACATGGAATTAATTTCCACTGTTATGCTGATGACACTCAATTATATATTTCATCACGACCAGATGAAAACGCTAAATTATCTAAACTGACAGCGTGTGTTGATGATATTAAACACTGGATGACGTGTAATTTTCTGCTATTGAATTCAGATAAAACGGAGGTATTACTTATTGGTCCAAAAAACTGCCCACAAAACCTCTCACAATACAACTTTAACTTGGAAGGATGTCCTGTCGCTTTATCCACTACAGTAAAAGACCTGGGTCTTATATTAGACCGCAACTTGTCTTTCGAAAATCATATTTCATATGTTACAAGAACAGCATTTTTCCACCTTAGAAACATTGCTAAGCTACGTAACATGCTATCTATCTCAGATGCAGAAAAGTTAGTTCATGCATTCATGACCTCGAGACTAGATTACTGTAATGCTTTATTAGCTGGTTGTCCTGCATCATCAATAAACAAGCTACAGTTAGTCCAAAACGCAGCTGCTAGAGTTCTTACTAGGTCAAGAAAATATGATCATATAACACCAATTTTATCATCTCTACACTGGTTACCTATTAAGTTCCGTATCAATTACAAAGTATTGCTACTGACATATAAAGCCCTAAATGGTTTAGCTCCAGTGTATTTAACTGATCTTTTATCGCCCTACAATCCATCGCGCTCTTTAAGATCACTAAACTCGAGGCTTCTGGTCATTCCTAGAATATCTAAGTCCACTAAAGGAGGGAGGGCATTTTCACATTTAGCTCCTAAACTCTGGAATAGTCTTCCTGATATTGTTCGAGGTTCAGACTCGCTGTCCCAGTTTAAAACTAGATTAAAGACGCATCTCTTTAGCCAAGCATTCACATTATAAATACGTTTTATACTACAGTTAAATCGCACCAACAGTATTAATATTCTGAACAGCAGCTATGCTAATTATTTCCCATCTGCTTTTCTGTTATCATCTCGGGACACTAGTCCCGAGGTAACTAGTTCGTCAGCTCCAGTTTGTATCCAGCCTCTCATGGAGACTTCAGATGCCCCTGTGATGAGACGACTCGACGCCTGTGAAGAGACGACTCGACGCCTGTGAAGAGACGACTCAACGCCAGCGTTGTTATGGCCTAAAATAATACATGATTGATTAACTTATCCTAACATTTTTCTTTAACATTCTCTTTCTAACATTTTTCAATGTACATTTATGAAATGCACTTTCTGTGAAGCTGCTTTGAAACGATGTGTATTGTGAAAAGCGCTACACAAATAAATTTGAATTGAATTTGAATTGAATTACCTACTTGTTTTAACAAGCATCAGGTAATTTCAAAGATTTTAATTTAACTCCTAACACTTAAATCGTAAAGGTCGCTCTTCCACTTACACCGATATTCTGCTAGAAGCCATGTTTATCAACCCTTTTAGGCTTCATGTGTCCAGGGAATTCACTTTAGAAAGTAATCAGTTTGATCCTACTCTCTTTTCTATTCTGATCTTTACTTCTCACTCAATTTCTTTACTCTTTTCCTTAAGCATTCTAGCATGACTCTAAAGGTTCTGGTATCACATTAACAATTTCTAAGATGAAGAATAATCTGTCCCTCACTTCCATGGTTAAATATCTTCACGTTCGTCCTAAGACTTCCGACCACTCCCCCCTATTTATTTATCTAATGGAGCACCTCTCTCTAAGGCCTGGTTTCAGACTTTTATACTGACCTTAAAAGCTGCAGTCTACCTCCTTCTCTTCGTAACGGACTTTCCTCAAGCTACTGGGGAGATGGCGTTCTTCTGCATTCGAGTCTTATATAAGACCTGATTCAAAAATCATCCTCGAAGCTCAGCAAGCTCTCCAGTAATGGTCAAGGTAAATCCTTATTTAACTACTGGTGGTGGTGTTCCTGCCAATTCGGCAGTATGTTATGATAGCGTGGTCTTCTACTATATCAAAAGATGGCCTGTAGCCATGTGTCCTATCTAAAGATGGTCAGTGACCATGCGTCCTATCAAAGATGGTCAGTGACCATGCGTCCTATCAAAGATGGTCTGAGAACCATGCGTCCTATCAAAAGATGGTCTGTGACCCATGTGCCCAATCAAAAGATGGTCTGTGACCCATGTGCCCAATCAAAAGATGGTCTGTGACCCATGTGCCCTATCTAAAGATGGTCTGTGACCCATGCGCCCTATCAAAAGATGGCCTGTGGCTCATGTGTCCTATCAAAAGATGGTCTGTGACCCATGTGCCCTATCAAAAGATGGTCTGTGACCCATGTTCCCTATCAAAAGATGGTCTGTGACCCATGTTCCCTATCAAAAGATGGTCTGTGACCCATGTTCCCTATCAAAAGATGGTCTGTGAACCATGTGCCCTATCAAAAGATGGTCTGTGACCCATGTGCCCTATCAAAAGATGGTCTGTGACCCATGTGCCCTATCAAAAGATGGTCTGTGACCCATGTGCCCTATCAAAAGATGGTCTGTGACCCATGTGCCCTATCAAAAGATGGCCTGTGGCCCACGCATCCCATAAACAGATGACTGTGGCCCATATGTTCGTACGTCACGGTTGCTGCGAATCTCGCATTAGGAACTAAAGATGGCCGGTGGTTTCGCATCTTAACCCAAAATATTACATGGTCTAAAATCTATTTTTCTCTTTTCTCTCCATTCGGAACTTCTAGATTCAGGACCCGTGAGTATACTTCATAAACCGTTCTTTGGGGGTGGGCCCCGTTCCCGGTGGATCCTCCTCCACCTATCTTTGGGGGTGGGCTGCGCCCCTGCCTTCGTCTTCAGGCAGGATACGCAGATTCCGTACCCTCGGAATGCGAATTACGAATGGGGCCTACGCCAAAGAACTTGATTGCTTGCTGAGCTCCTAAATAAATGTTATTGTTACAGCATTACTTCTCCCGAGTCTTTCTGGTAGAACATGAATCAGAATCATGAATTTGATTCTACTTGAAATAAAACTGTGTGCAGAGTCAGCAGAACTGAAGTTGTAATCATTTAATGGTTGTCATCATCATCATCATCATACAAAAAAACTGTTAACATCAAGTAGGCTATATACAATATTAAAATAAATCATATTAGAAGAAACCATTTTAAGTGCGTACATATGCAAAGGTAATATTTTTTTTCTGCAATATATGAGAGATAGTAGTGCACAAAAACAGCCTGAAAAATATGAAATATGTTCATACCGATAATCTACAAGTAGCAGAAAGAGCTTTCAGAAACCGACAAATCCTGTTGGACGAGATGTTAGAGATGTCTTTAACTGTGGTCACACAATGTTCCAGTAATGTGGAAACTAAACCATTTCTTTTAAACAAACAACAAAGTCAGCAAAAGAGAAATGACAGACGTGTGTATGATGAACATGCAGGAAAATACAATGCTTTTGATATAGAGAAGTTTGAAAACCCTTTGAAAATATGTAGCTCGTTCGGGAGTGGTATTTCTGATTAGAAAATACGCCTCATGACATCATCATTCTGCGAATTAACAAAGCCTGAAGAAGATCTGGATTAAGAATCTGTAAAATATCTGGATTATTTAATCGGTTAGACAGTTTCACCGCTGTCTGTCTATCAAATCCAAACACAGCGTAGAGCGGCTGAGTGAATGTGGTCTGGACTCTGTGGATGAGGCTCATTGTGTCTGAGACGCTGTAGAAGGACAAAATCCCTGCACTGTGATCCACATAAACTCCTATTCTACTGGAGATATTGACCACAGGAAGGACGGTCTCGATGTTATTGTGCCAGAACGAGCAATAGTCTGGAGAGCAGAACAAACACCAGGACTGATTGTTACGTCCAACTGCACTCTCAGGACCATTTCCCTTCCTACTGATGCTCTTATACGTCACTCCTATATCTACTCCTGATCTCCCTTCTCCAGCCCACTCCAACTCCCAGTAACAGCGTCCAGTCACACTCTCCACACACATCGCCTCGGTCCAAGAATCAAATCTGTCTGGATGATCAGGATACGGCACTTGCGTTTCAGAGTAAGTGATCACTGTGTTTTCTTCAAACAGACGGAGCCAATAATTCACCGTGTTTACATCCAGAGTCAACAGACGGGAATCTGATGGGGATAAATACATAATGACTTATGACTTAACAACAATAACACATTAATGGGTCTCTATATTAGTATCTCCATTTCATAATGATTATAATTAGACGTGTCTCTCTGACTTGTACAATCAAGTATTCATAAGTATTCTCGTTGCGCCATAACATTAAGGTTGAACCACTGTAATCACATTGGACTATATATAGACGTTTTGGCTATGGGAGTGTCAAAAACCTCTCGGATTTCATCAACAGCATCTTAATTTGTGTTCTGATGAACAAAGGTCTTATGGTTTTAGAACGACATGAGGTTGAGTAATTAATGACAGAATTTTTATTTTTGGGTGAACTAACACTTTAAGGTGCAGCAAGAGATTTCTGAGAAACACTGTTGGTATCTGAAATCCCCAAAACAAACACGCCACTACCCAAAAAGATTGTGTCCCTATCTTGATAACTCTGCCCCCAAATTCACAAACCCGCTATGCAACACAGTGGACACACCGCCCTTACTGCTGATTGGCTACATGTGTGTTTTGGTGCCAAGTTTACATCTCATTCCAATGAACTTATCTGTTTCTGGAACAAACCCCTGTGATCATCATGTTTAATTAGCATAGAAAGTCTCCCAGTGATTGCTAGTGTTTGTGTGTGTTTTCATTGTAACTCACATTGTAGGAAATCCTTCCTAGTCGTAAACTGACGAATAGGGACAATGACCTGGACGGTTTTCACTATGAACACCAAAAAACATGTGTATCAGTGCCAGCTCTTTAAATTAAACCACTACCATTTTATAATTAAATTAAATTGTCTTTAAATCAGGATTTACCTGTTTTAGATAATCTTTCTATCTCGTCTGTGCAGAACTGCTGCAGTTTGTCTCTGAGTTGAGCGACAGACTTCATTATCTCATCAAAATTGGGACGAGAACTGACAGTGAAGCCGTCTGTAGATCCAGGGAGAGAGACAGAAGGGCAACTCTACAGACACAAAGACACAAACACAAACTCTGTGCAATTAGAGAAGCCTGTTGGAGTCCTCAGTCCTGTGTTTAAAAAGATATGTTACCTGGAGGAAATGAATATTATCATCTGTTTGTGAAAGCTGTTTCAGTTCAGTCTCTTTCCACCTCAGATCATCGAGCTCCAGCTCCAGTCGCGCCAGTCGTTCTTCAGCTTGTTTCACTGCAGCTCGTTCCTGATCTCTGATCAGCTGCGTCACCTCAGAGCGACGTCTCTCAAAGGTCTGGATGAGCTCAGCGAAGATCCTCTCACTGTCCTGCACTGCAGTCTGTGCAGAGCTCTGTTATAGGAAACACATTGCAATCAGCTCTTAAAGGCACCTCACACAGACATAGAGCTCCAGTGTAAAACTCTTAAAAATAAAGAATCTTAAATGGTTCTTCATCAGACTGTAAGGTTCCATGAAGAAACTATTGTGCAAAAGTTTTTTTTATAGTGTTAAAAGGATTTATTCCGAAAGGACTGAAAGGAAGAAGAAGAGGTGCGATATCGATCACAAGTTCAGTATGGAGTACCGCAAGGCTCAGTGCTAGGACCGTTGCTTTTCACACTGTACATGTTACCCTTGGGTTGATATCATAAGGACGCATCTATATTTAGCTCTATATTTCTTCGCTACCTGACGAAAAAACAATTCACATAACTAATGGAATACATAGTTGATATAAAAAATTGGATGGCTAGTACTTTCCTACAACTAGTAGTAACCTAGAATACTGTCTAACACTTGATGGCTGCTCTGTCAAGTCCTCGTCGTCAATGAGGAACCTGGGTGTGCTCTTTGTTAGCAATCTCTCATTTGAAAGCCATGTTTCTAGCACCTGTAAAACTGCATTCTTCCATCTTAAATTATAACTAAGCTATGACAAATGCTCTCAATGACTAATGAAGATCAGTTGCATCACTTAAGCAAGCTCTTAACTCATTACAGTAGTTCACATCTATTGCGGTCTCAAAATTCTGGCCTGTTTATAATACCTAGAACTTGAAAACCAACTTTATCAAATAATTTAACGTAAAGCGAAATTGTACCTTTTTAAAGGGGTGATGAATTGAGAAATCAACTTTCCTTTGAGCCTTTGATATATATTAAGTTAATCATGATGTAAGTTTCAGAGCTTAAAACATCCTTGTTAGTCAAAGAAAAGCTTTTATAGACACCAGGCCCAGAAAACGAGAGCTCTCACAATATGTCGACCATTGACGTAATCGGACGCAGAAGCACCGCCTCAAGCCCGCCCACCACCTCGTGGAGCTAAACGGGTTCAATAAAGCAATAAACATGACGGTTCCAGCTCAAGTGCATGAACTTTGCGCGTTTGTTCACTTCATTTCACCGCAGAATCGGTTGTAAACAAGATACAGGTCGAGACTGGATTTGCAGACATATTGAGATTAAAGCACAATGGTGTGCTTCTATATTGGATCCGACAGGAACGGTGCAACACACTTATGTGAGTAAAACATGTTTTTTATATGTGATAGTATTGCATTGTTACAGATCGTTTGATATCTATTGATTACATCCATAGCACGCGGTCACAGGCTGGAGAAGGTGTTATTGGTTAATTCGTGATCAGACTCTGACTTATAACGCCAGCTCGCAAAGCCCAAAGTCCCGGGGGTATGTGTTTTTCAGACGGGCTATAGTGAAATAACATTTCTTTCTTGCGTGTGTGTGTGTACGGTTCGCGGTTATATTCACTGATGATCGGGCGAAATGATACAGAAATAACATTCCAATCAATTGCGGGTGGATGAGAGATGAATTATTGTGTTTGTTTGATAAAGACATTTTGCGAGCCCTGGCTGTGAGCTGGGCGATTCATTCCGGTTTCCGTTTGCCACACGCTGTCACTGACAGGGGAGCAGAAGCTCATCAAATATGCTAATCTTATCCAATCCTAGTCGTGGGCGTTTACTTCCTAGTCTTCATTGTAAACCAACCGTTTTTCAGAGAGCCTCAAAACCAAGGCAGAAAATAGCCTATTACTTATTCATTATGATTTTTCTGAATGTAAAAACCACGTGAACGTCATAAGTTGACCTCAGACAACAGTATAAAAAAAAGCCAGTTCATGACACCTTTAAGGTACAAGTGACCGTCACTGGGGTGGAACCCTTAAGGGCACGTTTTTGTACCTCTAAGTCAGGGGTAGGCAAGTTCGGTTCTAGAGAGCTGATGTCCTGCAGAGTTTAGCTCCAACCCTACTAAGCCACCACAGTATAAAACTCATGGCTCCCAGCATGCATTGCAGCATTAAGTATGTCACCATTGTTGAGATTCATATGCTGATTCTTGATATCTGTGTGCATTTAAACTTTTTTCCCATTAGAATGTATTTAATTCAGAATTCAGAATGTCTGATCTGTGGCAAGAAAGTGTTGTTAGTGAATATTATTTATTAACATTTTTAGTCAGTGAGGAGTTTAGTCAAACATTTTTCTTCATGACACTTTTTGTTTATGTCTTCTTTTGATTTGAACAGATTATGTGTTTTGTTAACACTGTAACAAAAACCACAAATGCACATAAAAAGCCAACAGTCAAACTTCCTAACTAAATGAAACATTGATCGCCATAATGGAGATTTTAAAACAATAATTTCAATAAAACATCACATCTTAACCTCTGTTAATTCTCAATAAGAGCTTCTATAGATGTCAACGCTCTGAACTTGCCTATCCCTGCTCTAAGAGGAAAACAATGGTATAATTGTACCCTAAAGGTACAGTTATACCGTTTGTTCCTCAAGGACCTTTTTTTCTGAGTGTGCTTTGAAACTATGTGTTTTGTGAAAAGTGCTATATGCAAGTGCTATATCCTTTTCCTTTTTGGCACCCAAACTCTGCAATAGTTTTCCTAGCGTTGTTCGGGCTTTCACTGTAAGGTTCTTCAGGGAACCTAAAGTTCTTCTAAGGCATTGCCATGAACTCCCCTTTTTGTTTCTTCCTGGCTCCTTTATTTTTAAGAGTGTGAAGTAAACTTCTCCAAACTCACCTTATGAGACTCCACAGCCTCTCTCATCCGCTTTAGATCTGTCTTTCTCTGCTGGATTTTTTTCTGGATGTTTCTCTGCGTTTCCTCAAAATGTCTCTGCAGCAAACAGATTAATGAATAAATGCTTTTGTAAACAAGTCTCTTATTTTTTGTTAGTCACTTAAGTTTGCATTTATTTTATCAAAAACACATTGTCTATCTTTCATTTCCCTGATTGAGAGAAGAATCACACAAACTGTCACTCATGAGATCCGGTATGAAGCAGTACCTGTTTCTCTGTTCTTGCCACTCCAATTGATACAGTGTCATGATTTTTGTGTTCATCCACCAAACACAGCACACAGATACAGCGCTGGTCAGTACGGCAGTAAATCTCCAGCATTTTACCATGTCGAGAGCATATCATCTCCTGCAGTCGTCCAGTGGCGTCCATCAGATTGTGTCCTTTACTTCTGAAGAGACTCTCGTGCTGTTCAAGGTGATTTTGACAGTAAGAGCGTCGGCACTCCAGACACGACTTCACTGCTTTCTGTTTTCTTCCAGAGCACGAGTCGCACTGCACATCTCCAGATCCAGTGTGAGGAACAGGAGCAGCAGGAGAAGCAGGAACAGGATCAGATTGGAGTCTCATCATCTTGAGTTGCTCCACCATCCCAGCAAACACCACATTCTTACCTAAGGCTGGTCTTGGTGTGAAGGTTTTTCTGCACTGAGGACATCTGTAGATTCCCTTCTGATCCTCCTGATCCCAGCAGTCTGAGATGCAGCTCATACAGTAACTGTGTCCACAGGGAATCGTCACGGGATCCTTCAGGAGATCCAGACACACTGGACAGGTGAACTGATCCTCAGCCCATGAGATCCTAGCTTCTGCCATTTCTCCTTTTAAACACACAGACAGAGAGACGATACACACTGCAGCTCGACAGTTGAGTTCCTTCTAACGGGAGGGTTTATATACCTTCCTGACTACATACCTAAGAAACAGGTTTTTCTGCAGGGTGTAACTTACTGTAACTTGTTCATTTAAGTGTTTGTTTTTTAATGACAAGACTGTTTATAAAACAAAGCTGTCTTAAATATGATGAACTGATTATGATTTAACTCTGCATGCTGATTTCTGTACTTTAATAGTACTAGCATCAACTATACCACACAATAATATAAATCATGTTATTGTACAATATCATAACTGGATCATGATTGAGGCAAACGTGAGAGAGACTCAATGATGTTTAATTATATACATAATAAATATCAACTATATCAATACATGGAATCTCATAGTGAACTTTTAAAAAGTCTATATATCCAAATACAATAGCTGGGTGACCAACATATTGATTTTATTATGCTATTATTAATTATGATTGAATCTCTATAACGATTGATCTCTTCCAACACAATCAAGCACTAAGTGAAAATTTATCTAAATAATCTACTTTTTATAAAGTAGAACAAGCACTGAACTTTTAAGGAAGTTTATGTTTTATGTTCGGCCTCAACTCACCTGTAGGCTCTGAAATCACCACAAACTGTACGTTCTGCGACTTTGATTTCTGCAAATGTTAGTGTTTTCTTCTTCTTTGACTCAGTTTAGTTGAATGATGGACAAAGGATCTGTCGATCGATCTGAAGGTATTTGAAGTGTTTCCAAGGATTGCTGTTTGGTAAATAGAGGCGTGAACTCTGAACACTTTCTGTTTCCCGTAGAGTCATGTGATCTACAGTAAATGAAAGCTGCACAATTTATATCCACACAAGGAAAGCCACAAGCCTATGCTTTCCTGTTAACTAGCTTATATCTCATATTTGATATAATAACATATTGTAATTTTTTCACAACGTGTTATATCTTTTTATCCTCTGTTATAATCCAATACAAAACTAAGAAGAATTAAGTTTTTGAGCTGAATGATGCCAGTAAGAATGTGAGCAGTCGTGCAATCACAAGAGCATGAAAATCTGCAGAAAATCTGAAGATGAGGAACCTGATATATGATCATGCACTGTCTGCATGTAAACATGACATGACCACAACATGAATCACATAGCCTACATTTGGTTCTGCGTGTAGTAAAAGTGTGTAGAGAGTCAGCAGAACTGATTTCAGGTCATGGTCATGTTTGTCATGGTCATGTTTGTAAATGAGAAGTGGTTCTCAAACAGTTTACCAGAATAAAAACATTTTAAATAAAAAAAATGATTGTTGTTTAAAAAAAAAAGTCTATTATCATCAAGTACATGTAAGAGTTAAGTTCAGAGAGGCAGGATTCAAAATCCTGAAAAGTATCAAACATAACAACAATCAAGGTCATAAAAGGAATTACAAGCAAGCCAGTGTCAACATACAATGTGTATTTCATAAAACTATTTGAGAGCATGAGGAATAAAATCAAATTCATGTCTTTTAAATCAGCTCTACAGAATCTGTAAATAATTGGACTGTAGGAAAGAAATCATGCAAAGAGGATGAATTATCCTCAAGTATGTTAAGGTGCGCAAGATGGCACCTTACACCCAATAAAGGTATAGAAGACGATGAAATGCCAATTATCTTGCAGCAATGTTGTTGAACCCTCTCCGATTCCTCAGAGTCCTATTGTCAATCCACCCCAAACTGGGCTTGCATATTGGTCTTTGTCAGGTGATGTCACACTCGTGAGAACCGAAGTGCATTATGGGCCATTTGTATGTTCAATGCTGTGGGGTTCTGTTGTTAGAAAATAGTGTTTTTGATTAATTTCTTTTCAGTGATAAAATGGTCCGTTCTTGTTGTGTGATAGGCTGCAATAGTAAGTCTCCTGACAGAAAGGGTCAAACCTAAACAACGGGGAAAGATTTTTTACCTTTCCCACTTTGAAGAAAGGACATGGATAGCATGTAGCGGACGTAACGCGGCGTCGGATGGCCTGGGTTGCAGCGGTGCGACAACATCACCTTTGTAAACATGTACTATGTATACTATACGAATGTACTTTAATAAAATACACTATTAAATTCTACATACATTGATTTACTTCAGTAATGTCGGACAGTTTGTTTCATGATGATGACTTGTTTTATTGGAACATTGTTTCTGTTTTATTATGTTGGTTGTGTAATTGATACAATAAAGAACAAAAATGCACAAAAAGGTTATTAAATAATTAAAAAGCCATCCTTAATCATTAATGAATTATAAAGTTAACATGACAAGCCCACATTTGGTGATACTACTTGTTGTGTTGTCGCAGTCCTTCGGTCGGAATGTAAATAAATCCTGTACCCAGCCATTGGTGAAATGTCGGCTTCGAGAGATTTATAGTTTTTAAATTGTTCACTTGTATATGCGCTTATACCATAAACAAGATAGTTGACAATGTCGAGGTATGAGGATGGGGTAGCAATAATAGGGATTTTTTTTCTTATATCTGAGAGTAACATTTAGCACAAATACTTCAAATGAATCAAACCTGTCTTGTTTTCTGAGTATCATTAAGAATATCTCTATAGATAGATTGCATATAGATTGCAACTCTGCCGCCACGACAAATCAGACGGGGTTCATGCTTATAACAGTAGCCTGGTGGAATAGTAGAGTAAAGAAAGATGATGCATGTGAGGAGTGAAGGCTGGCCCGTGTGGTCCGATCAAACAGACGAGCTACTGGAGCTCAAATTGCTCAAGAAGTTAATGCTGGTTCTGATAGAAAGGGGTCTGATACACAGAGCATCTCAGTTTGTTGTGTATGGGGCGGCATAGCCGCTGACCAGTCAGGGTGCCCATGCTGACCCCTGTCCACTTCCGAAAGCACCAACAGTGGCATATGAGCATCAGAACTGGACCACGGAGCAATTGAAGAAGGTGGCCTGGTCTGATGAATCACGTGTTCTTTTACACCACGTGGGTGGCCGGGCCGGGTGCGTGTGCGGGGCTTACATGGGGAACACATGGCACCAGGTGAAATATGGGAAGAAGGCGTGGCGGTGGAGACAGTGATGCTTTGGGCAATGTTCTTGGGTCCTCCATCCATGTGGATGTTACTTTGACACGTCCCACCTACCTAAGCATTGTTGAGACCATGTCCAGCCTTTCATGGAGACGGTATTCCCTGGTGGCTGTGGCTCTTTCAGCAGATAATGCGCCACCACAAAGCACAAATGGTTCAGGAATGGTTTGAGGAGCACAACAACGAGTTTGAGGTGTTGACTTGGCCTCCAAATTCCCCAGATCTCAATCCAATCGAGCATCTGTGGGATGTGCTGATCCATGGAGGACCCACCTCGCAACTTACAGGAAAAATAACACAAAGTGAAAATAAAGTGGCATTTTGGGGTTATGGAAACAACAGTTACCATAGTAAATACACAACAGTAACATGTGTTATTAGTTTAGTCAGATTATGTTTGTCTACAACTGTAAGTTAAATGAATCAATGCAGGAATCCAGATATTTTCAAATGGTTTCAAATTTATTTTTACCGAATGCAGTATTTATAAAAAATATATATTTTATTGGGATATCTGAAAACTATTTTTGACAGTCAGGCAAGAGTTACAGTACATTACATTTCAACACATTTTTCAACATTAATTTCAACAGTTTCACATTGTATCAATTTCCAATCCAAACATGGCATGGACGACTGAGTAACTGAGGTCTGGACTGTGGATGAGGCTCATTGTGTAGAAGGACAAAATCCCTGCGCTGTGATCCACATGACACTATGTTATAGTGCTAGAATGAGCAATAGTCGGGAGAGCCAAGAGTCAACAGATGAGAGCAGTAGTATGCACAGATCTCCGCAGGGCTCCCTTGGCTAAAAGAGTTTTATGTCGTTGTTTGTGCCCCTTTAGCTGAAGTAGGTATACTGGGGGGCATGGTATTTTTCCTCAATCTGCTAAAATATCAATTGATGGTTTTGGGGTGTTATGGACTCCCCCTCCCACAATTACTTATGCTGAGATATGCTTACGGGGGTGAGTTCGGGCACACTAATGAAATATTGTCATGGAGGTTGGTCTGGGCACACTCGGCTGAGATATGCTCAAAGGGGTGGGTCTGGCACACTCGGTTGTAATATACTCATGGGGGTGGGTCTGGGCACACTCGGCTGTAATATACTCATGGGGTGGGTCTGGGCACACTCGGCTGTAATATACTCATGGGGTGGGTCTGGGCACACTCGGCTGTAATATACTCATGGGGTGGGTCTGGGCACACTCGGCTGTAATATACTCATGGGGTGGGTCTGGGCACACTCGGCTGTAATATACTCATGGAGGTGGGTCTGGGCACACTCGGCTGTAATATACTCATGGGGTTGGGTCTGGGCACACGTGGCTGAGATATGCTCGAGGGGGTGGGTTTGGGCATACTCGGCTCAAATATACTCATGGGGGTGGGTTTGGGCACACTCGGCTGTAATATACTCATGGGGGTGGGTCTGGGCACACTCGGCTGTAATATACTCATGGGGTGGGTCTGGGCACACTCGGCTGTAATATACTCATGGGGTGGGTCTGGGCACACTCGGCTGTAATATACTCATGGGGTGGGTCTGGGCACACTCGGCTGTAATATACTCATGGAGGTGGGTCTGGGCACACTCGGCTGTAATATACTCATGGGGTTGGGTCTGGGCACACGTGGCTGAGATATGCTCGAGGGGGTGGGTTTGGGCATACTCGGCTCAAATATACTCATGGGGGTGGGTTTGGGCACACTCGGCTGATATATGCTCCCGGGGGTGGGTCTGGGCACACTCGGTTGTAATATGCTCATGGGGGTGGGTCTGGGCACACGCGGCTGAGATATGCTCATGGGGGTGGGTCTGGGCACAAACGGCTGAGATATGCTCAAGGGGGTGGGTTGGGGCACAAACGGCTGAGATATGCTCATGGGGGTGGGTCTGGGCACACGCGGCTGAGATATGCTCATGGGGGTGGGTCTGGGCACAAACGGCTGAGATATGCTCAAGGGGGTGGGTCTGGGCACAAACGGCTGAGATATGCTCAAGGGGGTGGGTCTGGGCACAAACGGCTGAGATATGCTCAAGGGGGTGGGTTGGGGCACAAACGGCTGAGATATGCTCATGGGGGTGGGTCTGGGCACAAACGGCTGAGATATGCTCATGGGGGTGGGTCTGGGCACAAACGGCTGAGATATGCTCAAGGGGGTGGGTTGGGGCACACTCTGCTGAGATATGCTCATGGGGGTGGGTCTGGGCACAAACGGCTGAGATATGCTCATGGGGGTGAGTTGGGGCACACTCTGCTGAGATATGCTCATGGGGGTGGGTCTGGGCCAACTCGGCTGAGATATGCTCACGGGGGTGGGTCTGGGCCAACTCGGCTGAGATATGCTCACGGGGGTGGGTCTGGGCCAACTCGGCTGAGATATGCTCACGGGGGTGGGTCTGGGCCAACTCGGCTGAGAAATGTTCACAGGGGTGGGAGTGGGTTTGGACACACACGGCTGAGATAAGCCTACAGGGGTGCGGTAAGTTCGGGTACACTTGGCTGGAGCACGTTTGATAGAGGGGGTTTTGAATAAAGGTGGAAATGGGGGCTCCTCAGTGCACACCTCAGGATGAGAATCTGATGGAAAAAAACTATTATTCAAGACATTCCATTATTTTTTTTTAAATGTGTCTCCCTGAAGCATCAATAAATCTGAACTCATGGAGAAGAATTTATTTATAACCCTAAACCTTATATTTAACAGGTAACAGTATTTTACCTCCTATGAACATGTGTTACTGTTAGTTATCCATGTATTGTAAAAGCTAAACCATTTACAGTTACTCATGATACCCAACCCTAACCCAAAATGAATAGTTTTAGTTAAAATTGTTATTGAACTATACAAAAATTATACAGTTAAGTGACATTACTAATGGAGTTTTTTATTCACAGATGCATAATCAATAATGAAATATGTATATGATTAATTTTATTTCTTTTTTGAAGCCCATGTATTTTAAATACACATAGTAAAAAAATATTATTGAACTAAATTACAACGTTAGCATAAAACAGTCAAACTCTCCAACTAGACTGGATTTTAGACTTGTGTGTGTTTTCATAGTAACTCACACTGTAGAAACTCCTCTCTGGTCTGATATTCAGGAGCCAGAATGACCTGGACGGCTTTCACTATGGACACCAAAACACATCTGCAGCTTAATTCTCATGTCAGGAAGGATTTCAATTTAAACTAGAACTATTTTTATTTTTAATAAACTGATTTCTGAAAATAAATCAGTATTTACCTCTTCCAGATATCTTTTCTGTCTCCTCGCTGCAGAACTGCTGCAGTTTGTCTCTGAGTTGAGACACAGATTTCACTACATCATCAAAAGACAGACGAGAACTGACAGTGAAGCCGTCTGTAGATCCAGAGAGAGAGACAGACGACAAACTCTACACACACAAACACACAAACACAAACTCGCTGTAATTCCAGAAGCTTGTTAAAGTCCTCAGTGTTTGAGAAGATCTCTGTTACCTGGAGGAAATGAACATGATCGTGTGTGTGTGAAAGCTGCTTCAGCTCAGCGTCTCTCCTCCTCAGATCCTCGATCTCCTGCTCCAGTCGCTCCAGTCGTTCTTCAGCTCGACTCACTGCAGCTCGTTCCTGATCTCTGATCAGCTGCGTCACCTCAGAGCGACGTCTCTCCATGGAGCGGATGAGCTCAGTGAAGATCCTCTCACTGTCCTGCACTGCGGTCTGTGCAGAGCGCTACACACACACACACACACACAAACAGGGGCTTCAGTGGGACTAGAAGAGCTCCAGCACTGGAGGAAAGTCCAAAATGAGACTCAAACTTCTCTTCTTCTCCAAACTCACCTTATGAGACGCCACAGCCTCTCTCAATGCCTGAAGATCTTTCTCTCTCTGTTGGATTCTCTTCTGGGTGGTTATCTGTGTTTCCTCAAAATGACTCTGCAGGAATCAGAAACATTAATACAGCTGAGAAATGCTACATACAGTCATGTGAAGAAAAAAGTTGAATTCTATGGTTTAACGCAGGGGTAGGCAAGTTCGGTCCTAGAGAGCCACTGTTCTGCCGAGTTTAACTCCAACCCTAATCAAACACACTTGAACAAGCTCATCAATGTCTTCAGGATTACTAACAGGGTATTCATGTGGGGCGTCTGTGTTACTGCTGTAAAAAAAAAAATAGTTGAGCTAACTTAAAATAATAAGGCAACTTATCGCATTCAACTTTTTAAGTTTACCCAACTAATCCACTGCAGTTAAAATTTAACACTTTAACCCTTTTGTTAATCTAATGAGTACAAGGTAATCTTTTGAACTTAAAACTTGTCAAGACAACAAAAAAAAAACTAATTGAGCCAACTTGGAAAAAATAAAGCAACCTATTGCACTCAATTTTTTTTAAAGTTAACTCAAATAATTTGCTCCAACTTTTGTTCATGAAATGAGTAGCAGGTATTATTTTGAACTTAAAACTATTATTGGCAACTAAACAATGATTAGCAATGCAAGCAGCTACAATCAAATTTTAATTTCCATGTTTGATTTTTTTAAAGTTAGCTACATGACATGAACATCATTTGCCTCTTAAAACTAGAGGCGCACCATTTTCCCATTTCACTCGGGCAAATAAGTTGCAGAAGTGGCAATGAGAAGAACATATAGCTCAACACGTCTCATGTCAACACACATCTCAAACATTGTGATGATCAAAAATTGTTATTCAGTAAAAATATGAACTCTGAAACACGAGACAGCTAAATAACAGTGACAGCAGCAGCAGCATAAATCAAGCCAGTTAATGCAAAGCAATAATTGTTTTTATACTATAGTTACCACGTTAAAAAATGTTCAAGCTGCAATGCATGCTGGGAACCGCCACAACATTGTTGAATGTAAAGTTGTTTGTTCAGATAACTTAATTTGGATAGTTGGGACAACATTTGGACACGGTTTGGTCAAATACTTGAGAATCTAAGTAAATAAACTTTAGTTGGTAACATGTTTAGAGCATTCCTGTTTAATTCACTCAAGATAATAAACCGACTCATCCCAAATTATCTTTGTTCAAGCTATTGTTATATTTGTTAGAAGAAAATGTTGCTAACAAAAGTTTTTTACTTAGAACTTAGATTCTCAAGCATACTGTATGTCTCATATCATATTAGTTGAGCCAACTTGTTTTTTCAGTTGTCTTGACAAGAAGTTTTAAGATAAAAAGAGTACCTGGTACTCATTAGATGAACAAAAGTTTTTAAGTTGACTTTAACTGGAGCGAGTTAGTTGAGTCTTAAAAAGTTGAATGCAATAAGTTGCCTTATTTTAATTTAGCTCAAATTTATTGATGTTTTATAAACAAATTTCGGGAGGAACACATTCAGGAAATTAAAACTATTAAGTGGAGCAGACCCAGATAATTAAACCTAATTGAACACAAGAGGAGCTCATTAAAAAAATCAACGATAGGAGGTGTATATAGACAGCCGATTTACCTTCCTGTCGTTGACTGTTTCTTAGCATCCCTCCACCACCCCTTCTCCTCACTTAATTAAACTCACATAAGACATCAAATTAATATATGTAGTCTAGTTCTAGACTATTTCCATCAGGGGGGGGGTACTCTGGGTTCGGGCAAAATTCCGAGCCCGGAGCCCTCCCCCGGACAGCACGCCAAATACGCATAATATTTACTCTATTTAATTTGATGTAAGTGTGAACTCGTGAATTTTGCTTACAGTGTGAGTGTTGGCACGAGTGTCTCTCTCACTGATATGCCTCATGATTTTGGAGGTAATTATGTAAAATGCAGTTTATCATCATGCAAAAAAACAGAAAGCACAAGCTTTTGCGTCAGGTTGTTATGTTGCAACGCTAATCACAACTGTAAAATTGTGTGTTAGAGAGATTCCCTTATCTCAAGTGGGGTTTTTTTATGAAACAGTGAATATAATAAACTACATGATCCATCACTCATGAGATCTGGTATGAAGCAGTACCTGTTTCTCTGTCCTCGCTGCTGTAGTTGATACGGTGTCGTGACTTTTGTGTTCATCCACCAAACACAGCACACAGATACACCGCTGGTCAGTACGGCAGTAAATCTCCAGCAGTTTATCATGTCGAGAGCAGATCATCTCCTGCAGTCGTCCAGTGGCGTCCATCAGATTGTGTCTGTTACCTCTGAAGAGACTCTCATGCTGTTCAAGGTGATTTTGACAGTAAGAGCGTCGGCACTCCAGACACGACTTCACTGCTTTCTGTTTTCTTCCAGAGCAGGAGTCGCACGGCACATCTTCAGATCCAGTGTGAGGAACTGCAGGAGCAGCAGCTTGGAGTCTCGTCTTCTTCAGTTTCTCCATAATCTCAGCAAACACCACGTTCTTACCTAAAACAGGTCTTGGTGTGAAGGTCTGTTTGCATAATGGACATCTGTAGATTCCCTTCTGATCCTCCTGATCCCAGCAGTCTGAGATGCAGCTCATACAGTAACTGTGTCCACAGGGAATCGTCACTGGATCCTTCAGGAGAACCAGACACACTGGACAAATTAACTGATCCTGATCCACTGAAATACTGGTTTTGCCATTTCTCTGTATGAACACACAACAGTTGATTAGTTTATAAGTGCACTATTTGGTGTTCCTCTGGTTTGGTAATTGGAGAGGGATTATAGTGGGTCTCGCATGTAACCAGTTGTTCTTTTTACTTGATTCAAATTCACAAATGAGCAAGTGACAACTGCATGATTTCAATAGTGCACTGGTTTGCAAGATGCCATAACATTACCACATAATACAGTCAAATGGGAACTGTAACTGTTCTTAATCAACTACACAAAAATACAGCAAGATTTTAAACACTGCTTCTAGAAAATGAAGAACAACGAATGTGCATCACGTGTTATATGTTTTTAACTAATTTATGAAGACACTGTAAATTTTGTTTCATATTATATTGTTATATTAAAATATTTTGAGCATGCAGTTGGCTTATTTTGTTGCAAATAAAAAAGCCAGGGTTATAGGGTAGCGCATTTTTCTTCAAATCTGTTCAGTCTTGCATCCTATGAAAGGAGGGGCGACAGTGAACATTGAACATTACGGAGCAATAAAGAGTTTTATTGCCAAAAACAGTTGTAGTTATTGAGTCAACATCTTACCTCTCCCGGAAGGTTCTCCTGCATATTGATAGCAGCTCCCTGGTTAACAAGTAGTATAGACGTTTCAGTCACTATTTCATATTCATCTCATTTTCTGACAACAGAAAAAAAAAATCAACAAATTTTGGTTGTATTAAACACAGTAGAAGAGAAGCAAAACAAATGTAAAAGGCTGACACTAGGCAGAATGCAAATACTACACAATTACATTATAAATATGATTTATCTAGCGACATTTAGCGACTTTGAGTAGACTTTTAATTGAAAGAAGTTGGCAACAGTGTCCCTGACACCCGCAATATACAATAGAGTGGTGCAGGTACGACATCACTTTGTAGGCCAAAACGCAGAAGTGAGTTAGCATTTAAGCTCTTCCAGTTCCCTCGTCCAGAAGTCAACTAATCTTAATTAGTAACCTATAACATTACATAATCCATTAATTAACATATTGTTAAGGTCAATATAGACTAAAAACCTTAATACATTATCCTATTTATTTCCTGAATCGTCAACTTCTGGGGCTGTCCCCACCAATATAAAAATCAAACCTACACCCTTGGATCTCACCTTTAGCATTTTACTTCTGGCGACTGCATTTAGGCTTCAAAATTAATAAAAGTTGTGTTCATATGTGATAATTATCTTGATGGGCAAAACGTGCAAGGGTGAGCATACACTCTCAGATAAAAAGGTACGGTGGAGATCAGTGATGCGCGGGTTGATCCAAAATGAGCGGGTGCCTGCGGTCACCCGCGGTTACGAGTCATCCAAAAATATTTTTAATGATATTCGGGTCACGGTCGGTCGGGTCGTCCATAAATCCTTATTTACCTTTTGAATGTTGAGCGTTATTAACTTTTGAATAAATGCTGACGCGGGACAAAATGCCCGATTTCCCAAAACGTTGAACTGAGCAATGCCATTGTACCATTTTAATAGGCTACTTTTAAACGCATATAGCTCCGAAAAGTCAGTTTTATGTATTTTCTGAGAGGGGGAGGGATTTTTTGGGGGAAAGTCGGGGGAGAGACGCACACTTCGATTAGACTGGATAAACACATGCAGCATCTTAATTGTTAAGAAAATGAAACGAAATAAATTAATAAATCAAGCCTGTATTACATAACACTAGGCTATATCAAACAGCATTCAGAAAAAGAACAGTTTGCGCTCCTAAGGGCTTTCACACTTTTCCAAAAGTGGGCCTTCTCTCAGTTGACCTGCTGATGAATTCTTCAAGCCGGGTCGAAACATAAACATCGCGTTCATCAATAATATTCATCTACAGCTGAAATGGAAAATGATGGGCCGCCACAAGAACTGCCTGCTCTCGCCGCTGCACCTCTGAGCGGACCACGTCAGAGCCTCAAACATTTTCTCAATGGCCCAAATGACGCTACGATGAGCATTTAGCCTACTACTTTTAAAAAATGCGGGTCGGGTAGCCTACAATATTTTCTTCTTCTTTTTTTGCAGTCCGAGTTGCAGGCGGGTTAGTTGAAAACGTTGGTCGGGTGCGGGTTGTTTATACATTGACCCGTGCATCACTGGTGGAGATACAATTTTTTTCCTTGGGGAACAAAACGTATAACTGTATCTTTAAAAGGTACCCAATTGGTCCTACAATTATATCATAGTTTTCCTCTACTTAGAGCAGGGGTAGGCAAGTTCAGTCCTAGAGAGCACCTGTGCTGCAGAGTTTGGCTCCAACCCTGAAAAACATCTATTGAAGCTCTTATTGAGAATTAACAGAGGTTTAGATGATGATTATTTATTGAAAATTAATGTTTGGTCACCATTATGGTGATCACTGTTTTGTTTAGTTGGCCTTTTTAACTCTTGGTTTTTGTTACAGTTTTAACAAAACACAATCTGTTCAAATCAAAAGAAGCCGTAAACAAAAATTAGCATGAAGAAATATTTTATTAATAAATAATATTCACCAACAATACTTTCTTGGCACAGATCAGACATTCTGAATTCTGAATTATGATTACATTCTAGGGGGTAAAGTTTAGACGCATGCACAGATATCAAGAATCAGCATATGAATCTCAACAATGGTGAGATACTTAATGCTGAAATGCATGCATGGGAGGCATTAGTTTTATACTGTGGTGGCCAGGGCTGGACTGGGGCTAAAATTCGGCCCTGGCAAATCCAGTCCATCCGGCCCATGAGTTCCTCTTGAATGTTTTAACTGGGGTTAGGGCCTTAAATCGGAGTAAATAAATAAATCTAGGACAGGGACAACTAATGATGGATATTATCGAATTTACTGCAAATGCAGATAACAAACGTAATATTGCACTTTTGACACACAGAAATGCACTTGACAGTAAACCACTGATTTTGAGCTAGGATACATTAAAGTGAATTTACTGCTTTTAAAATCTGTCATCGTTTACTCACTCTCATGTCGTTCCAAACCTGTATGACTTTCTCTCTTCCGTGAAACATAAAAGAAGATATTTTGAAGAATGTTGGCAACCAAACCATAGGCTATACCATTGAATAGCCTATTGTATGGACAAAAAAAGACTCAAAGGATTTTCTTTTATGTTACACAGACAGAAATTCATTGAGGTTTGGAATGACATTAGGGTGAGTAAACGTTCACATGTTTTGGTTGAACTACCCCTTTAAAAACAATAAAAAATGTTCGAGAGTTAACACCTAATTTATGTAACACACTGATATGATATCTATCTTTCATGAGGTTCTCATTGAAATAACATTTTGTTAAATTTCATTAGATCTATTAAAAAGTTTATAAAACATTTACAGAGAAAAAAGCTTTGTCCTTAAAGGGATAGTTCACCCAAAAATGAAAATTGTGTCATCATTTACTCACCCTCAAGTTGTTCCAAACCTGTATGAGTTTCTTTGTTCTGCTGGACACGAAAGAAGATATTTTGAAGAATGTTTGTAACAAAGCAGATAAAGCAACTATTGACTACCATAGTATTTTTTTTCCTACTATGGTAGTCGTCTCGGTTACGTATGTAACCCTCGTTCCCTGAAGGAGGGAACGGAGACATACGTCGGAACTGACCGACGAATTGGGATCTGTTTCAGAGACCAATCTACTTCGAGTGTATTAAAAACGAGCCAATGGACATTGGCATGCGGTGCACGCATTCCACGCCAGGGTTTTTCCTGGGTCAAAAATGGTCTTCGGTGGTGGCAGACCGACATGGTCATCCACACATACACAGTAAAAAGTACCCTACCCACGTGATCTGCAAGCGCAATACTGACAATACATTTAAAATAAATTCAAAGAAACAGTTTGTAATTTTTGCTTATCTTATTTCGATACCTTGATTTTTGTTTCTTTTGTTCCTCATTTTTACACTATTTACAAATAATTGTTTTGGTATATAACAATATCAATATTAAAAAATAGTATAAAAAAAAAAAAACAAATAGCCACATTTTCTGCCATATACAATTTCATAAAATTATCAGCTAGCTAATAACAACTTTGTTCTGGTTTCACCTCACTCCAGTCTAAACTAAATGATTTTAGGCTATTTATTTACTACACATTGTCAACAGAAATAAGCTGAAAGACTGTGGATAATTCAAACTAATTCTTACTATCCACTCTTGCTAAATTGGGTGAGCACACTTGTGTTCTCATTTTCAGATGTTCTGAGTAAATGATTAAACTGATTCGTGAGTTCAGTGTTGGACAGTTCAGTTGTTCTAACCAGTCGTTAAAATGATTCGATTCAAAGGAGTCATTAGGTCGCGAATCGGACACTAGCAGACGCGTTGTGTGTGAATTCCGTCTGTTAGAACATCGCGAAAGATTTGTCAACACACAGAAAACACTTAATAACTGGATAGGATTTGTTTCCCGTTTATTGAAAGTATGGTTTATGTCAGCTGGTCGGTGAAGAGTTAGCGTTTTTTGAGCGCAATTCACATCCAGCGGTAGTTCAAGGAAAAAAATGTCCGAATCCACCACGTGCAACATGGATTCGGTCTTCCGACCTTTTGATTAACGTGATATGTGAAATATTAGAATGCTAAAACGGTGCTTATTTTGATGACCGAGAGCGTGCGCGAGGGATAGGGCTCTCCGCTCGTTCTCTCTGTTCTCTCAGTTAACATGCGCCGATCACAAGCGCAGTTTTGACATCACTCATAAATCACAATAACTGATCAAATAAGGCTTTGGCGGGGCAAAAATTTGTTTTGGCGGCCGCCAAAAAATTTTCAATGTAGGAAAAACCCTGCACGCACCGCCCCGCATTGCGGGTATAAATACGGAAGTGGAAGTACCGCATATTGTTTTCAACTGAGGAGCCCAGAAGAGTGGCTCGGGCCTTCAGCTGAAGCACAGCACCTGGCGACGGGACGTACGTCTCCGTTCCCTCCTTCAGGGAACGAGGGTTACATACGTAACCGAGACGTTCCCTTTCAGTCGGTCACGTTCGACGTACGTCGGAACTGACCGACGAATTGGGATCCCTACCAAAACGCCAGGGATGCTGGCCCTTCCAGCGCCCTGCCTGAGCTCGCTGGACCACTCCTAAGTTGGAGTGGGAGTCAGGGCTCCCGGCAGGGAAGGACAGTCACTGCTGTTCCTGCAAGACCCACTCAGCGTGACTATTGGATAACGCTGGGAAAGCGTGCCCGTCTCGGGAGATGGTACGCTGCGGAGCCACATCCTTCAATGGAAGGAGAGGTGGAAATACGCATCAGGACTAACCTAACCTAGGGTAGTGCAACTATGGAAAATCTCTGGGGTGGACCCAACCTGATCCCAGGGGGGGAAGAACACATCCCAGAGATGACAGAGCGGGCTCTGTCGAGGGAAAGACACGGGGCTAACCGAGCAGGGTAGCAGATACCGTGGAGAATACACATATGGGGTAGCCGTGAGGGGACCGCAACATATGGAACCCAGCCTACACACACGTTCCACAAGCATACGGGTGCAGGCCTGGCGCCAGACGGCCGCAACGTCTGGCACCGCAGGGGTGACGGAGGAACTCACAGGGTTAGCCGATTCCGGGGAACACAACTGGAGCAAGAATAGACGCACGTATCCGGCCCGGAGGCGGGAGTGGCGTTGCAAGCCGACACTAGAACGGGTACTTAGCGCTACTGGCCCTGGGGGGCGAGGATGCGGGAAGATACCGGCTCTACACGGAGGCTATAAAATCTAGCGAACGTGTTAGGTGTCGCCCAGCCCGCAGCTCTACAAATGTCTGTCAGCGAGGCACCTTGAGCCAGCGCCCAGGATGAAGCAACACTCCTTGTTGAGTGTGCTCGCACCCCGAACGGGCAAGGTACGTCTTGGGACTGGTAAGCCAAGACAATGGCATCCACTATCCAGTGGGCCAACCTCTGCTTGGAGACAGCCTTTCCCTTCTGCTGACCTCCGTAACAGACGAAGAGCTGCTGTGAGGATCTGAAGCTTTGAGTCCGGTCAACGTAAGCGCGAAGAGCGCGGACGGGACATAACAAAGCTAGGGCTGGGTCTGCCTCCTCCGAAGGCAGCGCTTGCAGGTTCACTACCTGGTCCCGGAAGGGAGTGGTAGGAACCTTGGGCACATATCCAGGCCGGGGTCTCAGGACAACGTGAGAGTTGGCCGGCCCGAATTCTAGGCACGATTCGTCGACCGAAAGCGCATGCAGGTCCCCCACCCTCTTGATTGAGGCCAATGCGGTCAGGAGGACTGTCTTCATGGACAGGATTTTTAGCTCGACTGACTGCAAAGGCTCAAATGGAGGACCCTGGAGTGCTCTAAGCACCAGGGCTAAGTCCCAAGAGGGTAACGAGGTAGAACGAGGAGGATTTAGTCTCCTCGCACCTCTGAGGAACCTGACGATTAAGTCGTGCTTACCAACGGATTTACCGTCTACTGCATCGTGATACGCCGCTATTGCAGCGACGTACACTTTGAGGGTGGAGGGTGACAGCCGCCGCTCCAACCCATCCTGCAGGAAGGAAAGCACAACATTAATCGAACACTTCCGGGGGTCTTCCTGGCGGGAAGAGCACCAACGACGAACAGATTCCACTTCAGAGCATAGAGGCGCCTCGTAGAGGGGGAAGCGATGGTATCTACCACAGCTTGTGGTAGGCCATCTAGAACCTCCCCGTCCCGTTCAGGGACCAGACATGGAGTTTCCAGAGGTCTGGACGCGGGTGCCATAGAGTGCCCCGTCCCTGAGAAAGAAGGTCCTTCCTCAGGGGAATCGGCCAGGGAGGGGCTGTCGCGAGGAGTGTAAGTTCGGGGAACCAGGTCCTGTTGGGCCAATAGGGCGCAACTAACAAGACCTGCTCCTCGTCCTCCCTGACCTTGCACAGAGTCTGTGCAAGAAGGCTCACTGGGGGAAACGCATATTTGCGTAGGTCCCGGGGCCAGCTGTGCGCCAGTGCATCTATGCCTAAGGTACCTCCGGTCAGGGAGTAGTACCACTGGCAATGGGTCGACTCCGGGGAAGCGAACAGGTCTACCTGTGCAACCCCGAAGTGGTCCCATATCAGCTGGACGCTCCGGGGGTGGAGTCGCCATTTGCCCGGAGGTGTCGACTGACGAGAGAGCTCGTCGGCTGTCTGGTTCAGCGCACCTGGGATGTGAATAGCACGAAGTGACCTCACAAACTTCTGACTCCACAGGAGGAGATGGCGGGCGAGCCGGAGCATGCAACGGGAGCGTAGACCACCTTGTCGGTTGATGTACGCAACGGCCGCAGTGCTGTCCGAACAGACCAGTACGTGCTTGCCCCGAAGCGGTTTCTTGAACCGGGCCAGGGCAAGACGTACCGCCAGTAACTCTAGGCAATTGATATGCCAACGCAGTTGGGGCCCCGTCCACAGACCCGAAACTGCGTGCCCGTTGTACGTGGCCCCCCAGCCCGTGGATAAGGCATCCGTGAAGACCACAGCATGCCTCGACACCTGTTCTAGGGACACTCTGGCCCGGAGAAACGAGGGGTCTGACCACGGACTGAAGGTTTGGCGACAGTAAGGAGTAACTAGGACCCGGTACTGACCGCTCTGCCATGCCCATCTCGGGACTCGGTCGTGTAACCAGCGTTGAAGCGGCCTCATATGAAGCAATCCGAGCGGCGTTACCGCGGCTGCGGATGCCATATGCCCCAGGAGCCTCTGAAAAAGTTTCAGTGGGGCCGCTGTCCTGCCATTGAACGTATTCAAGCAGTTCAACACTGACCGGACGCGCTCTGGAGTGAGGCGCGCTGTCCGGCTGACCGAATCCAGCTCCATACCGAGATAAGAGATCCTCTGCGCGGGGCAGAGTTTGCTCTTCTCTCTGTTGACCCGAAGTCCCAACAGGCTGAGGTGACTGAGCACCATGTCCCTGTGTTCGCACAACTGCTCTCGAGACTGGGCGAGTATGAGCCAGTCGTCGAGATAGTTGAGTAAGCGAACGCCGCGTTCTCTGAGCGGAACAATGGCTGCCTCGACGACCTTCGTGAAGACGCGAGGCGACAGGGACAGCCCGAAGGGCAAGACTTTGTACTGATATGCCCTCCCCTCGAACGCAAAGCGCAGGAACGGTCTGTGTCGAGGAAGGATAGAGACATGAAAGTACGCGTCCTTCAGGTCGATCGCTGCGAACCAATCTCGGGGACGGATGCATTGGAAAATGCGTTTCTGCGTTAACATTTTGAACGGAAGCTTGTGCAGGGCCCGATTCAGAATGCGCAGGTCCAAGATTGGTCTTAACCCACCCCCTTTCTTGGGTACAATGAAGTAGGGGCTGTAGAACCCCGACCTCATATCGGCAGGAGGAACCGGCTCGACCGCGCCCTTCGCCAGCAGGACATCAATCTCAGACCGCAAGACATGGGCATCGCTGCTCTGCACGGAGGTGAAGAGGATGCCCCTGTACTTGGGAGGCCGGCGTGCGAATTAATCGCATAGCCGAGTCTGATGGTACGGATGAGCCAGCGAGACGGCCTGGGGAGACCTAGCCAGGCCCCCAGAGACCGAACTAGCGGGATCAACGGCACCACAGACGTACCCGGGGTGAGGCAGCGAGGTGGAGTATTCAGACCCGACTCGGGAGGCCCGGAGGCGGCCCGGAGTGTTGCCTGAATACTCCAGGTGGGGCAGAGAGTGGGTGAGAAGGCCCGGGGGCGTCCTCGGTGCCCAATCTGCTGCCGCCTGGCGAGGGGTGAGAGGGGAGGAAAGGAGTGGCAAGGCCCGGGGGCGTCGCACACTGCCAACCTGTCCCTCTCTGGGCTCAGGGAGGGAAGAACTGCTCTGAGAATGTGGGTACCGCTGGACTCCGGGGAGCCAGCGGCAGGACCGAAACCAAAAAAAAAATATTCTTCCCCCGGTCCTCCTCCGGGGGAGGGAGGGGTGCGGACACCGTCTCCCCGAGCAATTCCTCTCTCGCTGGGCTGCCCGTTTCAGGGTTGCTTGCCCTTGTGCTTGCTAGCAGGCTCGCGGGACCCTGGACGGGTTGGGCACCTCCCTTGCGCCCGGCCACCTGCTGCCTGGGTGGAGGCGGACGCAGGGTGGCGCCCTCGGCGACAAGCAGATGGAGGTGCTGCGGCCGACGACTGGGTGTAGGCAGCAGCTGGTCGTCGGGGCAGGTTTTTTATTTTTTTTTTATTTATTATTATTATTATTATTTTTATATTTTTTTGCCACCTTCGTCTGCTTCTGGGCCACCAAGAACTGCTGGGTGAAGTTCTCGTTGGCGTCGCCGAAGAGGCCAGCCTGACAGACAGGGGCGATGAGGAACCGAACTTCGTCGGGCTCACGCATATCTGCCAGGTTTAGCCCCAGCTTCCTGGACCACTGGTGTGGACATCGCCTGACCCAGGGAGCGTGCAGTGACTTTCGTCACTCCGGAGAGCGAGGTCCATCACCGCACGCAGTTCCTGCATAACCCCTGGGTCGGGACTACCCTCATGCATGCAGGACAGAGGGCAGTGAGAGAGGGAAAAACTTATACAGGTTATGGCCCTTTTGGTGTTCCATATTTTGACACCAAATAGTTCCATGCTGTTAAATTTTTCAAATGCACATCCGGGCAGCCACCCCGGAAAGCATTGCTGACAACTCTGAATCTGATTCAGCATGAGCACACACCATTATAGTGGGAAACTCAGCATTATCATTTCCAGCGCATAACAGCCCTCTCTCCGATGCAGCAATTGACATCTGTCCTCCGCCAGAGCGCCAAATGAAACGCTAGATCCCCTTTTTTTTTTTTTTTTTTTTTAAAAGGACCAGCAATCCCATCTGTAAGCTACCAGCAGGCATGTGAGACAATGAGCGTGGCCGTCAGACTTGACGGCACACGGCGCGCTGAACAATCCAGCCCCTATGAAAGAGCAAGGTGAACAACGCGCCGACGTGGTCATGTTCTCGTGAGAGAACATGAACCACCCACAAACAAAGTCTCAGCACGCTCGTGATGCGATAGAGGAGTGGGGGCCCGAAGAGATGTACTCGGCGGGGAAGCCCCACTGTAATCCTCAGGTCACCAGCGCTTATTAGCCAAAGTAATCCTTTTCTGGAGCCCCAGAAAAGAAACTAGATCGGGGAATAAGTGAAGGGACTCAACCCCGTTTGAGGTTTCATAGTCTCGACCGCGCATCAGAGCGCCGAGTGACGCGCTGGGTTGCCGTGACAACCCCCGCTATCAGCCGGCGCGAGACGGCACACGGCGCGCTGAACGCTCAGCCTTTACGAGAAAGGTGAGACGAACAACGCGCCGACGTGACCATGCTCTCCTGAGAGAGCATGGATCACCCACGAAAGCAATCTCACATGTTTATATGCGAGAGAGATCGTGGCCGTCAAATGAGGACAGGAAACAACCGCATCCAGAAACACACGGTTTGAATGACATCTTGAAAAAGACGCAGGGTCAAACCGTGTTGCTCTTTTAGTGACAGAGAGAAGAGAAAACCGCTCCGAACGTGCCGAGGCACACAGGGGAATAGCCGCGGCTTACAGCGGTTTAAAGGTGCAAGCCCGCTGTAAGCACTCAGAGGGAAACGCCCAGCGAACCAACAGTTTCACTTCTGGTCGCGACCACCGCTGTACAGCACCGTCACACCGACACAGGAACAGGTAAGCTGATCTTCTCTCGTAATGTCTTGAAACTCGTTCGTAGAACACACTCTTCGCAGGAAGCATGAAAGCTCGGCTCCGAAGTTGAAAGCAATATGCGGTACTTCCACTTCCGTATTTATACCCGCAATGCGGGGCGGTGCGTGGAATGCGTGCACCGCATGCCAATGTCCATTGGCTCGTTTTTAATACACTCGAAGTAGATTGGTCTCTGAAACAGATCCCAATTCGTCGGTCAGTTCCGACGTACGTCGAACGTGACCGACTGAAAGGGAACAATAGTTGCTCTATCTGCTTGGAGATTCCCCCCTTCTATGTAAAAAGCGCTTTGAGTGAGTGCCTCGAAAAGCGCTATATAAATGTAATTAATTATTATTATTAATGCATGGGATCCAGCCTTTAAAGCTGTTTTGTTGAATAATAATTTAATTACCCTACACTCTAAAAAAAAAAAGGGTTCTATATGGCACCAAAAATGGTTCTTGGCTCGTAATGATAGGGGAACCTTTTTTAGTGCTATATAGCACCTTAGTCAAAGAACCGATGAAGAACTTCTGAAGAACCACTGAAGCACCAAAATTGGTGCTATATAGCACTAAAAAAGGTTCCCCTATGATTACGAGCCAAGAACCATTTTTGGTGCCATATAGAACCTTTTTTTTAGAGTGTAATGACATTTTAACTGAGTTTAACTGTAGGTCAGTTTCATTTAACTGTATGGGCATGGTAGTCACAGGTAAAATCATGCTCCTCATTACCATAGGTATATGGTTTCGAAAATAAATAAATAAATAATAATAAACTATTGAATTTGGTTGTGCTAGAGTGACAAGTTTGTAGTTGTGTGTATTGCTGTTTTCCAATTTACCACGTGATGTATTTACATGGTCGCGGCTGTTTTCAGCTGATTCACCACAGAACCTTTAATGTTCCGATTTCACACGATTGTATGAAACAACATTCGGAGTCAACGTGCCGGTTCATCACTTCATATAGCAGGAGAAACGCAGCGCACGTTCGGCAGCGCTGTTGCGCGGATATTCGCCTTTTGCAGTTTCATGCGCCCAAATTTTTAAACAGCGCCTAATATGGACACAGTCTATGGAGGAGGGAAGGTCTCTCTCGCTTTGGCCTGTAAATTCAGAAGACAACCAATGGGCCGCTGTCCCTGCATGATGGGCCAGTCCGTGGCAAAAAATTAAATAAATAAATAACCTTGTATCGGCCCCAAAGTGCGTCGGCCCACCGGGAAAATGCCCGGTATGCCAGATTACCAGTCCAGCCCTGGTGGTGGCTTAGTAGGGTTGGGGCTAAACTCTGCAGGACATCGGCTCTCTAGGACCGAACTTGCCTACCCCTGACTTAGAGGCACAAAAATGTACCCTTAAGGATACCACCCCAGTGACGTCCACTTGTACCTTAAAAGGTACAATTTTGAACTTTTTTTTTTTTTTGAGAGTGTATGGGTCGCTCAGTGGGTTCCGGTATACTGCTACCAAGATGGATGTGTGTGTTCCCGGTAAGAGAAACACGAGAGGGAATCCCAGTTTAAAATAAGGTGTGTTACTTCACACAAGTGTGGTCTATAATGAACACAAGGAAAACAGGGAAAACAGTTAAGTATATCAGTAAATGACACAAACATTCAGTTATTAAGTAATATAGAAACTAACATACATGGGTTAGCGGCGTGCTGATTATATTAATAAATAATTATGTAAACAATTACGCGCACGATCGATATTACAAGAAAGGACATGTCATCAAACTCGACATTTTCAAACAATCTTGAACAAACCAGGTGATCTCTAGCTAACTAATAAGTTAATAGAATATTTAGAATAGAACATAGAATAGAAATATAATTATTTCTCAAAATAATTTTTGGTTTCACTTTGTGATGCGGTCATTTTACAGGCAAATCTCGCAATAATGGAAATTACAAAGGCAAATTATATATGAAAACTCACCTGTAATCATTTACGCACTGGGGAAAACTTATACAAAGTTGAATAAACAGTCCAGCCAGCCTGATTTGTAACTACACTGCCGATCCCGCATGGCCGCGTCTGCGCTGCGTGTTTTACGCACTGGGGGAGGAGTTCGGGCCACCACTCTTTAAACTCCCTGTAAAGCTTTCTGCCTTCCATAAACAAGAATCATTATATTGGAAATTGGTTTTCAAGCACAATTTTAGTCCTCATAACATGTCAATCTGGAATAACAGGTGCATAACTGTGAATAGGAAATCCTTGTTTGTCAATGAATGGTGGCAGAAAGGCGTATGGTCACTAACGCTTTTTAGGGAATATATTGAGTCATGATGCTTTTTGTGGTAAATACAATTTAAGTTGCACCTCTATAATGTATGAAAAAACAATCAAGAACATCCCAATACAGATGATTAAATTGATAAATGAACACTTGAAATATTCAACGATAATACCTAAAATAGATAATGTAAGCTGTGGTGACAGAACATGATTTTTTTTTAGGAATTGTTTAAGACAAAAATGCTTCACAGGACCTGTAAAGAGAACTTATTACATCATTATGAGAAGAAAGAAGTGTGTGAAATAAGGACCAATTTTCTTTCATTTTTCTAAAATGTAAAGAGGTGCACTTCAAAATTATGAATCATATATAGCCTCCTGGGACCCAAGAATAGACTTTTGTCCACTGTAGTGGACATTATGTTTTAGTGAATTTCTCTGATATCATACATGTCACAGTCTGGATGTCCTGTAAAGAGCACATTCGGGGCTTTGCAGGGATACCAAATGTTTGGAGGTTTCACCAGGACAACTTCTTCTTGGTCTTTAAAAACGGCTGATATTAATGTTTAGCACCCTTATGGAAATATGATCATGTTTTTTTATTATAATTTAAATCGGATTAATTTTCAAATTGTTTGTTATAAATCAACATCTCAGGAAAATGTTATGGGGTTTCTAATCAAAATATGACTTTCTGTTACAAAACAGGGCATTGATTTCATAAATGTCCACTGTAGTGGACACCAGGATTTAAATCATGTTTATCAGGCATTTTGGAGACATAACAAGTGAACAGGGAAAGAAATTACATATCAATATTCCTATGAAATATTAGATATTATTATGAAAATGTTGCCAATTTTTCCTCCCATTATTTCATTACATGTTGCACCAAGAACACATTAATATGCAAATGAGATGCAGTGAACAGATGCATTGTATTGAATGGGAAAATCTTGTCATTTTACCCACATATTTAATAAAGTAAAATGGTGTATGAATGCATTTCATTATATCTTTCATCTTCTTTAAATAAAGTTTGTTTAAAAAAAAACCCTGAAACCTAAAAATGTATTGGTGAATTAAAAATAAATCCCATTGTTTTTGCCTATACATGCAATCTCATGTCATTTAATTTTTTTAACAACTGAGTCAACTACAGAGGACATATCATAACATATGAATAAAATATCATTTTTCAAAAATGTTTTTTTTTTTCCATTTGTTTCTTATGCTCTAAACAATGTACTGACATAAAAAAAATACTAAATTCAAAAAACTTTTTTTTCTGGGTCCCAGGAGGATAGGCTACCCTGCAAAATAATGTTTAAGAATAATATTTAATGTAGGAGATTCAAACTTGTGCCAAATACGCAAGTTAGAGATAGAAACGTTTCAATACTTGTTTTTTCTGTGTAACTTACACATTCTGGAAAGATGCATTCAACGGGATGCAACAAGGAATATCTACAACATTGACAATGTCATGGGAAACTGTTAAATGTGGTTTGTTAATTAAGGATAAAAAGGTATCTTATGTAATAAATTTTACGTACACAAATGTACATTTTTCAAAACCCCGCCACGATTATTGTTTTTTAAAGAGGAATTTCGAGTACATCTAGAAACACTGAGACAGATGAAAAACCCCAAAGCATTCTATCTGCACTCCTTACTGGAAGATTATGGTTTAATAACTTTGAGAAAAACTCTTCCTACTGTTACATGTACAGTCCCTGTGACCAGTTTCTCCCCAGTCTGTATAATTAGTTATGTCTATCACCTGTGTCCTGCTATTCACCTCGTTATCCCTGTGTATTTAGTTCTCAGTGTTTCCTCAGTGTTTGTCAGTCGACGTTCATGTTAACTGATGTTTCTGAGTGTTCCCTGTGAGTTTATTATTAAAGAGTCCTGTTCCAAGTTCTCCTTCGCCTTCGTGAGTTTTGATACACCTAGTTTTGTAACACCTATGGGGTGTATTATTATATTTTAAATTATTTATGTTCTCTCTTTTTATTTTGTCTTTAACTTACTGATTGTAATCTCAGTCCTTCTTTGTAATTAAATAAAATAAAAAATAACCTAATGCTCTTTGACTTTCTCAGTTTGAGTAAATCCATGGTTCAGAGTATGTTTTCCCCCACATTAATTCCACACACGTCTAGTATAATTATGTGGTTTTTGTTTCATTAATACAGTGTACTGTATACTTTTCTCTTGATTTACCCCGAAAGAATGGAAGTGAATGTGACAACATGCCCCGTAGGTGGGGTTCATTGTAACACGTGAGGGGTATGTTGTAGCATGACCAATTGACAGCTTAAACTGTTATCTGATATAATCAAAACTATCCAAGACAAACTACAATATTTTGTCAATAAAATACAATTATTAACTTTTTCAAATAAAATAATAGCATTTTTACATCATTACAAATATACCTGCAAAACCTGGGATTCCTCTTAAGATCCATCAATGGAAATAACAATAAAGAAGAATAAGAACATGAAGAGGAAGACAAGCAAGAGAAGCAAAAAAAGGGACAAAACGTGCCTCTTTCTGTCCGGATGTTATTATTTGAAATGAAAAGTTTATTTAAAAAAATGAATAAGTGTCAAATCTGTTTTGGATTTAGTTGTTTGTCAAATAAATATTTCCGAGTGATAACAGATTTTGTATGTGTTGTTTATTGTACTTACCCTGTAACTACACGAAACAAGAGGGGAACAAGCACCACTTTAATTGACAGATTCATACTTACCCTGTAACTACACGAAACAAAAGAAAATAGAATTTTTTAAAAAAAGTGTTGTTTTTATATAAAAAAGACACTTTCCTGTCTTTCCCCTTTATTCCCGCAGTATTACATATTGTTCCCTTATACCTACACGTGCTTACTTTATAGTTACACTATAATTACTGAAAGTTATGCTGTAAATTCTCTTTACTTACGCAGTACTTTCCGGGCCGTAATCTAAAGCGTTACCAAAATGGTAACACTTTACAATAAGGTTCATTAGTTAACATGAACTAATAATGAACGTCTCGTTTACGTATGGTAACCCTCGTTCCCTGAAGGAGGGAACGGAGACGTACGTCGGACGTACCGACGAATTGGGATCACTTCTGGGAGCCCCTATCAGCTTCGAGCTATCTAGAACCGGCCAATGAACAATTGGCGTGCGAGATTTGCATCTCGCGCTCCGCCCCGCGGGTATAAACAGGAAGCGAGAGCGAATGCACGCTGTTTTTCACTGAGGAGCCACACGTAGTGGCTCGACCTGCAGTGATGGTACAGCAACTGTGGCGACGGGACGTACGTCTCCGTTCCCTCCTTCAGGGAACGAGGGTTACCATACGTAACCGAGACGTTCCCATTCAGTCGGTCACGTTCGACGTACGTCGGACGTACCGACGAATTGGGATCCCCTATGGAAAACGCCATAGTTACTACCACTTCCAGCGCCCAGCGATGAGCCCCACGGACCCCGATCTGATGCGGGCGGGTAGGTTCACGCAGGGAGAGTCAAAGCTGCTGTTCCGCAAGACCCATTCAGCTGACTGTATTGGATAACGCTGGGAAAGCGTGCCTGTGAAGGCAGCTGCGGAAGCCACATCATGCCCAGAGGGAGTTAACATGTGGAGAATACACGTATGGGCTGGCCGTGGGCAGCACAACATACGGAAGTCCCAGGGGTGGCCCCGGCCAATTCGTGGAGGGGGAACAACACGTACCTGGGACGGCAGAGGAACTCTGCCGAGGGAAAGACACGGGCTCGCCGTAGGGAGCCGTACCGTGGAAGAATACACATATGGGACCGCCGTGGGGGTCACTACATACGGAACCCAGCCTAACACAAGTTCCACCAATGCATACGAGTGTTAGACCTGGCGTCGAACGCTCCGCCACGTCCGACTGCCGCGGGTTGCGGAGGACTCAACAGGGTTCGCCGATCCGGGGAACTCGACTGGAGCAGAATAAGCGCACGCATCCGTCTACCATAGGGGAGGGAATGGCGCAGCAAGCCGACACTAGAACGGGTACTTCGGTGTTACTGACTATGGGAAGTGAGCACACAGGAAGACACCGGCTCTACACGGAGGCTATAGAATCTAGCGAACGTGTTAGGTGTCGCCCAGCCCGCAGCTCTACAAATATCTGTCAGCGAGGCGCCACGAGCCAGCGCCCAGGAAGAGGCAACACCCCTAGTGGAGTGGGCTCTTAACCCGAGCGGGCAGGGCACGTCTTGGGACTGATAAGCCAAGACGATGGCATCCACTATCCAGTGGGCCATCCTCTGCTTGGAGACAGCCTTTCCCTTCTGCTGTCCTCCGTAACAGACGAAGAGCTGCTCTGAGGTCCTGAAGCTTTGCGTTCTGTCCATGTAAGTCCGGAGAGCACGGACGGGACAGAGAAAAGCTAGGGCTGGGTCTGCCTCCTCCGAAGGCAGCGCTTGCAGGCTCACCACTTGGTCCCGGAAGGGAGTAGTGGGAACCTTGGGCACATATCCAGGCCAGGGTCTCATGATCACATGAGAGTTACCGGGCCCGAATTCCAGGCACGATTCGTCGACCGAAAATGCCTGCAGGTCCCCTACCCTCTTGATGGAGGCCAACGCAGTCAGGAGTATTGTCTTTAACGACAGAACTTTCAACTCAGCTGACTGCAGAGGCTCAAAAGGTTCTCTCTGTAGTGCAGTTAGCACCAGAGTTAAGTCCCAAAAGGGTATGGAGGGAGGACGAGGTGGATTTAATCTCCTCGCTCCCCTAAGGAACCTGACGATCAGATCGTGCTTACCTAGAGATTTTGCATCTACGAGCTCATGATTAGCGGCGATAGCGGCGACATAGACCTTGAGGGTGGAGGGAGACAGCCTTCGCTCCAACCCATCCTGTAGAAAGGTAAGCACAGATACGACCGAACATCTTCGGGGGTCTTCTCGGCGAGAAGAGCACCAGTCAACGAACAGGTTCCACTTCAACGCATAGAGGCGCCTCGTAGAGGGGGCTCTAGCGGAAGTGATGGTGTCAACTACCGCTTGCGGTAGGTCACCTAGAACCTCCGCGTCCCGTCCAGGGACCAAACATGGAGTTTCCAGAGGTCCGGACGCGGGTGCCATAGGGTGCCCCGTCTCTGAGTCAGGAGGTCCTGTCTCAGAGGAATGGGCCAGGGAGGTGCTGTCGCAAGGAGCACTAGTTCCGGGAACCAAGTCCGGTTGGGCCAATACGGAGCGACCAACAGGACCTGCTCCTCGTCCTCCCTGACTTTGCACAGAGTCTGCGCAAGAAGGCTCACTGGGGGAAACGCATCCTTTGTCTTCCCGGGGCCAGCTGTGGGCCAGGGCATCCGACCCGAGGGCAGGGTTTTTCCTACATTGAAAATTTTTTGGCGGCCGCCAAAACAAATTTTTGTCCCGCCAAAGCCTTATTTGATCAGTTATTGTGTTTTATGAGTGATGAAGAACAGATGACTGCTGCACTTGGGTTAAATGAGTGACCGAGAGAACGACTAGTGAGCTCCTACCCCGCTCGCACGCTCTCTGTCTTCAAAATAAGCATACTTAGCTTTCTAATGTTTCACATATTACGTTAATCAATTTCAGGTTCAGCCAGAGATGACGCTCCTGGACCACACGCGTGGACATCGCCTGACCGATGGCACGGGCGGTGACTTTCGTCGCCCGGAGGGCGAGGTCCGTCGCCGTCCGGAGCTCCCGGAGGAGCTCTGGGTCAGGCCTACCCTCGTGCATGTCAAGGAGTGCCTGGGCCTGGTGGACCTGAAGCAACGCCATGCCATGCAAGGCGGACGCAGCCTGTCCGCAGGCCTTGTAAGCCTTCCCGGTCAGACCGGAAGAGAACTTACAGGCCCGGGACGGGAGACGTGGGTCACCGCGCCAGTTAGAGGCGGTCGCCGGACACAGTTGCATCGCGACGGCGCGCTCCACTGGCGGGATTCCCACGTAACCCTTGGCTGGCCCGCCGTCGAGGGTAGTGAGGGGGGAGGAGTCACTCGGCCGGTTTCTGGCAGAAAAAGGTGCCGTCCACGACCTCGTGAGCTCCTCATGCACCTCCGGGAAGAAAGGTGTCGGGGCGGGACGCTGAGAACCAGCGCGACCCACCCCGAGGAACCAATCGTCCAACCTAGAGGGTTCGGGACACGGTGGAGGGTTCCACTCGAGCCCAACCCTTTCGGCGGCCCGGGCAAGCATAGCAGCCATCTCAGGGTCCGGGGCAGCCGTTGCCACTCTCCCAGAGGGAGGCAGTACAACTGACCCTTCATCCTCCGAGGACTGAAACTCCCCCTCCGATGCAGCGATCGACATCTGTTCGTCCGCTGGAGCTCCAAAAGTCACCACTGGTCTCCCGTGGGAGGGTCCAGCGGGTTCCCTTGGAGGCTCTACCGGCTGCGGAGCAGAGGGAATAGGGGCCTGCGGAGATTCACTCGGCGGGTTTGCCCTAAACGTGATCCTCAGATCACCCTGGCCATCCAAAGAAGCAGGTCCACCCGGGTTAGGGGTAGACCTAGTTCGTGGGATGGGTAAGGGGACTCCCCCAGCCCGGAGGTAGGAGAGTCTCGATCTTAGCTCCGAGATAGTCATGTTCCCGCAGTGGGAACATGAACTATCCACAAACGCCGCCTCAGCGTGCTGTGTGCCCAAACACGTGAGACAGCGATTGTGACCGTCAGCAGGGGACAGGGAACGACCGCATCCAGAAACGCACGGGTGGTAAGACATCTTGAAAAAGACGGCACGTCACCCGTGAAGCTCTTTTGTGAGGAAAACGCTCTGTGCTGAAGCACTCAGGGGGAAACGCGACAGCGCACGGGATTGTTAGAGCAGCCCGTGCCTGTACTCAGCAGGAAAACGCTCTACCCAGACCAACAGGTTGCTGTGATAACAGCAGTTTTTCTGCACTCAGAGGCAGCTCGATGAGTTCAGCGCGATCCCACTGAAAGGTGCCGTTTCTCCAACACGCGTCCTCCTCTGGTTTCTCCGGTGTCTGTAGACAGTCTTGCTGATAGCAGCGAAAAATACTCGTCTTGAATGAAGAGAGTGAGTCCTTCATACGCCTGTGTGGCTCCGAAGTGAATGACAGCGTGCATTCGCTCTCGCTTCCTGTTTATACCCGCGGCGCGGGGCGGAGCGCGAGATGCAAATCTCGCACGCCAATTGTTCATTGGCCGGTTCTAGATAGCTCGAAGCTGATAGGGGCTCCCAGAAGTGATCCCAATTCGTCGGTACGTCCGACGTACGTCGAACGTGACCGACTGAATGGGAACTGCGGTTATAAAGCATTTGTTTATCTTTGTTGTTAATTCCAACATTTACTAATACATGACTTTATTAATCTTGTTAGCATTAGTTAATGCACTATGAACTAACATGAACAAACCATGAACAGCTGGATTTTTATTAACTAATGTTAACAAAGATTAACAAATACTGTAAATGTAAATACTGTACATACTACACGTGTTAAAATCTACACAACATGTGTCGTCCCTGAGCACACACACTACACGTGTTAAAATCTACACAACATGTGTCGTCCCTGAGCACACACACTACACGTGTTAAAATCTATACAACATGTGTCGTCCCTGAGCACACACACTACATGTGTTAAAATCTACACAACATGTGTCGTCCCTGAGCACACACACTACACGTGTTAAAATCTACACAACATGTGTCGTCCCTGAGCACACACACTACATGTGTTAAAATCTACACAACATGTGTCGTCCCTGAGCACACACACTACATGTGTTAAAATCTACACAACATGTGTCGTCCCTGAGCACACACACTACACGTGTTAAAATCTACACAACATGTGTCGTCCCTGAGCACACACACTACATGTGTTAAAATCTACACAACATGTGTTGTCCCTGAGCACACACACTACATGTGTTAAAATCTACAAAACATGTGTCGTCCCTGAGCACACACACTACACGTGTTAAAATTTACACAACATGTGTTTTCCCTGAGCACACACACTAAACGTGTTAAAATCTACACAACATGTGTTTTCCCTGAGCACACACACTACACGTGTTAAAATCTACACAACATGTATCATTTTTAACACATTTTTTTTAGAGTGTATCGTCTATCGTCCACCCCAAACTGGGCTTGCATATTCAAGGATTGGCTGGAATAAGGACAGATATGTTTTCTTTAAAACATCACATGGGAGACCAACACTGAGATAATGGATCCTTGTACACAATTTAACATTATATAATCTTACAAGAACAAAATGCATATGCACAAGTGTATTTTTTCAACAGAATTAGCTCAGAGGAAATAATGAACTAAAAACTAAAACCCAAGGGGGAAACTATGCACACATGTTAATAAAGACACAAAATGTAATTATATTTAAAATATAGATGTGAACATTGCCCTTACACTTGTTTAATTGGATGAATGAAAACCTTGTTTCAGTGTATGTAACTTTAATTGAATGTAGAGCACTTCACGGGAAGTAGAGAGTGTCAGAATCATCTGTCCGTCATTCAACACAACAGACAACAGTACTCGCAGTAAACAGAGACGTAGAAAGCGCAGTTTGTGGTGATTTTCTCCAGATACAGGTGAGCAGGTCCGAGTCAGCTGTGAGTTCACATGCGTGTCTTCTTGCACTTTATTGTGTGTTTTAGCGCTGTTTTAAGACTCTCTTTCTGAATGTTTGTTTAGTTGTGTTGGTTTCGGTTTTGCTTACCTTCTAAACTTATAAGTTACAGAAAAGTGGACTTTATGTATTAGAATATTTAATGTCAGTAGTACACTAAACTCTAAATGTTTCGTTTGACAGTATTACAGGTGTTATATTCCTAATTAAAGTGTTTAGCTCAGACATAATGCGCATGTGCTGTTGGTGTAAAAAGTTAAACTGAGTGTCAGAGTTAACAAATACAAATCCAACCTGGAGATCAGGTTCACAACTCTCGCTATAAATGTTGCCTTGTTGCACGAAGCCACCAAGCCGGTTTCAGTTGCCAACTTTGAGTGTATATTTAGCAAACTCTGGTTCCCTTTCAGTCGGTATTGTTCAACTTTACTGCCATACCTAAGTTGACAGAGAACACATCATGATACATGTAGTAAAGATCTTCTCAACACGACACGTTTATACAGAATTTATACACACACAAAAAAATTTTTTTAACAAAAGCATATTGGATATCATTATTGGATATTAAAAGTTAAAGGAACTGTAAGAAATGTATTTCAATTCATAAGCAGATAAATTATCTATTTTAATAGTTGTGCATGAGACATTTTTTTTCATTCAGTATTTTTAAAGAGGTCTGGGATTAAAAACTCGCTAAATGTTACCAGAATGTAAATGCTTTAATCATTGTTGATGATTTGTTTATTTTCTCTGTATTCGATGGGTTTTCGTCAACAGTTTATGTGAACCATTATGTAGCTATTGGTTGTATGTTCTGGTTGTTTAAGTTGTCTTTTCCGTTATTGAAATAGTAAATGAAGGCGTGCATGGCATCTTGAAACAGTATCAAGTGTCTGTGATTCACTCATGTGTTCGGTCCGGATCCATTATTTATTTAATTTTAAGGGTGTAACGATATATCGCTAAACGATATATCGCGATTTAAAAATGTGACGATATGTATCGTTGATGGAAACAATATGATTCGCGATAGACAGTTGTTTTATCCAAGGCTCAACTTGCTGTAGTCAGCCTATCTATAAGGTATAATTCACCCAAACACAAATTTACAAATGTAGGCTACCACAAATGTAAAATCTGTCATCATGTACTCACCACCATGTCATTTTTCGTTTAACTTCCTAACACAAATGAAGATATTCTTTATGAAACCTGAGAGATTTCTGTTCCTCCATTTAAAGTCCATTCCTCTCAAACTTAAAAGATCCAATAAATGTCATAAAGGCAACGTAAAAGAACTAATCGAGTGTCTAATCCAAATCCAAGTCTTCTGAAGAGACACGAACGATGGTTTATGATGAACAGATTTACAATGACGCGCAGAATTAAAGTTCTTTGATCAGCTAAACATTTACAGTTTGAGAGTGGGCATTTTGACGCGGTTTCTTGCGATTGGAGCTGTGATTGATTGCATTGATCATCTGAAGTGCACGCGCTAGAACGGCACTCCTCAAAATCAAAGCGCAAAGATCATTTAAAGCGGCATGCCTTCGTGAAAGCGCAAACATAATTTAAATCATCAGATCACAATTTAGTTTTAATAGTGTGATTGTACATTATTACATTAAACGACTATATACAATGTAGAATATAATGTATAATAATGCAATGGGATTCATATTGAATCGTGACACGAGTATCGTTACACCCCTATTTAATTTAGTTTAACGAGTCATATTATTTGGTTATGGCCGTAACAGATGATGTCATCATCAAAACCTATTATGAGACAGGTAAAATTTTCTCCTGCCATTATAAAAACAAAGTTGGAGCAGCCAAAGTAAAACTAATATTAAAAAGTTAACGGTCAAGAGCTCAACTAAAGAAAACACTGATCACCATAATGGTTCAAACGAAACATTCCTTAAAACATCAGCATCTAAACTTCTGTTAATTCTCAAGAACTTTTGTAGATGTATGACAGAAATAAAGTCAATCTTGTTAGTGATAAGTGTAATGATGTGTAATGGCCATGCATAAACTAACTGCTTGCTGTCTGTGTTTTATACAGTGAAATGGCAGAAGCCAGTATTTCAGTGGATCAGGATCAGTTCTCCTGTCCAGTGTGTCTGGATCTCCTGAAGGATCCAGTGACGATTCCCTGTGGACACAGTTACTGTATGAGCTGCATCTCAGACTACTGGGATCAGGAGGATCAGAAGGGAGTCTACAGATGTCCATTATGCAAACAGACCTTCACACCAAGACCAGCCTTGGGTAAGAATGTGGTGTTTGCTGAGATGGTGGAGAAACTGAAGAAGACGAGACTCCAATCTGCTCCTGTTCCTCACACTGGATCTGGAGATGTGCCGTGCGACTCCTGCTCTGGAAGAAAACAGAAAGCAGTGAAGTCGTGTCTGGAGTGCCGAAGCTCTTACTGTCAAAATCACCTTGAACAGCACGAGAGTCTCTTCAGAAGTAAAGGACACAATCTGATGGACGCCACTGGACGACTGCAGGAGATGATCTGCTCTCGACATGATAAACTGCTGGAGATTTACTGCTGTACTGACCAGCGGTGTATCTGTGTGCTGTTTGGTGGATGAACACAAACATCATGACACTGTATCAACTACAGCAGCGAGGACAGAGAAACAGGTACTGCTTCATACTGGATCTCATGAGTGATCCAACCCCAAACATTTGAACGGTAGTGTAGATTTTAGGGATGCACCGAATCCAGATTTTTGGGGTTCGGCCGAATACCGAATCCACTGGTTAAGATTCTGCCGAAGCCGAATACCGAATCCTTCTCCCATCCTCAGTCCATTATCACAGTAAACACATTATTTAAGTGAACAACGTCCACAGCAGTGTAGGGATGCTATTGACGATTTAACCGTTAACCGAAAGTAAGAACTTTGACCGATTAATACTATCAGTTAAAAGGTTTAAATGTTTTTAACGCTTTTTTGATGCATGGTTAAGAAAATTTTGCTGTATAGCGTTATTTGTTCACTCACGGAACAAAAAAAACCGATTCCGGTTCTTCAAAGCTTACGGATTCAGTGTATTTTCGTTTTGTCATCTTAATTTGGTAATTATTATTATTCTGACTACTATTCGTCAAAAAGCCCAATATTCGGCCGAATCCGAACCCGAATCCTGGATTCGGTGCATCCCTAGTAGATTTAATCATATATTACTGATTCCTGCAGAGTCATTTTGAGGAAACACAGATAACCACCCAGAAGAGAATCCAGCAGAGAGAGAAAGATCTTCAGGCATTGAGAGAGGCTGTGGCGTCTCATAAGGTGAGTCTGGAGAAGAAGAGAAGTTTGAGTCTCATTTTGGACTTTCCTCCAGCGTTTGTGTGTGTGTGTGTGTGTGCGTGTGTGTGTAGCGCTCTGCACAGACCGCAGTGCAGGACAGTGAGAGGATCTTCACTGAGCTCATCCGCTCCATTGACAGACGTCGCTCTGAGGTGACGCAGCTGATCAGAGATCAGGAACGAGCTGCAGTGAGTCGAGCTGAAGAACGACTGGAGCGACTGGAGCAGGAGATCGATGATCTGAGGAGGAGAGACGCTGAGCTGAAGCAGCTTTCACACACACACGATCATGTTCATTTCCTCCAGGTAACAGAGATCTTCTCAAACACTGAGGACTTTAACAAGCTTCTGGAATCACAGCGAGTTTGTGTTTGTGTGTGTAGAGTTTGTCGTCTGTCTCTCTCTCTGGATCTACAGACGGCTTCACTGTCAGTTCTCGTCTGTCTTTTGATGATGTAGTGAAATCTGTGTCTCAACTCAGAGACAAACTGCAGCAGTTCTGCAGCGAGGAGACAGAAAAGATATCTGGAAGAGGTAAATACTGATTTATTCTCAGAAATGAGTTCAGCACCATTCATTAAATGTATAAATAGTTTTATTTATTTGTGAGAATTAAACTGCAGATGTGTTTTGTTTTTCCGTAGTGAAAACCGTCCAGGTCATTCTGGCTCCTGAATATCAGACCAGAGAGGAGTTTCTACAGTGTGAGTTACTATGAAAACACACACACGTCTGAAATCCAGTCTAGTTGGAGAGTTTGACTGTTTTATGCTAAAATAACGTTGTCATTCAGTTCAGTTTTTTTTTTTTTACTTTGTATATTTAAAATACAAGGGATGCAAGTAAATGAAAATAATCATGTGGTGTCACTTGTCTTACAGAACAAAAATATATTTCCATATATTTATGATCAATATGTTACATGGTTTAAATATATAGAAAAATAAATGAAAATATATTGTGGAAATATGTTAAAAATATATGAAATACTACATAAGGAATTGCCGCTTTTATTTATGATATAAAATATGTGACAATATAAATATATTCCTTCTGTATTATATATGAAATATAGAATACATAAGAAATGTCATACTCATTACATTAACGCACACTCAGACTGCTCGGCTACTCCTTCTTCAAAACGTGAACTTTTGCATTGGTCCACTCTCTTCTTTATAGTTTCTTATTTATGCTTCTGAGATCAAACTTTCTCTTTCACTTTACTATATTACCTTACAGATATTATTACTTTATTCCTGGTTTTCTTATTATTTCTAAGCACCTCTCTTCGGCATCCTTCCGTCTTCGGGAGACGATTGTGTAGCTTCCAGTTTGGGGATTTTCTATCTGCACCTTTCACGAGTGGCTTTAAAGCTACACTGTGTAACTTTTTTAGTTTATTCTTAGCTAAAAACACTTAGTTCTTTCAAAAATATATGTGCTCATTAATGTATATTTACTTCTTTCAAGTAATAAAGTATTCTCGTAAGTTTATAAAATGCCATTGAAAATACATACGGGTGAGGGGTTCGAATGGGAGTCGCCATGTTGCCCCTCCATCTTGAAAGTACATTAGCCAAAGAGGGACATACTCGTAAATTCAAGCTTCGCCTTTCACGTTTTAACACTTGATGGCACCGTGTGGAATGTGAAGAGGGGGATTGCTTGAGACTGCTATATGAAAACCTGAAAGCCTTTTTGAAAGTCTGTTGCTGATGGAGGATCACTCTTATTATCGAGGATATGTAACAGAGTCGCCAAGGAAGCGAAAAAGAGAATTAGACGGCAACACAACAGGCAAATCAACACTAATGGACGAGGTCGAACTGGAAGCCATGTTAATCTTGGACTAAATCGGCCACCATAGGAGTTAAAACGAAATCGGAATTGGGAGGAACAGAAACTAATATTTACTGGATGGTCATATTCACCGCTAGATGGGGGAAAATATCACACAGTGTAGCTTTAAAGCCAGACTCTTAAATGGCAATCTCTGCTGCATTTTGTGCAGTTGAACGATGATGCCTTTTCCTTCCGATTGGCTCTCTTTGCGGCAAGGTTTTTATTTCTGGTTTCCTCACCAATAGTTAAGGTTCATGTTTTTGTCCATAGAAATACTATACTAGTTAAAAGACATAGCTTAAAACGAGACTATGTGTATCGCGATGCTGTATTATTCTGCTTGTTAAAAATGTATTATGCAATAACTTGCAATATTTCTCAGCGCGTGAGACTGTGCATGTCATCCACGCCGCATCGAACGTCAATTTTGTAGAGCGCTTTATTCAGTCCATTCAAGTTGTGATTTTGGCCGCCTCTGAAATGGGTCAAACCATCGATTTTAAGAAGTTCAAGTAAATACGCTTGAAAGCGGCGCTCATTGAAGGATGTGCATTTATTGCATGGACAGAGAAAGCATGGACGACTGCAGGATTTCATCTGACGGGCCTCACAAAGGGTTTGTTATTTAACACTATAAAGTTAAATAAGCATTTAGCCTAACTATCACGCACCTTCCGGAGCAACAGTTGGAGCATCACACGAATGTAGAACGATCTCTAGACGTTTTAAACGTTTTTTAAAATCTGAAAACTGCGAAAAGCAACAAAAATCTCTTCAGATGATTCAGTGAGAGAGCAGTCCACACTAATTTAAGTGGATTTAGGAGGTTTCACACGTTTGACCCATTCATAATTAAGAACGTGTTATAAGCGTCAAAATGTGCGCAGTTCAGATACACAGTTTAACTTCTTGAACCTAATGCTGTTAAACTGAATATATACTATTTTTTTTATCTTAAATATCCACATAAACAACAAATTGTTCATCACTATAGCAACAGTAGACTCCCATTAATATTATAGGTTTCACATTTGTATAAAAATCATATTTCATGCTTGTAACACAAGTAACGTTATTTTAACATTAAAATAAAATACTGTTACATAATTACTAGGTGTGTAACGGTACTAAAAACTGACGGTTTGGTACATACCTCGGTTTTGAAGTCACGGTTCGGTATGGGTTCGGTTTTACAAAATTGCTTTTTATTTATTTTTATTAAACAGCGTTTACTGAGAAAAAAAGTTTCTGTCCTTAAATGAATTAAATTATAACTAAAAGTTTATTGAAGATAATGCTGTAAATTATATAGAGAGCCCTTACTTACACATTAATATCAAAGGTTAACAACAGAGCCCAAACTATTAGCCTAAATTCAGCTGATATTCATGTTTAGATATAATCAGGGACGTCACTAGGATTGGAAGACAGGGGGGGCTTAGCCCCCAGGGTATTTGTAATTTGCGTTTGCAAAATCTTTGCACTCACATCTAGAGCTACACTTATGTCAACAACCAGTCAAGAAACCAAGATGTTAACAAGTAAAATGTGACAGAAATCCTCTTCATCCATTTCTACTCTGTTAAAGAAAAGTTACTGTAATGTTAGCTTTTAGACACATCAAAGCTGCATGGGGGAATTTACTTAGGCCAGACTTTGCTCCTGATGAGTTATTATAAACAATGAAAATGCTATCTGTCTGCTCATGTACATGATAAAGTAATATCACACAATATCTAATTCCTCTCTATATAAGTTGTCCACAGAATGCTATTTAATTACACAGAACCGCATGTATTCAACCCATTTGAGCTAAAATACAAATATACAGCTAAACCTAAATTGAGCTAAACCTATACAAATGCCACAGCTGTACAATTTTCACACCCTATACTAAATTTACCCTATAGCCTACAATAGCCTAATGACATAACATTATTTAATATTTGAATCACAGCTTATATAGTGTTTTGACGTCGACAACCCAAGTGCATTTTACCTCAAACTTGTGACTAGTTAACTTTCTAAAGTAGCAATCGCTTTCTCGGGTCGACATTAACACTGACAAAATTATATCCTGAATTAAAAATATTTTTATACCACTTTTTAATGTGTGATTGTGTAAAGGTGTTCACGAGATACCAACCTTTCGCGAACTTGCTAGTTTCAACGTCAAACACTCGCACGGAGGGGATGGGCTGTGTGTGTGTGTGTGTGTGTGTGTGTGTGTGTGTGTGTGTGTGTGTGTGTGTGTGTGTGTGTGTGTGTGTGTGTGTGGGGCGCGGCGTGCGTGAGTGAGAGACGCAGGGAAAGGAAATGCAGCTGAACGTTATTTGCTCTATGAAAGACATTGATAAAGACGACAGCTAAGGACATTTTAATCTATAATTTTATTTTAGTTAGTTTTGCCAAACACACATTACAGATTTGGTTAGATATATCGTTTTTTGTGTAATGCCTCTGTTTTTTTTGGTTTTTTTCAGTTAACGACAACCCACCGAGTTTTAGTTTTTTCGTTCATTTTTGTTAACGATTATAACCTTGGTAACGACGAGAGGAAATGAATCCTCGAGTCCAGGCAGTAGCGCTCCGGTCTGCAACGCTCTGAAAGCTGCCACAGTTCACACCAATGCAAGGAGACGCGGTGCATCATCTTGATAGCACAACTCGTACTTCTGTCCAACTTCCGACTTTTCGGCTATTTTTTTGTAGCTGGATATTTATAATTTGTTGCGTCTAAATATGAATGAGGATACAGTTATTGATAAATCAAATTGTTATCGTTGTTCTAATTATCATTTAGGGGGGCTTAGGAACATTTTGGGGTAGCTTCAGCCCCCCTAAAATAGGCCTAACGACGTCCCTGGATATAATAATCAACACTCAAATAACACAGTACACAAACATGTAAACTTCACATAAGGCAACTTTTGCAATAACTTCTAAATCTAATTATCCACAAGTTTCCTACGTCCCATGAAGCCTTGCGTCAAAAGTGGGAGCGTCTTCCGGTTCGAAGTAAACAAGCGGGACTTTCCATCGTAGTTTATGCGCACGTTTTCGAATCAGATAGAAAATGTATCCGACTCAAACGACTGCATTCATTTTTTATGTGCATTTATAGAATTCATTCGCATCTTGGCGTTTCCATTCAGCATTTTTTTTGATGCAATAACGTTATCCCAAAATGCGCATAAAAATAGGTGGATGGAAACAAAGCTTATTGACATTCAACAGTTGACAGTCCTTCAAGCTATCCAAATTTGCTAATGATGTGGGAACACAACCTCAACTAACTTTCAAAAGGGTGAAACAACAGTACCTTTACCCTCCGCGGTAGTTGGTGACGTGAAGAAGGGGCCTTGTATCACATACAGTAGCATTTTAAGCTATTTTCTAGATTCAGTAGCCTGAGATGGTAAGGCGATGAGCAATTTGAAAAGCTCAGAGGCGTATCAGTATCTGTCGGAAACGATCTAAAAGCGGACATTGAGCTGAGCCTGAGCCTACACGTATCCCATCACAAGGCATGGGTGCTAGCATCAGTGACAGGTGAAGTACAGACAGCGGGTTGTTCATGAATTAGGGCCAGGATGCTGTTGTAGTCATGCAGCAGCACTTTGGTGGAAGGTCAGTAAAGTAAGGAAGGACAATTAAGGACCCGAAAATTGTATTGTTTATTGTATTGATATTATTAATTAACTAATAAATGTACTAATAAGTAAAAATGATCATTTTGAAACCTTGCCAATGATCTTGCCATTTCTCCTGCCATTATAAACACAAAGTTGGAGCAGCCAAAGAAAAACTAATATTAAAAAGTAAATTGTCAAGAGCGCAACTAAAGAAAACACTCAAACGAAACATTCCTTAAAACATAAACATTCCTGAAACATTCCTAACTAGCACACAAAATACCATTGGAATACTACTTCCGCCACCTCATCGGAAGTTGTACCCACGTTCTTAATTACATTAGCGCCCCCCGGAAACAGGTGGATAAAAAAAATTCTCCAATTCGTTGTTGAAATATAATCTTTTATACACAGTGACTGTCATTTTCATGGTTTATTTAAACATACATTAAATAATCAAGACATCACTAACAGGTTCAGTAGAATAAAATGAGGCTAATATAGGTCATATATTCAGTGAAAGAGTTGATTTCTCTAGTGAACTAACAGCTGTGGACACTGATTGACTTCTGAGGTAAATGCGATGCTACATGACGTTTACAAGCTGTTATATTGACGTCTTTCCGCCGTTGAAACACTGATTGAGCGATTACACCACATATAATGTGACAGTTGTAATGTATCCTCAACATACCTTCAGATGTTAATTCATGTTTATTCTTTAGGAAGAGATGATTGATCGCGTTCACAGATGATCTGTCGTGAGGCCGCTTGTGATCAGTCATGTCACATTAAAGAGCGTCAAAACGGCAATTTATCGTTTGAAATTGGTGATAAAATGGACTGAATACTTAATATGTTCGTGTGGGAACTCGGATTGAAGTGTGTTCCTCACTTTAAATGAAGCCGGATGTTAACTGTTAAGAATTTTGCAGAAAGATTGCTTGCGCTGTACCGAAACGGTTCAGTATGAATACGTGTACCGTTACACCCCTAATAATTACTCTATACTTGTCTTGCACAATGCATAGATTCATTGCAGCCTTAAATTAAATTCTACCTAATATTGAAATGGGTTGAAGTTCCATTGATGAGTTTACCAGTCAGAGAGACAGACAAACAACTTTATCATTATAAAACTATAATAGGTCATGGATTATTTTGTTTATTTCCACCAGATTCCCGTCTGCTGACTCTGGATATTAACTCCGTGCATGATAGGCTCATTCTCTCTGAGGGAAACACAGCGGTCACTGTTGCTATAAAACGCCAGTGTTATCCTGATCATCCAGACAGATTTGATTGTTGGTGGCACACACTGTGCAAAGAGAGTGTGACTGGACGCTGTTACTGGGAGGTGGAGTGGAGCGGCAGTGATGGGAGATCAGGAGTGGATATATCAGTGGCATATAAGAGCATCAGGAGGAAAGGACAGGATCCTGAGATTGATGCTGGATGTAATGATCAGTCCTGGAGATTGTACAGCTCTCACAACTATTGCTCATTCTGGCACAATAACATCGAGACTAAACTCCCTGTAGTGTCCAGCCGTAGAATAGGAGTGTATGTGGATCACAGCGCAGGGATTTTGTCCTTCTACAGCGTCTCAGACACAATGAGCCTCATCCACACAGTCCAGACCACATTCACTCAGCCGCTCTACGCCATGATTGGACCATATCTACACTCAAGGGTGAAACTGTGTCGTCTGACCAAGTAAATCATACAAAAAAATCTACATGATAAATCAGTATCAATAAGATGTCATGGGGCTTATTTTCTAATCAAAAAACACCAGTGAATGTCAAATAATCACAGATATATTAAGAGTAAAATTTCCCATTGAATCAATTTAATAAGAGCTAATAATGAATGTTGAAAGTGTGATACACTCTGAAAAATAAAGGTTCCAAAAAGGGGATTTCCATGGATGTTTTCGTGGAAATTATAGCTTTTAGTTTAGGCTCTACCAGGAAGACTAATAATAGTTATACTTGAAAGAACATTGCGTTTTGTTTGCAATACATGGAATTGAGTTAAAGCCAGCAGGGGAAACATTAGAGATGAGGGGCCTCAAAGTATAAGATATAGATGACAAGTGAGAATCGGGATAACTGGGGAGACTTGGAGTCTCCGTTTGTGAACCTAAAGGTTATCGTGTACCTAAATCTGAGGGTTCAAGGGTAAAAGAGTATGACATATGGGTATGTGCTTAAAATTCTTACCATGTGTGGAGGATAACAGAAGTATAGTGCTGACCTTGGGGGTTAGAGACAGTATATAGGAGAGGGAAAATGTTTTGATTACAGGATACACTCTTCAGCCACTCTTGGAATGACTGGATGACGGTTGACTCTTCTTTTGCAAAATAATAAACCATCTACAAAGACAATTTGAGAGGTTTGTCTCTTATTCAGTGATAGAGTTAAATCTGCCATTTCAATTTGGTGTCAGAGAAGTGGGATTTCCTTGGATGTGCCTTTTGGACCCGAGGGCAGATTTAATAAAATATCAATAGCCACTAGATGGCAATAGAACTCAATGGCTGCATATGGGCTGAACTCCGTAAACCAATGTTGTAACAATTTTTTTAACTTTTTTTTATTTTTTAAAAATTGCCCAGTTATTGGCTCATTTAATTCCTTTTTTTGTGTATGTGTGAGTGGCTGTTTTTTATGTGACAAAAATATAAAAAATACAACTCACTTTGTTATAGGCTCTGTGTGTGTGTGTGTGTGTGTGTGTGTGTGTGTGTGTGTGTGTGTGTGTGTGTGTGTGTGTGTGTGTGTGTGTGTGTGTGTGTGTGTGTGTGTGTGTGTGTGTGTGTGTGTGTGTGTGTGTGTGTGTGTGTGTGTGTGTGTGTGTGTGTGTGTGTGTGTGTGTGTGTGTGTGTGTGTGTGTGTGTGTGTGTTACATTCTTGTACCGCTCAGATTAAGGAAAGTATTTAAAAGTATTTAAGAGTATTTAAAAGTATTTAAAAAAAATTAAATAGATTTTGCCCTCATTTGTCCAGAAGACGGCTTTAGGGTTAATTCAAAGCTTCCATAGGAATGAACTGAAATCGCTCGCTCTGCTCCAGTGGACACTCGCCGTTATGAATGGCCATGCCATTTTACTTTCACTTTCAAATTAGCACCAATTCGGGGGCGGGTTGCTTAAATGGTGGGTTCACATTTACATTTACATTTATGCATTTGGCAGGTTATCGTGTGTTACATTCCGTGTGTTTTCATTAACATGTTTTGGAGGGTGTTTGTTTCTCTTCCACTTTTTGTCTGTTTTGTTAATTTCTTTAGGGAATCCTCACTACGGACGAACATTACTAACGTCACTACGTCATACGTAATGATTGACGTTCGGCCAATCGGCGGACGTGCCTGCAGGATAAGAGGCCTCGTTTCCCATGGATGGCCAGTGAGCAGATCAGCGCGAACTCTCACTCATTGCTGTCTCTGTCTTAGTCACATTTGTGACTGTCAAAGTATCCTAATTGTTATGAGAAGACCTTGCTTAGTCATATTTGTGACTGTCAAAGTATCCTAATTGTTCGTTGCTATGTTAGAGTTAGACTTGTCACGTTTGAGAGTGGTTGCGATAATTGTATTGCCGGCAGGTGTTTGAGATCAGAGCGTTACACGCGTATGAGACACATGGTGAAATAACTCGTCAGTGGAGGTCGGATTTCTTTGTTTCGTGTTAGTTGTTTGTCTATTTACTTCCATTTAGATAGGTAGTTTTCTCTAATGTTATTTAGTTAGAAAGAGAGATCGCTCTCAGTTGTAATTTTGTTTGGTAGTTAGTGTAGTTTATTTATAGCGTCGCATACGCTGAAGGTTTCGGTTTGGTTTCTGCATTTTTCTTTGATAGTTAGTATTAGAGGTTGGGTTAGTAATCATTGGGTTTTATTTTGATTATTTCATTGATTTGAGCGACTCTCTTGTTATTCTTGATTTTTTTCGTGTTCTGTTACTTTTCATTATGGTGATTTTTGTGGTATTGTTTTCCTGGGAATAAATTACTTTAATGTCATTTATTCAGGTTGTTGGATGTTTTTCTACCTGCACCCCTCAACAGTCACATCTCACATAAATGTCGCGTCATCCCTTTTAAACATCTTTTAAACACGTAACAGTGTGTGTGTGAGTGTTTGCCACATTGAGAATGTTGTATAGGCTCACTCCTTCATTTGTGTGTATGTATGATCTGCATTGTGTTGGATTTATTGATTTCTATTTGACAAATAAAAAAGAATATGCTTGGAAATTACAGTTTTTTCCATTCATTCCTCTATGGGTGCCCATTTTTGTCCACAAAGGCGGGATTAAGGACGTCTTTTTTTCAAGCACTTAACATTGTAGAATCGAGTCAGTTTTTTGTATGTGTTCAGGTGGCAAACTTAGGAAAAGTAGCCAAGTCTTGTACCGCTCAGATTAAGGAAAGTATTTAAAAAAAATTAAATAGATTTTGCCCTCATTTGTCCAGAAGACGGCTTTAGGGTTAATTCAAAGCTTCCATAGGAATGAACTGAAATCGCTCGCTCTGCTCCAGTGGACACTCGCCGTTATGAATGGCCATGCCATTTTACTTTCACTTTCAAATTAGCACCAATTCGGGGGCGGGTTGCTTAAATGGTGGGTTCACATTTACATTTACATTTATGCATTTGGCAGACGCTTTTATCCAAAGCGACTTACATTCAAGATACACATTTTTACATTTTTGTCAGTTCTTGCTTTCCCTGGGAATCGAACCCATGACCTTGGCGTTGCTAGCGCCATGCTCTACTGTATGAGCTACAGGAAAGCTCATTAGCCTATTATTCTTAATGAAAAACACAACAACTAAACAGTACAATGACAAACTCCCTTAAATAGGCGCTTTTACATTTCGCTTTGAATCCAAATCTTCACGATCATCTGGTCTGTCAGCTCCTCACTCTCGTGATGAATGAGATCTGACTCCTGCTGCATTTGTGTTGTGACTCTCGTTCGGCACACACTGTGAACAGACAAGTTCAGTTTTTAACTGTAGTGTCTGTTCTCAAAATGAACTAAATTATTTTATTAATATATATAACAAAGAACACCGGTAAGACAGACTATCGCGCAAGCCTAGTCAACAGAGATGCATTTACCATTTCCACCGGGTATAAATGCATTCTGAATGAGTCTGCTTTGACAGCTTCAGTTCTGATGACGCCACACTACATCACTTTTGCAGGCATACACAACCCAGGTAATGTGGCTTGTGAGAGAATGGGAAAGAACGCAAAAATGGAGAAGGGATTTTTAAATGTTAATTCATTTAAAAGTTAATTTCCAGTAGATGGAGGTAATTCGTTGAAATGCAGAGAACTGTCCACACAGCAGTCTCTTCAGCCTTCCCTGAGGGGTTGTGTTGTATTGGTTGCCAAAGGCTAAAATGAGAGAGAAAAATATATTGAGACATGATTTGATGACAAGAAATCATATCAGCTACTCTTTGGAAATGAGTCGACTTGTCTGGTCACAGTCCTCTGGCTACAAGTGCTCAGTGAATTGCACAGAAGACGATTAGTTCAGTTCATAATATGAACTATATAAACTCAGACTTCACAAAAATCATGTAAACTATGAATATTAATCCCTAGCAATTTATAGTCTGACTCTGGTGGCTGCCAATAATGTTATAATGAAACAAATGTTAAATATTAAAGGCAATTCCTTGAGAACAGCACCTTTTTTTTCAACTAGTTGCTTGAATGATGAAAAACGATCCGGCGATCGCTCTTAAAGGTCCCGTTTTTCGTGTTTTTTTTTAAAGCTTTGATTGTGTTTACAGTGTGCAATATAACGTGTTCATGTTTTGTGTGTAAAAAAACACAGTATTTTTCACACAATTTACTCATCTGTACACCGCTGTTTACACTGTCCTAAAAACAGGCTGATGAGTTCCTTGTTCTATGAAGTCCCTCCTTCAGAAATACGTAACGAGTTCTGATTGTGCCAGCGGTTCCCGTGTTGTGATTCGACCGCAGCTTAGTGCACGTAACTTGTCACGCCTCTTACCATAACGGGAGATGCATGCGCTCAATGTTCTCTACAGCGTCCCTGGGAAAGCCAAACAAAGGTGATTTGACTCCGGGATGAAAATAACAGCGTCTCGACGAAATGGCGACAAACACACTCAAATGCAACACTTCCTCTTCTCCACGTGGGACAGCAACAAGACCGCGCCCCCTTTTACGCGTATTCTTGTGGGCGGAGGTTAGTCTGTTCTACTGACGTAATTAAAGAAGGAAGTACAGGGATGTAGTCCAAACCGGCCGTTGGCTGTAGGCTTTGAAAGGGAACTTCTGTTAAATAAAATATCTCGCTTTGCATTGAACTTTGAGCTTTATAATTTTACAGGTATTATTTATGCTCTAACAGCAACATTACACACTAACTAAAGTTTGAACAGTGGGATCACGAAGAACAGGACCTTTAATGTATGCTATTTGAGGCATTTTCAAGCGTTGTTGATCTGGCTCTGATCTGGTGCACATGAACCCCAGGGTTGCCACTACAGGTCTGCGCAACAAACCCCAATGGCCAATCAAAAATAGCCCCAAAATTGTTCGTGTTCGTGTGCAAAGGTTTTTTTGTTTGGTATTTTTTATAGGGACTTTAAGACATCTGAAATATGTTACTGACATTTGTTGAAGGGGTTCGGAAACAGGTAGGCTAAGGTCAGATAAACTGCACACAATTATGTGTATAAACATGTGCAGCAGAAGTGTGACATTGAATGTTTATTTACATGCTCACATTATTGGAAACGTTGCAAATTCGCAGACAACCCTTCTGAAAAATCCAGCTTAAACCAGCCTAAGGTGGTCAACTACCTTCATGCCACATGGACCTGTCAACCAGTTGTTTTGGCTATCAGTAACCACAAAACTCACCAATATCATGGGCTGTAGAATCCCTCCATCCCCTTCACTCTGTTTACTCAATAACAGCATAGAAGTTGATAATCTCCCAGCCAAATATAAAAACCCACTACTCATATCACTAACTGTCGCCAAGAAAGTAATTTTACTAAATTGGAAATCCAAAAATTGTATACATATCAATCACTGGACCAATCTTCTTACAGAATACATCACATTAGAAAAAATAATATACATTAACAAGAATAATATACTTACATTTCTTGATATTTGGAAACCATTCCTAAGTCATCTTCATATAAATTACGTGGACCCAGACCCCCCGCACTCTCCCAACCACAGGTTCACAAACTTATAATAAATAACCTCTGAGCATTATTGAATACATCATTCCACAATTGTTTACTGCTATATGTCTTTTTTATGTAAATGTATGTGTATTTGGTATATGTTAATATATATTTCTATACTTCTTTAATGTATTACCAATTCGTTTGCTTATTCTAAATAAATAATATTTCAGATAACATTATATATAAATATTGATTTATAAACATAATTTTTATATATTTTACTTTATAAAATAATCTGGGTCATGCGCCGTTCTAGGTGGTGTCGGTGGGCGCGACTGGCTTGTCCTGTGGACATGGTCATCACAGAACCGGTGGTTGGGTTGACTGGCCCCTCCCTCTCACCGCCTTTGTCCCAACCCCTCCTCACATGTAATACTATACTGTTTGACTAATATCTGAGTTGGATATGGTGTTTCTGGCTGGGGAGCTAACTGGTGCACACCATGGTCCAAGCCACAGATTAAAATAATAATAATAAAAAAAAAAAATAAATAAATAAAAAAAAAAAAAATAAAAAAAAAAAAATAAATAAATAAATAAATAAATAAATAAATATAATAATCCTTCTATTTTTACGGGTCACAACCAAACTAAGCGAGCTTGGTCTGGAGGTGCCTGTTATGACTCAAAAGCACAGAGGGTTAACTTTTGGGGTTGAGCGTCACTGGCGGCACGGAACGGAGGGACGAAGGGTGGTGTCCATGTCGGCGGTTTCTGTTGGTTGTGCTCACTGACGGTTGTGGAGAGGCGCTCAGACCCACAGCAACCTTTTTGACTAGTCTAAATGTAGAATTATTATTATTGTTATTATTATTGTTACTATTATTATAAATTACTAATGCTACCACTACTACTATTATTATTATTATACATCACAAATATTTCTACCACAGTCACTCTTATTATCATCATGAATATTACTATTACTACTTCTAATACTATTACTACTATTATTATTACTAATACCATTATTGTTATTATAAATTAGAAACATTACCACTACTATTACTAATATTATCATCAATATTATTGTTGTTACTACCACTACTGCTACTATTATTATTGTTGTTCTAATTATTGTTACTATTATGATTACTACTTCTACTACAACTCTATCTCTATTCTCTTTCTATTGTTTTTGTCTTTTGTTATCCACCCTCTTTTTATTTTAAAAGGCTGGTTTTTTTAAAAGGCTGGTTTTTTTAAAAGGCTGGTTTTGGCTGGTCTCCCAGCCTGGTCATAGCTGGTTTATCAGACTGGTTTTAGAGGGGTTTTGAATTTTTTTTTAGCTGGTCAGGCTGGTCTTAGCTGGTCAAACTGGTCTTAGCTGGTCAAACTGGTCTTAGCTGGATATTGTTGGTCTTAGCTGGTTTTAGCTGGTCAGGCTGGTCTTAGCTGGTAAATGTTGGTCTTTGATGGTTTTAGCTGGTCTTCGCTGATTTTAGCTGGTCAGGCTGGTCTTACGGGGCGGCAGTGGCTCAGTGGTTCATGTAGGTTGTCTACAAACCGGAAGGTTGGTGGTTCGATCCCCGGTTCCACCTGACCAAGTGTCGACGTGTCCATGAGCAAGACACCTAACCCCAGCTGCTCCCGACGAGCTGGATGGCGCCTTGCATGGCTGACACCGCCGTTGGTGTATGAATGAGTGTGTGAATGGGTGAATGTGAGGCAAAAATGTAAAGCGCTTTGGATGGCCGTAGGTCTGTTAAAAGCGCTATATAAATGCAGTCCATTTACCATTTAGCTGGTAAATGTTGGTCTTTGATGGTTTTAGCTGGTCTTCGCTGATTTTAGCTGGTCAGGCTGATTTTAGCTGGTCAGGCTGACTGTCCCTATTTTTTCTGCCACTGGGTGTTTAGACAAATAATGTAGGCCTATATCTGTAGATGGACCATGTAATCTGATTAATTTGTAATTAGGTAAAATGTTCATCAGCTAAATTAGGCTTGGAGACCAGCTAAAACCAGCTAAGACAGGCTGGAAGACCAGCTTGTCTAGGCTGGAATACCAGCTTAACCAGCTAAGTCAGGCTGGGAGACCATCTAAAACCAGCTTGACCAACTAAGTCAGGCTGGGAGACCAGCTAAGCCAGGCTGCTAAAACCACTTCCATCTTAAACAAGCTAAGACCAGCCAACCATCTTAGGCTGGTTTTAGCTGGATTTTTCAGCAGGGAAATGAAATGCTTTCGCTATTCCTGACAGGCACAGGCTTTTGTGTTCAACTGCACTGTGTTTCTCTCGCCGCTGGGTGGCGCTCGTGTTCAGTGTTGTGGTCTCTATGGGTCGCTGTCCGCTAGGCGGCGCTGCTGTGACGGACGGGTGGACCATATTAAGACACACGGGATGGATTGTCCATATTAAGACAAAGACCATATTAAGACAATGGCGAGACACGGAGTGACTTCTCGGATAAACACTGTGTACATTCTGTCGCAACTTCTGTTTGCTGAGAGACATGCTGTCCTAAATCCAGTGTCACGAGTGTGTACACAGCACACAAACATGTTTAGTTCACATTATAAGAAACGTTAATTATATAAGGATAGACCTATATGAATAAACCTCAATAAGAGAAGAAGTGAAAGTGAAAATGAGGACAATAGCGTGTGTGTGTGTGTTATCACATGTTATTCTTGTAGAGGTTAAAGTATCAGTGATTTGATGTTCGCAGGTAAATCACGTCCCTCATTTATCTGGGTCATTTGAACTCATTCTGCTCCCTCTGAAAACCCCCAGAACACTAAAACTACTCTAAAGTCTGTTATAGACAACCAGATCATGTTCACTTACAAAACTAAACATGATATTTATAGTTTATTTCCTCCATAATGGCATTATTATTGTTGCAGCAGTAAAACTGTAACATAAAAAAACGTATTTATTCAAATAATTAATTTTTTTAAATTAAAGATTACGAAAGTATTAATACTTTTAATACCGTTTCTGAATTGTATTTAATAAAATAATATTTCAGTTTTTTACATTAACAGTATAATCCGGAATTATATTAGAATAAGTTCATTTGAAATAACGCCATATAGGCTACATCAAAAAAACAACTTTTTATTTATTAAAATAACAGAACAATTCTGAATGATATTTATTAATATACTAGTTTATTTACTAAAACAAAGACCCTACATTTATTCAAAATAATATTTTATTTAAAATACACACAATAAAAGTAAAATCATCAAGTCGAAACTGAAAAGGTAAATTGAAGAGGTAATGGGGAAACTATGGCACAAGTAAAGCCGCTTTGAAACAAACACAAATTACTTTAAAAGGAGGTGAAAGAAAATGTTCTGGTAACGTTGAAACATTCAAGTGGTAAGATTATTAATCTTCAGGAAATTACAGCACTATTAAAGTCTTTCTCAATGTTGCAATGGAATTTGTCATTTTGAACATTCAAACACAAAAACCAAACGTTGATGAACTTTCACACTTGTAAATTAGAAGAGGGGTTAGCATCGCTTTTTACCCAGGGTTATGAAACCTGCTTAGCCCCTTTTGTGGGTTGCGTATCAAATATTGACACCGCAAATTAACTTGCACTATATATTCCTAAACCCTGGGTTAAAGGTGCAGTGTCAGTGTAGTATTTATGAGGATCTAGTGACAGAAATGTAATATAATATACATAACTATGGCCACACAAAGCCAGAGCTTTCCCTATCCGATCCAACTGTGTACACACGAAACCACTGATACGACTCAAAACGATGTAGTACACTTGCCAGGCCAGTGTGTGGCGCTGTATTTCTGCCACAGAAATGCACTCTCACTATATTTATCTCACGATAATATTACAATAAATAAATGTGCTACTTACCAGATTGTGTTTTATTAACGCCTACACCTACACCAACCCTAAACCCACCCTTACAACAATAATGCAAACACAGGAATTAAATGACACAATCCTGTGCCCGTAGCTGTTTCCCTTTCTGGTCCTTCCCGTGCGGGACGTGGTGTGATGACATCACTGTTTCATAAAATATATACGGATTGGCTCTATACACACAAAAACGCAAGGGTGTCGTTTTCAGATTTATCCACTCTGAGACCCGATTAAAAAAAATATTGGATTCATGCTCCCAAATCGCCGGATCCGTGTGGACGAAACGCTGATACAGTACAAAAAGTATAAAGTATAAAGACCTTACATAATGAACCGCTATGTTTTTATTACCTTAGAATGAGTCATTTCTATCTACACACACCGTGGGTCCCTTATGGTGCATTCACACCGGACGCGTTTGACGCGAATAAATCGCGCTATTTGCGCGATGGTAGATGCTTGAACATTTTGAGTTTACTCACTTCATTCGCGTGTGAAATTCGCTTTATTCGCGTGTGACATTCACTGTACAACAGACGTGAATTTGCGTCATGGGCGGGGCTTCTGCCAGCGGCTTGTCTCGTTGAGAAATGGCTGACATGAGCTGTGTTTACACGTCTTTTTTTGTTAAAATCTACTGTTAATGTGTGACAAAACGTAGTTTTAAGACTTTTTCAGTCGATAATGTAGTTGTTTGAAGCTCAAATGTGTGGTTTGTTTATAAAGAGAGCGCCTATTTGAACATTTTATCTGGTGTTTTCGGAGTTGTGAGCTCCAGTGGATCAGAGGCGCTCAGCGTTCATTAACCCCGGCGAGATCAGCCTTTCCTCAGCCAGTCCTTCAGCCGTCTGCCGCTGGCTCTGATGTCTCTGTGGTGTGTCTCGAGCTATAATTCGTCTTTTAATGGGCGATCTTTGGTCTCGTGGATCTATAATTTGTTCCCTGGCAAATCGTTTAGGCTGAGGGCAAAGTGAAGTTTCATTACTTTTTTATTTTTAGGCTATTTAACTTTACGTTACCGTTGTAGCCTTTGAATGTTTGACTTCATGTATAGCTTATTATACCTTTTACTTCTACTTTTGTATTATTGATCAAACATAAACTTACATTTAACAAAAAGAGACTGGGTTGTGTTTCATGTCATTTAATGTTATCACAGTGATAATCATATTGTCTGAACCAGATATTAATATACAGATTTTCTCCTCATTGTTGTCACTACTAGAGCAAGCTCCTGATTGGTTAACGCGGTGCGAATATCCGCCATAGTTCAGATTTTTTAACTTGAGCGATTTGCGCGAATCACGCGTTCAAAACGCTCAATTCGTGTCATTCGCGCAAATCGCGCCGCAGAATGCCATTTCGCATCTCTGCATTGACTTAACATGTAAATCACTCGCGCGAATCGCGTCCGGTGTGAACGCACCATTATAGTGAAGTCTCCATTTTGCGCCACCATGTTTCTACGGTAGCCCTAAACGGACAAACTTCTCTACAGAGCACTAGTCACTCTCTGCTGTCTCAGACGAGACATTTTTGTCCCGTGTCGGCCACCATAGTTTCTCAATGTGCTACGAAAGGGAGGGGTGAGCGGTGGGTGATGTAATTCACAACCTCACACTAGATGCCGCTAAAACTCACACACTGCACCTTTAAAGTTATTATATGCATATTTGCGGTGTTACTCAGTATGATAGAATATCCCGATATTGACCTGATTAAGACAATATTCTGATTAGGAAACTATGTAAACAGTGATTTCTGATTAATCCGACAGGTGAAAAAATGAAACGCCCAAAACGGTATTATGGTACCATAACGAAGATGAACTGTATATGTGAAATTCTGGAGGAAACGTAATGATGTGTGCCATTAATGTTCTATAACATGTAAAATGTAATAGATAATATTCTAATAGCAACTCATGTAAACGCCTTAATCAGAATATTGTCTTATTAAAAAAACGAAATGTCTTAAAAAAAAAAAAAAAAAAAACTATACAAACAGACTTCAGTCTTTACACTGATCAGGAATTTGGAGGCCAAGTCAACGCCTCAAACTCGTTGTTGTGCTCCTCAAACCATTCCTGAAGCATTTGTGCTTTGTGCGCATTATCTGCTGAAAGAGACTGATGCTCTGTGTATTCTGACACCTTTCTATCAGAACCAGCATTAACTTCTTGAGCAGTTTGAGCTCCAGTAGCTCGTCTGTTTGATCGGACCACATGGCCAGCCTTCACTCCTCACGTGCATCAATGAGCCTCGGCCGCCCATGACCCTGTGGCCGGTTCTCCACTGGTCCTTCCTCTGAGCACTTTTGATAGAGACTGACCACTGCAGACCGGGAACACCCCACAAGAGCTGCAGTTTTGGAGATGCTCTGACCCAGTCGTCTAGCCGTCACAATCTGGCCCTTGTCAAACTCGCTCAAATCCTTACGCTTGCCCATTTTTCCTGCTTCTAACACATCAACTCTGAGGACAAAATGTTCACTTGCTGCCTCATATATCCCACCCACTAACAGAGATGAAGAGATAATCAGTGTTATTCACTTCACCTGTCATAATGTTATGCCTAATCGGTGCATCTAAAAATAGCAGCTCATCTCTTCTGGGATGACGAGGGGGCGGGGCCACCTGTCACTCACCAATAGCAAACCACAACCATCCAATCAATTCCCCACAGACAAAATCAAGCCCCGCCCTACATTTGTTCTTGTTTGTGAAGCCGTTTCGCTCAGATATACGACACAATAGGGAAGAAAAGATGACCGCCACTTCCATTTCATGCCGACTTTAATAATAATTGACATGATACACAACATATGAAGGCAACCTGTCAATTATAATACTATAAAAGCAAACAGATTATAACGGTCTTAAAGCAGCTCATGAAGCAACACTGTATAAAAACTTTATTAGAGCAGAACATAAGCAGCGTAAAAGCAGACAAAACAAGCTGAGCTGACATATTAAAGTGCGTTTCAAAGCTCAAGATGTTTCTCTCTTCAGTTCACCGTGACTGAGAATCAAAGCCGTTTGCAGAACCATGATCACGGTCAGTTCTCTCGCCGTGTGTCCCCATACACAGGATCCTCACCGTCGAGGATCTCTAAACATCAGGCCCGTGAGCCTCTGGACGTCCCGTGTGAAGATCTCGTTCAGTGTGTGATGTGGTTTGATCGCTGTCAGGATTTGAGGCCCATCTGAGCCATCAGCTGCTCGTACACAGTCCACGCCATCGCCGCCATCATGGTTCTCCTCAGAGAGCGAGGAACCGCGCCACGGAAAAACCCCACCAACCCCTGATTCTGACAGACAGACAGACATTTTGTTGCATGTGTTTGTCGTTTTAATTAGCTTTTTTTTTTAAACAATATCTTTAGAGAGGTGCATGTTGGGAGAGTCAGTGTGAGATGAGCGTCTGCTACCTTGTAAATGTATCGGAGCACATCTGACGTCCTGCTGAAGACGTCTGGACTCACTTGAACGTGAGTTTTCACCACATCAGCCGGCTGGGTCACGACGGAGGCCAGGACGCCGGCCAGAACTCCACAGCTGAAGTTAGCCAGCGGAGCGTAAGACGACTGACTGATCTCTGAGAGAGAGAGAGAGAGAGAGAGAGAGAGAGAGAGAGAGAGAGAGAGAGAGAGAGAGAGAGAGAGAGAGAGAGAGAGTTTATCAGTTCAGTCTGTGGAAATGACCTGCTCAGCTCTTACACAATCCACATCACTGTGACTCCCTGAGCCGACGCAATGACGGAGCGGCTCTTATCTCTGATGGAGAAACATTTGTACATCAGGAGCAATACTCCGGTTATTCCAGGTCATGTTCCAGAAGGTTATGGGGATGTGAAAAATATCAAACTGCATTCAAATTATTTTTTGTTTACTCTCAATTTTTGCTTTCCTCTGAGAAACTTTGCACTAATTTTCAAAATTGATGTTTCCCTGAGAAATGTTGCATTAGCTTGCAAAACTTCTGTTCTAAAGTGATAAAGAGATAAGAGATAAAGTCAGAATTGCGAGAGACAAAGTCGGTATTGCGAGAGATAAAGTCAGAATTGCGAGAGATAAAGTCAGAATTGCGAGAGACAAAGTCGGAATTGCGAGAGATAAAGTCAGAATTGCGAGAGATAAAGTCGGAATTGCGAGAGAGAAAGTCGGAATTGCGAGAGAGAAAGTCGGAATTGCGAGAGATAAAGTCAGAATTGCGAGAGATAAAGTCAGAATTGCGAGAGATAAAGTCGGAATTGCGAGAGATAAAGTCAGAATTGCGAGAGATAAAGTCGGAATTGCGAGAGAGAAAGTCGGAATTGCGAGAGAGAAAGTCGGAATTGCGAGAGATAAAGTCAGAATTGCGAGAGATAAAGTCAGAATTGCGAGAGACAAAGTCGGAATTGCGAGAGATAAAGTCGGAATTGCGAGAGATAAAGTCGGAATTGCGAGAGAGAAAGTCGGAATTGCGAGAGAGAAAGTCGGAATTGCGAGAGATAAAGTCGGAATTGCGAGAGAGAAAGTCGGAATTGCGAGAGAGAAAGTCGGAATTGCGAGAGAGAAAGTCGGAATTGCGAGAGAGAAAGTCGGAACTGCGAGAGAGAAAGTCAGAATTGAGAGAGATAAAGTCAGAATTGCGAGAGATAAAGTCGGAATTGCGAGAGATAAAGTCAGAATTGCGAGAGATAAAGTCAGAATTGCGAGAGATAAAGTCAGAATTGCGAGAGATAAAGTCGGAATTACGAGAGATAAAGTCGGAATTACGAGAAATAAGGTCAGAATTGCGAGAGACAAAGTCGGAACTACGAGTTATAAAGTCGGAACTGAGAGATATAGTCACAATTGAGAGATATAAAGTCAGAAAATGTGAGCATTTACTTGCAAAAACTTTGCATTGCTCTGAAAATACGTTTCTAAAACTTTAGGATTACCCCAGAAATATTGTGCTTGCTCGCATTTTTTTGTTAGCGAACTAATAATATGATTTTTTCCTCCCATGACACACACAACGCGCAAGTGCAAAAAAATCCAAACTTTTTTCCTGTAAAATAATTATGAGCCAGAAGTTTCTTGAAAAGTAAAATGAACCCTTTAAGCTGCTAAAACCGCTCTGAATCTCTCACAGCTGAAGCGTGTTTGTATATTCCCTCAGTAGTGTACAGACCTGGTGGCAGCGAGTGTTTGGCCTGGCTGTAGATCATGACGTATATCCCGGAGAACGGGGCGTCTCGGAGCAGTGTGGCGGTCAGACCGGAGAACAGAGCCTTCGGGCCCTCCGTCCGGCACACGGACCGCAGCGCTCCGGCCACACTGCTGTACTGATAGCGGCCGCTCTGAAACACACACACACACACACACACTCTCTCTCAGGAGGCAGAATTGCGAGATGTAAAGTCGGAATTGTGAGATGATTTCAGGATTCTTTGATAAATAGAGAGTTAAAAAGAACAGCATTTATTTGAAATAGAAAGCTTTTGTAACAAAATGAGTCTTTACTGTCACTTTTGATCAACAACTATTTATCTACACACACACACACATACACACACACCTCGAAGCGTGTTTTGATGACGGTGACGGGCAGCATGCAGACGCCCGCGACACATCTGGCCCCGGCTCCCAGCAGCACTGACTGTAGGGGCCCCGGGGCCCCATCGGCGAAAAACCGCTGCTTTAGCGTGGAATACGTGCTGAAGTAGATCCCGACTCCTGGAATACAGCGCACAAATGACTGCGGAGAGACAGAGAGAGAGAATATAAATCACAACACAAACATAATATAAGTACCGTATCGAATGATTGACACTCACAGGTGAGACGCCTCTCCACAGTCCAATGAGCTTCTCCGTCCGCAGGACACTTACAAAGACCGCGACCATGCTGACCCGCCCCGACCTGAAGCACAGAACACAGTTCATTCAAACTTCACTCAGCCAGACTGAACCTGTCAATCAAAGCCGTCCCGCATGTGGACTGACCCGGGCTGAAGGGTCTGCAGGCGCGTCTTCACCAGGTCCAGAGGCTGGAAGAGCAGCGTGGAGCACGTCCCGCTCAGAGAGCCGCACATGAACGCCTTCACAGCGGGATGAGCCTAAATCACAATATTCAACAAAAGCTGCTGTAATCACGTCTGTTCACACGAGAATGGCATGTCATACTGCTTTAAATACATTTTTTGTGTTTATAAAATAAGGTTATTGGAAACTAAATCCAAACTTACACCATTAAAAAAAATTATCATTACTTTAAATGAAATAGACGTTAATTAAAATAAAACAACTTATTTCTAGTAGAATTCCATGGCAGTTTAAGTTTTTAATTTTACAAAATAAAGTTGCGAGAGATAAAGTCGGAATTGTGAGAGATAAAGCCGGAATTGCAAGAGATAAAGTTGGAATTGCGAGAGATAAAGTCGGAATTGCGAGAGATAAATTCGGAATTGCGAGAGATAAAGTCGGAATTGCGAGAGATAAATTCGGAATTGCGAGAGATAAAGTCAGAATTGCGAGAGATAAAGTCAGAATTGTGAGATATAAAGTCAGAATTGCGAGAGACAGAGTCAGAATTGCGAGAGACAAAGTCGGAATTGCGAGAGAGAAAGTCGGAATTGTGAGAGACAAAGTCAGAATTGCGAGCGATAAAGTCAGAATTGCGAGAGATAAAGTCAGAATTGCGAGAGATAAAGTCGGAATTGCGAGAGATAAATTCGGAATTGCGAGAGATATATTCGGAATTGCGAGAGATAAATTCGGAATTGCGAGAGATAAAGTCAGAATTGCGAGAGATAAAGTCAGAATTGTGAGATATAAAGTCAGAATTGCGAGAGACAGAGTCAGAATTGCGAGAGATAAAGTCGGAATTGCGAGAGACAAAGTCGGAATTGCGAGAGACAAAGTCGGAATTGCGAGAGATAAAGTCGGAATTGTGAGAGACAAAGTCAGAATTGCGAGCGATAAAGTCAGAATTGCGAGAGATAAAGTCAGAATTGCGAGAGATAAAGTCGGAATTGCGAGAGATAAAGTCAGAATTGTGAGAGACAAAGTCGGAATTGCGAGAGACAAAGTCGGAATTGCGAGAGATAAAGTCGGAATTGCGAGAGACAAAGTCGGAATTGTGAGAGACAAAGTCGGAATTGCGAGAGACAAAGTCGGAATTGCGAAATAAAGTACTAAAATAACAAAAACTAAATAAAAAAAACTATTTATTTATTTTAAGAATTATAAGAAGTATAAATTAAGAATTTATTTTATGAATAATATATAGTAAATATAGACATTAAAAAAAAATAATTGTTACAAATTTAAATTTAAGAATTGCTATAACTAAGATTAAAGTTATGACGCGAAATGGAAGATTTACAAATAAAAAATAATTGAAATTATTAATAAAAACTATAATAGTATATCAATTATACTGAACTTAATGTTGGGGGGGGGTTCACTACTTGAAATAAAATAAATGTTAAATTAAACAAAATATAAAACTAGCTTGTTGGCATGCATGGCGACATTTCTGTTTAAGTTTTACATTTTTTCGAAATATAACAAATTATATATATATATATATATATAATAAAAAATGAAATTAGGCCAAACGAAAATGAAAATGGAAGATATAAAATAAAAACCAACCAATGATATGAAAACAGCACCGTTACAAATGAGCTTTAGTTGGGGTGTATTTCGGTCATCTGATCAATGAGATGATTTCATAAGTGAATGACATGAATGTGATGATGTAATGCATGACTCAGCAGAGCTTCGGCTGGACTTTAGATGTAACTGAAGCCTCTCAGGGCAACTCAAGTTTGCAAGAGGACGTAAAATTTAAAATATTATTTTATCCTGATCTCATTCACCTGCAACCCTCTATAGGCTATAACTTACACTATGCAACAGTCGGCTATACACTACATGACGCAAAATCAATATAGCGACTGACTTAAGTGGACATTTAGTTTAGTCTGTTCTGCAGTTTCCCTCTGAACTCTGACCTTTGACTCAATCCGGTCACATCAACTTGCCCCGTTTCTATAGGGTCACATCAGTCATGTTATCTGCTTAGTGATACGGCAGTTTGACTGATAGCAAACCGCGGCTCTGACTGTGCAATATCACCGAGGCTGGAGGTTTACGACGTCTTTTAACCCAGGAGGTTTAACATGTTCGATGTGTTTGGTCATATAGAGTGATTATAATATGCAGTTTTAAAGATTTCACAGAGTTTATGGTTGTTGTTTACTTGAGGCGTTTGCAAAAGTGAAGCAGTGAAGTGAAGTGGATCCTCTGAAGGGGCGGGCTTAGGCCAAGCCTCTTGTTTTCTTGCATTCTGATTGGTCCGTGTGAAGCGGTCCTCTGTAAAACATTCTGACGTTCTAAAGAGGGGGGGCTTGGTTAAACGGTAGACAGATTCACAGATGAGAAACTAGGCTAAACTCATTAATCACTATTCCCTACGTTAGTCCACTAATACAGTTCACTTGAAGGAGTGAATGAGAACGAGTGAGTGAAGTCGGACAGCCCTTGAGTGTACATCCGCTGTACACTTGTTATTGCGGTGCAATGTGGGATTATGCACATTATTATGTGAATGAGTGCACTCGATAACGTCCTCTATGTTTTCGGACACCACTACAATGGCTGTAAAAAAAACCTTTGCTTTCCCCTGAGAATCTTAGCGTTTGATTGCGAAACTCTTGCGTTCCCATTAAAACTTGCGTTCATTCAGAAAAACCCTTTGCGTTCCCCTGAGATAGTTAACGCTTGATCGCAAAACTCTTGTGTTCCCTTTAAAACTTGTGTTCATTAAGAAAAAACCTTTCCATTCCCCTGAGATAGTTAGCGCTTGATCGCAAAACTCTTGCATTCCCATTAAAACTCTTGCATTAACTTACAAAAAACCTTTGCGTTCCCCAGAGAATCTTAGCGTTTGATCGCAAAACTCTTGCGTTCCCTTTAAAACTTGCGTTCATTAAGAAAAAACCTTTACATTCCCCTGAGAATCTTAGCGTTTGCTCACGAAACTCTTGCATTCTCATTAAAACTCTTGCATTAACTCACAAAAAACCTTTGCGTTCCCCTGAGAATCTTAGCGTTTGATCGCAAAACTCTTGCGTTCCCTTTAAAACTTGCGTTCATTACTAAAAAAACTTTGCATTCCCCTGAGAATCTTAGCTTGCTCACGAAACTCCTGCGTTCCCCTTAAAACTTGCGTTCACTCAAAACAAAAAAAAGTTATTTTTTTCTCTGAGAATCTTAGCGCTTGATCGCAAAACTCTTGTGTTCCCTTTAAAACTTGCGTTCATTAAGTTAAAACCTTTCCATTCCCCTGAGATAGTTAGCGCTTGATCGCAAAACTCTTGCGTTCTCTCACAAAAAACCTTTGCGTTCCCCTGAGAATCTTAGCGTTTGATCGCGAAACTCTTGTGTTCCCTTTAAAACTTGCGTTCATTCAGAAAAACCCTTTGCGTTCCCCTAAGAATCTTAGCGTTTGATCGCAAAACTCTTGCATTCCCATTAAAACTCTTGCATTAACTCACAAAAAACCTTTGCGTTCCCCTGAGAATCTTAGCGTTTGATCGCAAAATTCTTGCGTTCCCTTTAAAACTTGCGTTCATTAAGAAAAAACCTTTGCATTCCCCTGAGAATCTTAGCGTTTGCTCACGAAACTCTTGCATTCTCATTAAAACTCTTGCATTAACTCACAAAAAACCTTTGCGTTCCCCTGAGAATCTTAGCGCGCAAAACTCTTGCGTTCCCTTTAAAACTTGCGTTCATTACGAAAAAAACTTTGCATTCCCCTGAGAATCTTAGCGTTTGCTCACGAAACTCCTGCGTTCCCCTTAAAACTTGCGTTCACTCAAAACAAAAAAAGTTATTTTTTTCTCTGAGAATCTTAGCGCTTGATCGCAAAACTCTTGTTCCCCTTAAAACTTGCGTTCACTCAGAAAAAAATATTTGCGTTCCCCTGAGAATCTTAGCGTTTGCTCACGAAACTCTTGCGTTCCCCTTAAAACTTACATTCACTCACACACAAAAAAATAGAAAACATTTGCATTCCCCTGAGAAACTGCGTTTGCTTGAAAAAAAAAATATTTGCGTTCTCTCTAAACTTTTGCGATGGAAATGAGGTGGGAAGAAAAAAATATAGGCTATTTCAACGATTTTGCGAGGGAATGCAAAAGTTTCTCAGTGGAATGCAAATGTTCTTTTATTTATTTTATTTTTTTGGTGAGTTTTTTTTATTGTAATTATTGTAAGTTTTAATGGGAACGCAAGAGTTTCACGGACAAACGCTTCTAAGGGAACACAATACTTCTTCTTTTTTTTTCTTTTTTTAAATAATAAGAAAACATCCAGTGTCAGAACTTTTGACTATTGTAACAGGTTTGCAAAAAGCAATAAAACACAAAGACTTACCAGTAAGAACTCCATGATGTCTGAGATGATCAGCTCAGCTTCTGAAACACCAGTGATCTGAGAATGAGTTACTGAGCGCATCTCTTTAATTTCACACAAACCTCACATCACCTGACTCTCTCTCTCACACACACACACACACACACACACACACACACACACACACACACACACACACACACACACACACACACACACACACACACACACACACACACACACACACACACACACACACACACACACACACACACACACACACACACACACACACACACACACACACACACACACACACACAGACACACACACACACACACACACACACACACACACACACACACACACACACACACACGCGGTGTGTATTATTCTATCAGTGCCTCTCATTCATACGCGCGCTTCTCACGTGAGGCGCAGCGCCAGTGATGAGGTATTGAATTAAAGGTCAGAAACTGAGTTATAAAGAGAGATAAGGTCAGCTCACCTCTTATAGTCTATGATGAGCTGCGGGTTTCTGGCTCAGTGGGCTTTCCAATAAATGTTGCAAAATATTCCTAGACGACCTCGATATGAAGCTTACAAATAAAATAATAAAAGAAGAGAAAGAGAAAGGGTCGTGGCGATCTCACACTGCTCTGATGAGTGTCTGTGTGTCCGTTCACGCGCTCCACAGGTAGGTATAAAAGAAAGGGGCGGGGCCTGATGCAAGGTGTGTGGTACACGGACTCTGATTGGCCCATTACCAACTAACGGTTGCAAGATCAGTGCCCCAATGTAACAGAACTTTGAAAATGTATTTTTATTCTCTTACACAAGAAAATAATAGTAAAAAAAAATATCACACAGATTTTTTAAAAGGTATAAATTCGCTTCAATGTAAAGCAGATAAATCCGCTCAAAACCAGTTTGCACCCTGAGCTCTGTGCGCGCTCTCGTGGCAGAACTCAGTAAAGGTCACCTAGACTGTAAAAAAACAGACTGTACCGTTCCAAAAAACGAATTTACCATTTCAAAAATAGTAAAACAATAAAATAAAAATCACACACAAAGATTTTTAAATGGTATAAATTCGCTTCAACGTAAATCAGATAAATCCGTTCAAAACAGTGAGGTGATCGTGCACGCGCTCTCAGAGCTCAGTAACGGTCGAAACAGACCGTACCGTTTCATTATTATGAACATATATTCGGGACCGGTGGAGAAACTCTAATAATTTCTCCAAAAGAACCCCTTACCAAAATTAACAATGGTTTTAATAATATAGTTAAGTTTGGCGGATTGATAAATTATCATTTAATCAGTTTTTACCACAAATACCATGGATAGCAAAAAATGGTTTAACTACAATAACCATGATTTTATTTATTTATTTTATTTTCGCAAAGGCATTTTCTTTAATACAATGCTATAACGCGATTCATGGTGAACATAACTATTTAAATATTGATTTAAATGAGATTCCAATTCACATATTTTGCAAAATGGTTTAATCTGCCTAGCAACAGATGCATCGACGAGCGCGGGCTTTCTTCTGACTAAACAAAATGACGTTGAAAAACAGGCTTCAAGAAAACATATTTCGATTGTTTTCCTCCGGAAAGATTAAATTATCATGAATATTTGGTGAGAAATCCCAGAAAACATTGGTCCGACGGCAACGTTGTGTCCCTGGCCCAAAAACAGTCGCGGTTGGAGGGCATAAATCGGTAAAAAAAAGTTACAGAACATTTCCTAAAAATACATTCAGATTTGTTTTTCTAATTATTATTAAGAACAATGAAGCATTACAGACAAAGAGAGAAACATACATTGAAGGAAGAAATATATAATTGATAGATAACAAATAGCACAATAGAACAAGATCCACTGAAAAAAGATAAACAACAACGTAAGATAACTATATTAAAGGAAAGTAAACCCAAGTAAAATATCTGAGCAATTGGAGCATGTTAAGCCAAGAAGAAGAGACTAAATGAAAGGGGGATTTTAAAAAGAACGCAACACAATGATTTCCTAGCTTTGGCATTCTTCAATACAGATGCATTTCAGTTCAAATGCATTCAGATCTGTCTGTTCAACTCTCATTTAGGAACTATTTTTCAACCATGACGGGATATCAACGGTCATTAAATGTCCAAATGTTTGCCAGGAAGTAGATGAAGGAAATGCGGTTGATAAAGTAATGTTAAAGCTGCTTACTTTATAGGACATTTACTGTGTGCGGTGAATTGTCGAAAGCAGTCAATTTAAATGTAGTTTATGAGCCTGTTTTTAACTGTAGCTAGAAATAGATGGACCAAAAAAGAGACAAGTCAAGAGTCATAAGAGTTTTGGAAAAGCCATTTTATTGCATATCATTATAACGATTCATGACAAATCTCTCCAGATATCATTTAGCAGAGAGAGAGAGAGAGAGAGAGAAAGAGAGAGAGAGAACATAACACAACATCACAAAGTCATTATTGGGAGACGATGAGAGTGAGAGAGAAAAATGCTCTAATGTATCCATAACATAATCAATAATAGTACATTTCTCTCACTTCCCAGCAGTGTGAGCGAAAAAGCCGAAACTGAGCACGAGCGTCGAGGAGAAAACAACCCCATCAGATCCTCATCACAATCATCTTCACCCTTTCCCAGAGGAAGAGAAATCAAACGCCATGACGTCAACCGTGCTCAGAGTTTACAGTGTGTGTGTGTGTGTGAGAGAGAAACCGTCAACCCATCCACCCTTCATGCCCTGGACATTAATAAAGACACGTATACCGGGAGGAAAAGAGGATCAGAGAATATCCAAAACGTAGATTTAAGGCGATAGTGCATAGTCTAAATGAGTTCGTGCAGTGCCTACTCTGTCTTTATTCCTTCAATCTGCAGCAAAAACACACGTTTTATCGCTCAGAACTAACAGACACGAATCTTTCCCCATCTCATGTGCATATCCGGTGACGTCTACGATCCTCCGTGCTGCTCTGAAGCACTAAATGTGTGTGTGTGTGAAGCCCAAAAGCGCAACTAATTATCATCACGATCTCTTATTGAGAGCGCAAGAGATCCTTATCCCATTATAAAAACTGCCGGATAAAATACACGCGTGTAAAGCAACGGTGCTTTGGTCCCCTTCAAATAACGTCTTTCTTCACTTTTTTTAATCATTTTTTCGTCTTTTTACTTCAGTTAGAAAAATAGATCCAGAATCGGGACTATCATCGAGGGAATGTGTCCTTACAAAAATATCACTCCGCTCTTTTCTATTCTAGATGACATGGAAACACAAGTTTGGTCCTCGGTGTGAGTGAAGCTGTCGTGTGTGATTGTCAAGAGAACCACTGTGTGTGTGTGTGTGTGTGTGTGTGTGTGTCTTAATACACTATGGCACTAAAATAATAATAATAAAAAACAAAACAAGAAGGTATCTCTGAGTTTTCTTGGACGTGATGGTCCGAGACGTGTGTGTGTGTGTGTGTGTGTGTGTGTGTGTGTCGGGGGGGAACGCTGCAGTCGGGCTTCTTTCACTCTGGTTTGGGTTCGGGGGTTTCGCTCTTGGCCTCTGGGTCTTCATCGCTCTCGATTCCCGAGCGGCTGACGATGCGGCGCATGGTGAAGGGCAAATCTCCACGCCTGGACACAAAACACACACATTTCAATGTCAGATGAGCATTAGGTCAGTAGGCTATGGTTTACACGGTCATAAAGACGCAATTTACTGGATAACACGGCAACGTTTTATTGAATAAATAAAGAGAAGGACATTCAATTCAATACAAATTGACTTATAAAACACATTTAAGTTGGCCAAAGTGCTGCACATAGAGAAGATAATTGCCTAAGAACACATACAAATGACAAGGAATTAAAAGCACGAGTAAAATATCTGTTTTAACATGGGTTTAAATTCGGCTAACGTAGAAGTAGTTCGCATTGCAGGCGAGACAGTGGCACCACCAAAAGACAGCCATTTTGGGATCTAAGTGATCTGGAAGGATTGTACGCAATAATAATAATAATAATAATCAGGTCGGAGAGATATTTAGGGGCTAAATTATTGAGAGCTTTATAGACCAATAACAAAATCTTGCAGTCGATATGGTATCGGTCTGAGAGCCAGTGCAAAGCATAAAATGTGTGTGATATGGTCTCGTTTTGGACCATTTGAAGGCGAGAGATGGACGAAAGGGGTAACCCAGAATACAGAGAATTACAGTAATCGAGTCGAGTTGAGATGAACGTAGGGCTGTAACGATTTGACCAAAAATAAAAACCTTGATTAATTGAACACTTTACCTCGATTACGATTAATGAAAGATTACTTGGATTGCTTTCCATTTTTTGCCCTCATAAGGTTTTTGAGTAAGTTCCTGATAAGGTTTGTACTGTAAATATTTTCTACTATTAAAGGTGGATTTTTTTTTTCTAATGAAAGTGCATTTCTTTGTGATTTTAAAACACTTGAAGGAAACGGTTCTCTTTCAGTAGTTATTGTCTATGGGGCAGATTTCTGCTTGTTGTACATCAGATACAGATAAATTAACACAATAGGCCTACATTACATTTATTTGAATGCATTAATGAGAGAGTGATGGTGTGTGAATTAGTCATATCGTCTCTATTCTTTATGAAGCTGTGGTTTATACTTCAAAAGGTATTAAAATTATAACGGTTGAGTTTCTGAGCTACTTTAGTGGCTTTACTTTAGTCACAGGACATCGTTGACACTGCGTTTCTGCGCGCGATCTTCATGTGATGAGCGAGCTTCTGTCTGAGCTGTAAAAAACGCTCTTTACTCTATTTGAGCTCTACATAGGGTGATTTCAGGGGGATTGGGACACACTTTTTGCCATTGAGATGACTTGGAAAAAGTGTCCCAATCCCCCTGAATTCACCCTATCGAGAGCTAGCTAAAGCCGGCAAATTGAGCTTATTCGCTGTATTTTAAAACAATCATGTCAGCCATTTCTCAGCGAGACGAGCCGCTGGCAGAAGCCCCTCCCATGAGGAGAATTCACATCTGTTGTGAAGTGAATGTCACGTGAATGAAGCGAGTAAACTCAAAATGTTCAAGCGTTAAACTACGCACGAATAGCGTGATTTATTTGCTTGGTCTGGTGTGAACGCACCATAAGAGTCTTCATCTGGGTGCTCTTTTGGCCCAAATTGAATGATTTGGGTTTTATCGTCGTTAAAGGATTAGTTCACTTTTAAATAAACTTTTGCTGATAATTTACTCACTCCCATGTCATCCAAGATGTCCATGTCTTTCTTTCTTCAGTTGAAAAGAAATTAAGGTTTTGGATGAAAACATTCCAGGGTTTTTCTCCATATAATGGACTTCAATGGGCAACAAACGGTTCAAGGTTCAAATGACAGTTTCAGTGCAGCTTCAAAGGGCTTTAAACGACACCAGATGATGAATAAGGGTCTTATCTAGACAAACCATCAGTTTCTGAGAGAAACCCAGCAGTATTTATGCTATTATTTGTCATAGAGTTTGGTCATAGATGTATCAATCGTAGATGCCTCATTCTACTGATCCGTGCAGGCGCTAATGAGGCATCTACGTATACATCTATGACCACGCTCATATTTTGACCTCACTAAGCGGAAGTTATGTCGGAGCTCACAGGCGATCGCGTTCGTCTGTTAAGAGGTAAAATAATAGCATAAATACTGCTGGGTTTCTCTCAGAAACTGATGGTTTGTCTAGATAAGACCCTTATTCATCATCTGGTATCGTTTAAAGCCCTTTGAAGCTGCACTGAAACATTTGAACCGTTTGTTGCCCATTGAAGTCCATTATATGGCGAACAACCCTGGACTGTTTTCACCAAAAACCTTCATTTCTTTCTGACTGCAGAAAGAAAGACATGGACATCTTGGATGACATGGGGGTGAGGAAATTATCAGCAAAAGTTTATTTAAAAGTGAACTAATCCTTTAAGTAGTATGACATTATTTAGCCGCAATTTGCGTTCATGCAGGCAAGCTTCCAGTCTCTTGTATGCTAGGTTATCTTTCCGTTTGATAGGTATATAAAGTTGTGTGTCGTCCGCACAGCAGTGGTACGACACCCCAAATTTACGCATAATTGATCCCGGATTTAACATGTACAATGAAAATAGTAACGGTGCTAGAATCGATCCTTGGGGTCCACCACGAGGATGAATGGACCCCCAAATTGACGGTAAATCTTCTATTTGACAGGAAAGACTGAAATAATTTCAATACCAATCGAGTGTTCAAGCCGAAATAAAAGATCCCGTGATCGACAAAATCAAAAGCAGAACTCAAACCCATGGTCTCTCCAACATCGGTGGTCATTAAAAAACACTTTTAAAAGAGCGGACTCAGTGCTATGAAGGGTTTTAAAGCCAGGCTGAAAAATATCACAAATGGTTTGCAAATAATTCTGAAGAAGGACATGATTGCGATAAAGACTAGTGTCTATGAATAAACCGAAAAAACACTATTCAATAGTAATAATCTGAATATACTGATGTGCAATAATTCTGATGAAATGTCCCAATGGTGATTAACACTGGTAATTGCGCACCTGAGTTTGCTCTTCAGACTGTTGACCTCGCGGTTCATGGCGTCGGCCGACTCTGTGGCGTCCTCCAGCTCTCTCTGCAGTTTCCTGCGGTTGGCATTGGCCCGCTGCGCCTCCTCCTCCGCCTCCTCCAGCTGGCGCTTCAGCTGCTTCATGCGGCTGTTCAACTTGTCCGACTGCAGACAACATCACAAGCAGTCACAATCTACTCCACCCTGAGCGATCTGAAGAGGCGGAGTGAGCCTCACCTGGTCTTTGAACTGCTCTGAGTTGCGCCTCTCGTCGTCCACCTGCAGGATCACCTCCTTCAGCTTCTTCTCCGTGCGACGCACCAGTTTGGACGCCTGCTGCCGCTCTCTAAACACACACACACCATCCACAATCAGCACTCAAGAGCTCTTCATCGCCTGATATATGAGGCGGCAAGTGAACATTTCATCCTCGGCGACAGGATCATGGGCGGCCAAGGCTAAACTGCAAAAAATGCTTTTCCTACTTAGTATTTTTGTCGTTTTCAGTCCAAATATCTAAAAAAAAATCTTACATTAAGAAGCATTTACTAGACAAGCAAAAGTTTGTGTCTGGTTTTGGGGGGAAATAACTCAAAATTAAGGGAGTTTTTGCTTAAAATAAGCAAAATAATCTGCCAATGGGGTAAGCAAAATAATCTTAATTCAAACAGAAGACAAGATTATTTTGCTTACCCCACTGGCAACACTAGCCAAGTGGTTTTTGGATATTTTACTGCAAAAATGTTACATAGTGCACCTTTAACATGCAGAATCAATGTAGGTCACCATTATGGAGATCAGTGTTTGCTTTATTTGGCCGCAGATATTTCTTAATAGATTTTTTGGTTAAGCAAAATAATCTGACAATGGGGTAGGCAAAATAATCTTAACTCAAACAGAAAACAAGATTATTTTGCTTACCCCATTGGCAGATTATTTTGCTTATTTTAGGCAAAAACTCCCTTAATTTTGAGTTATTTTCCCCCAAAACACGACAAAAACTTTTGCTTGTCTAGTAAATGCTTCTTAATGTAAGATTTTTTAGATATTTGGACTGAAAACAAGACAAAAATACTAAGTAAGAAAAGCGTTTTTTGCAGTGGCTTGTGTCATAACATTAGCTCATAGCTGATTGGTGCATGTATTTGTATGTAGTGTTCTTGAGTTGTGTGTTGCGCCCTCACTTGGTCTCGACGTCGAGCTGCTCCTCCAGCTGGATGACCTTGGCCTCCAGGGCGGCGATGGTGGCCTTGTACTTGCTCTTGACGGCTCCCTCCAGTTCGGTCAGTTTGAGCTTCAGCTCCTTGTTCTGGCGGTCCATCTGTGAGCGCGCGCCCTCCAGGCGCTGGGTGGTGCTGCGCTCCGCCGTCAGCTCCACGTTTATCTGGTCCGTCTACAGACAAGCGAGAGATAGTCATTTCACAGACACGTGTGTGTGTGTGTGTGTGGCTAATGTGAGGAGTGTGTGTCGGACCTGCAGCAGGGATCTCTTCAGCCGGTCGTTCACCAGCTCTGTGTTGTTCTGCTCCTCCTCCAGCTCCTCCTCCAGCTGAGCGATACGGGCCTCCAGACGCCTCCTCTCCTCCGAGCCCAGAGCGCTGATCACACACACACACACACACACACAATGCAGGGTTACAAACCACAAGATGGCCGCTCACTTGATAATGGTGTGATCTGAGTGCCTCCTCACCCTTTGGCGGCCTGGTTGTTGATCTCGTCCTGCAGTTCGTCCCTCTCCTGCTGCGCTTGTCTCTTGGCTCGCTCAGCGGCCGCCAGCTCCTGCAAACACATCGAGAGAGACGTCAGACGGACGTGTGTGAACCGCGGAGAGAGAGAGAGAGAGAGAGAGAGAGAGAGAGAGAGAGAGAGACACTGACCTCATGCAGCTGGATCATCTCGGCCTCCATGCTCTTCACCTTCTTCTCGTTCTCTTTGCTCTGGGCCAGGATCTCCTCTCGGGACACACGAGTGTCGTCCAGCTCCCTCAGCAGGTCCTTCATCTGAGCCTAACACACACACACACACACACACACACACACATCTGATCACTGAGCTCTGCTTCAGGCCTGAATGTCCATAACTACAGACAATATGTTCAACTCATAGCTTAAAGAATAACTTGTATATTCAAGCACTTACAATGAAGAGGCAGATTTTGTGAAATTATTCTTAAGTCATTTGAGCTGTGAAGTGTCTAACGGTGTTATTCTAGCATTCGTATTTTAGTACTATTATAGTTTTAAATATGTTTTATTTAAATATTTTCATAAATACATTTGTAGTATTTTTTATTTCAGTTTGAGTTCATCTCGGTTAAAATTATAAATGTTTCTCAGGTAATTTTCTGAAATTAAAATACAATTAAAAAAAACTTATTTTTAGTCTGATTTGAACTGAAATATAATAAAATATTTTAAAAAAGCGTATGTTTATTTTATTTCGGCTTGTTGCTAAGGCAACTTTTCTCAATTTCATTTACTTTAAGTTGAAGAACTAAATTAACTTAGATAATGGGGTTTTTATTAATGTGGAAATATGGAAAAAATAAATAATGAAATAATAATAAACTAAAACTACCAGTAGGTGGCGGTAAATGACTAAAATATGGATGGATGGATGGATGGATGGACGGATGGATGGACAGACATGGATGGATGGATGAATGATAGATAAATAGATAGATAGGCAGACAAACGGATGGATGGATGGATGGACATATGGATTGATAGATAGATGGATAGACGGATGGATGGATGATGGATAGATAGATGGATTGATAGATACATAGATGGATAGACGGATGGATGGATGGATGGATAGATAGATGGATTGATAGATACATAGATGGATAGACGGATGGATGGATGGATGGATAGATGGATAGACAGATGGATGGATAGATGGATAGACGGATGGATGGATAGATGGACATATGGATAGATAGATGGATGGATGGATGATTGGATAGACGGATGAATGGACGGATAAATGGATGGATGGATGGATAGACGGATGGATGGATAGACTGGAAACGAGAGCTTGTGAATCTGAATTTAATCAATGCCTGTATTATTGCTAAGCCCTTATATCTCGTGTTTATACTTCTCAGTGTTTATTTAACGGCTTTTGAGGATAATTCAATGATTATTATGTATTTAATGATTGGTGTTGCCTCACCTCAGTGTGAGTGTGTGTTAGTGTGAAGGCTCGTTCCTGCGCTCAGTGCGAGTGTGTGTTAGTGTGAAGGCTCGTTCCTGCGCTCAGTGTGTGTGTGTGTGTGTGTTAGTGTGAAGGCTCAGTGGATCTGTCATGTGGATGTTTAGACCAACCTGCACTTTCTTGAGCTGCTTGAGCGCCTCGTCGCGGTTCTTGTTGGCCTGGTCGATGGCGGCCTCCAGCTCCTTCAGGTCCAGCTCCATCTTCTTACGCGCTGCCATCGCCACCGTGCGCTGCTTACGCTCGTCCTCCAGCTCCATCTCCATCTCACGCACCTGAACACACACACACACAACATAAGGCAGGGCTGCAGCAACCACCGATGTAGTACATCTACATACACACTCACAGTGCACAAAAAGTGTCTTTTAATGGGTAACAGAGTAATCGAGGAGATAATGGACAGAGTAATCGAGGAAATAATGGTCAGAGTAATCGAGGAAATAATGGACAGAGCCATCGAGGAAATAATCGTCAGAGTAACTGATGAAATAATCGTCAGAGTAATCGAGGAAATAATAGTCAGAGTAATCGAGGAAATAATCGTCAGAGTAATCGAGGAAATAATGGTCAGAGTAACTGATGAAATAATGGTCAGAGTAATCGAGGAAATAATCGTCAGAGTAATCGAGGAAATAATCGTCAGAGTAATCGAGGAAATAATCGTCAGAGTAATCGAGGAAATAATCGTCAGAGTAACCGAGGAAATAATCGTCAGAGTAATCGAGGAAATAATCGTCAGAGTAATCGAGGAAATAATCGTCAGAGTAATCGAGGAAATAATCGTCAGAGTAATCGAGGAAATAATCGTCAGAGTAATCGAGGAAATAATCGTCAGAGTAATCGAGGAAATAATCGTCAGAGTAACTGATGAAATAATGGACAGAGTAATCGATGAGATAATGGACAGAGTAATCGATGAGATAATGGACAGAGTAATCGATGAGATAATGGACAGAGTAATCGATGAGATAATGGACAGAGTAATTCGAGGAAATAATGGTCAGAGTAACTGATGAAATAATGGTCAGAGTAACTGATGAAATAATGGTCAGAGTAACTGATGAAATAATGGTCAGAGTAACTGATGAAATAATGGTCAGAGTAACTGATGAAATAATGGTCAGAGTAACTGATGAAATAATGGTCAGAGTAACTGATGAAATAATGGTCAGAGTAACTGATGAAATAATGGTCAGAGTAACTGATGAAATAATGGTCAGAGTAATCGAGGAAATAATGGTCAGAGTAACTGATGAAATAATGGTCAGAGTAATCGAGGAAATAATGGTCAGAGTAACTGATGAAATAATCGTCAGAGTAACTGATGAAATAATGGACAGAGTAATCGATGAGATAATGGACAGAGTAATTCGAGGAAATAATGGTCAGAGTAACTGATGAAATAATGGTCAGAGTAACTGAGGAAATAATGGTCAGAGTAACTGATGAAATAATGGTCAGAGTAACTGATGAAATAATGGTCAGAGTAACTGATGAAATAATGGTCAGAGTAACTGATGAAATAATGGTCAGAGTAACTGATGAAATAATGGTCAGAGTAATCGATGAGATAATGGACAGAGTAACTGATGAAATAATCGTCAGAGTAACTGATGAAATAATGGTCAGAGTAATCGATGAGATAATGGACAGAGTAATCGAGGAAATAATGGTCAGAGTAACTGATGAAATAATGGTCAGAGTAATCGAGGAAATAATGGTCAGAGTAACTGATGAAATAATGGTCAGAGTAATCGAGGAAATAATGGTCAGAGTAACTGATGAAATAATGGACAGAGTAACTGATGAAATAATGGACAGAGTAACTGATGAAATAATGGACAGAGTAATCGATGAGATAATGGACAGAGTAATCGATGAGATAATGGACAGAGTAATCGATGAAATAATGGACAGAGTAATCGATGAGATAATGGACAGAGTAATTCGAGGAAATAATGGTCAGAGTAACTGATGAAATAATGGTCAGAGTAACTGATGAAATAATGGTCAGAGTAACTGATGAAATAATGGTCAGAGTAACTGATGAAATAATGGTCAGAGTAACTGATGAAATAATGGTCAGAGTAACTGATGAAATAATGGTCAGAGTAATCGAGGAAATAATGGTCAGAGTAACTGATGAAATAATGGTCAGAGTAATCGAGGAAATAATGGTCAGAGTAATCGAGGAAATAATGGTCAGAGTAACTGATGAAATAATCGTCAGAGTAACTGATGAAATAATGGACAGAGTAATCGATGAGATAATGGACAGAGTAATTCGAGGAAATAATGGTCAGAGTAACTGATGAAATAATGGTCAGAGTAACTGATGAAATAATGGTCAGAGTAACTGATGAAATAATCGTCAGAGTAACTGATGAAATAATGGACAGAGTAATCGATGAGATAATGGACAGAGTAATTCGAGGAAATAATGGTCAGAATAGTCGCTTCTGGAACAGGCTGGTGGTGTTTGCGCACCTGTTTGACCAGCTGTCTCTTCTTCTCCTCGCCCAGCTCGTCTCGCCCCTGCAGGTCTCGCTCATACTGCGCCTTCATGGCCTGCATGTTGACCTCCAGCCTCAGCTTAGCGTCTTCAGTGGCCTGCAGCTCGTCCTCCAGCTCCTCCAGCTGCGTCTTCATCTCCTCCAGCTGCTGCTCCATCGAGCGCTTCGACTTCTCCAGATCGTGCACCTGAGAGAGAGAGAAAGAGAGTGTGTGAGAGAGAGAGAGTGAGAGTGTGTGAGAGAGAGAGTGAGTGAGTGAGAGAGTGTGAGAGAGTGAGTGTGAGAGAGTGAGTGTGAGAGAGTGTGTGAGAGTGAGAGTGTGTGTGAGAGTGAGAGTGTGTGAGAGTGTGGGAGAGTGTGTGAGAGAGAGAGAGAGAGTGAGTGTGTGAGAGAGAGAGTGAGTGAGAGTGTGAGAGAGAGTGAGAGTGTGAGAGTGAGTGAGTGAGAGTGTGTGAGAGAGAGTGAGTGTGTGAGAGAGAGTGAGTGTGTGAGAGAGAGAGTGTGTGTGTGTGAGAGAGAGAGAGTGAGTGGGTGTGTGTGTGTGTGAGAGAGAGGGTGAGAGAGAGAGAGAGTGTGTGAGTGTGAGTGAGTGAGTGTGTGAGAGAGTGAGTGTGAGTGAGAGAGTGAGTGTGAGAGAGAGTGAGAGTGAGAGAGAGTGAGTGAGAGAGAGAGAGTGAGTGTGTGTGAGAGTGAGTGTGTGAGCGTGTGAGTGTGTGAGAGAGTGAGTGTGTGAGAGAGTGAGTGTGTGAGAGTGTGAGAGAGTGAGAGAGTGTTTGAGAGTGAGAGTGTGTGAGAGTGTGGGAGAGTGTGTGAGAGTGAGTGTGTGTGTGAGCGTGTAAGAGTGTGAGAGAGAGTGTGTGAGAGTGAGTGAGAGAGTAAGAGTGTGTGAGAGAGTGTGAGAGTGTGTGAGAGAGTGAGAGAGTGTGAGAGAGTGTGAGAGAGTGAGTGTGAGAGAGTGAGTGTGTGAGAGTGAGTATGTGAGAGAGTGTGAGAGAGTGAGTGTGAGAGAGTGAGTATGTGAGAGAGTGAGTGTGAGAGAGTGAGTGTGAGAGAGTGAGTTTGAGAGAGTGAGTGTGTGAGAGAGTGAGTGTGTGAGAGAGAGTGTGTGAGAGAGAGTGTGTGAGAGAGAGTGTGTGAGAGAGAGAGAGTGTGAGTGAGAGCGAGTGAGTGTGTGTGAGAGAGTGTGAGAGAGTGAGTGTGTGAGAGAGTGTGAGTGTGTGTGTGTGTGTGTGTGTGTGTGTGAGAGAGAGAGCGCGAGTGAGTGTGTGTGAGAGAGTGTGAGAGAGAGAGTGTGTGAGAGAGTGTGTGAGAGAGAGAGTGTGTGAGAGAGGAGAGAGAGTGTGAGAGAGTGTGTGTGTGTGAGAGAGAGAGCGAGCGAGAGAGAGTGAGTGAGAGTGTGTGAGAGAGAGAGAGAGTGTGAGAGAGTGTGTGTGTGAGAGAGAGAGCGAGCGAGAGAGAGAGTGAGTGAGAGTGTGTGAGAGAGAGAGTGTGTGAGAGAGGAGAGAGAGTGTGAGAGAGTGTGTGTGTGAGAGAGAGAGCGAGCGAGAGAGAGTGAGTGAGAGTGTGTGAGAGAGAGAGAGTGTGAGAGAGTGTGTGTGTGAGAGAGAGAGTGAGTGTGAGAGAGAGAGAGAGAGAGTGAGAGAGAGAGAGAGAGAGAGAGTGAGAGAGAGAGAGTGAGACGGTCAGACTGCTGGATCTCGGCTCTTACGCTCTTGCCCACGTCGTCTTTAGAGGACACCAGGTCCTCCATCTCTGCCCGGAGCAGTTTGTTGGTGCGGTCCAGCTCCTCCTTCAGGTCGGTGAGGGCCTCCAGCTCTCGGGCCAGGGCCAGCACGCGGGTCTCCTTCTCCCGGGCCTCAGCCTCTGCGCGGTCCCGCTCCTCAGCGTAACGGCCGGAGATGGACTTCTCCTCCGCCAGCATCTGAAGAACAGCAGCGGGTCAAGACTCACTCACCACCTCTGGCCTAGTCTCCTCTGGACTCCGGCTCTCACCTGGTCGAACTTCTTCTGCTTCTTCTCCAGGTTGGACACGATCTGCCGCAGATGGTCCTGGTCCACCAGCATGTCGTCCAGCTCCTGCTGCAGCCGCGTCTTGGTCTTGTCCAGCTTGTCGAAGGCGGCGTTCCTCTCGTCCAGGCGCAGCGTCACCGACTCCAGGTCGCGCTGCACTCGCTTCTTCGTCTCCTCAGCGCACTCCAGAGAACCGGCCTCCAGCTCCACCTTCTTCTTCATATCCACCAGCTGCAGAACACACACACACACACACACACACACACACACACACACACACTCAATGAATTTCCACAATCATTTGTGATCACTGGAGAAGGATACAAATATTTTTGATTCAGAGTACTAATGAATCATTCAGACCAGTTTGTGAACAGAACCGAATCAAATGAACAAATCTACAACAAATCAAATTCTAGTGAAAATTCTATATTCACTATAGAATTTGTAGTGAATTTCTACAATAATCTGTGTTCATTGGAGAAGGATAAAAAACAGTTTTGATTCAGCCCATTAATGAATCATTCAGATCATTTTGTGAACAGAACAGACTCAAATGAACAAATCTAAATCAAATCCTGTAGTGAAAATTCTATATTCACAATAGAATTTAATGAATTTAAATGAATGAATAGAATTTGATTTGTAGAAGATTTGTTCGTTTGAGTCTGTTCTGTTCACAAAGTTCATTAATGGTCTGAATCAAAACTGCTTTTACTCTAATGAACACAAATGATTGTGGAAATTCATTAAATTCTATTGTGAATATAGAATTTTCACTATATAATTTGGGTTAGATTTGTTCATTTGAGTTGGTTCTGTTTGAGTTGGTTCTGTAATGAATATAGAAATTTCATATAGAATTTGATTTGTTGAAGATTTGTTCGTTTGAGTCGGTTCTGATTAAATTCTATATGAAAATTCTATATTCATTACAGAACCAACTCAAACAGAACCAATTCAAAATGACAAATCTATAACAAATCAATTCAAATTCTAATCAAAATCTATAGTAAAAATGATATATTCACTATAGAATATCCAGTGAATTTCTACAATAATTTGTGTTCATTGGAGTTAAAAAGCCATTTTGATCCAGCCCATTAATGCATCATTCAGACCACGTTGTGAACAGAACCGACTCAAATGAACAAATCTAAATCAAATCAAATTCTATAGTAAAAATGATATATTCACAATAGAATTTTCTATGAATTTCCACAATCATTTGTGTTCATTAGAGAGTTAAAAAAATCCATTTTGATTTAGACCATTCATTAACTTTGTGAACAGAACAGACTCAAACAAACAAATCTTCAACAAATCAAATTCTATAGTACAAATTCTATATTTATAATCATAACCATTTGTGTTCACTAGAGAAGGATAAAACATTTTTGATTCAGACCATTAATGAATCATTCAGACCACTTATCTACAAATCTATTTGTAGATTCTGTTGACTACAGAATCAACTCAAACAGAACCAACTCAAATGACAAATCTACAACAAATCAATTCAAATTCTATATTCACAATAGAATTTTCAATGAATTTCCACAATAATTTGTGTTCATTGGAGAAGGATACAAAAAGCCATTTTGATTCAGACCATTAATGAACTCTGTGAACAAAACAGACTCTATACAAATCAAATTCTATAGTGAAAATTCTATGTTCACGACAGACATTTCCATGAATTTTCAAAGTTTGGGAAACAAACGATTTCCAAAGTTCTATAGTCAATATAAATGTTCCAAGTTGTGTTCTGCTCTAAAATAATTCATCAAAACCATCTCAAACATTACCAATAACAAACTAAACAAACTCTAAACGAGTGAATCGTTTAATTCGTGGGTGATTTGTTCGTTTGAGTCGATTCTTTTCAGTGACAAATGAGCAGATGTGTCGTGGGAAATGGAACGGTTTTCTCCGTGTGTGTGTGTGTGTACCTGCGCCTGCATGGTGTGCAGCTGCTTCTCCAGGTTCCTCTTGGCGCCCTCCTCCTCATCCAGCTGCTCCTTCAGGCTGTGCTGCTCGTCCTCCAGCTGCCGCAGGCGTGTGTTCAGCGAGAGCTTCTGCCGCGTCTCCTCCTGAAGCACTTCCTGCACGGACACAATCAGGTGAGCCACACACACTCACCTGCAGGAATCCCATGATCCCACAGTTTTCCCTCATATGTACCTGCACGTCCTGCAGCTGCGACTCCACGGCGGAGTAGTCCTTGGTCACTTTGATGGACTTCCCCTCCACTTCACTCAGCAGGCCGTTGACGTTATCCAGCTCCACCTGACCAGGAAACACAAGCATTAGTCTTAGCATTAAACGGAATATCTTCAGATCTATCAAGGCAGGGTTCATACAGAAAATATTTCCCTATGGAAGCCCATTTTTGCTACAAAAATCATTTGGTAAAGCGCAACTATAAAATGCTAAGTAGAAGTTATGACATAAAAATGTATAATAATTACATATTAAGGTATAATTATGACAGACCAAGCTGAAATTATGACATCCAAAGTGGAAATAGATATAATGTTTAAATTATGACAAATTCAAAATTACGACAAAAAAATGTATTACTACATCGACATGAATATGAAAAAATGAAATTATCACATTCAAAATCAAAATTACAATTTAAAAAAAATTACATGACATTCAAATTATTTGCAATTATGACAAAATTGTGCATTAAAAAAAAAATTACGACAATTTTTTAACGTAATTTCAAATCTCCATTTTTTGTTGTAATTTCGATTTTGAAATAGACACAATTTTTTAATTATGACCAATTCAAAATTACGACAAAAAATTGTAATTACTACTACATCGAAATGATTACAAAAAGTTTAAATTGTGAAATTCAAAATCGAAATTACAATAAAAAGTTTGACATTCAAAAGGACGACAAAAAGTTGAAATTATGACATTAAAAATCGAAATTACGACAATTTAATATTTTTGTCGTAATTTCAACTTTTGAATGTCAATTTTTTGTCATTTAAATTTTTAATGTCATAATTTCAACTTTGAATGTCAATTTAAATTGTGTCAATTTTGAATTTGTAATTTTTTATGATATTCAAAGTTGAAATTGACAAGAAAATTTAATTATGACAAAAAGTTGAAATTATGACAAATTTACATTAAAAATCAAAATTACTACAATTTAATTTTGACGTAATTTCACATTTGTAATTTTTTGTCATAATTTTGATTTTGAAATATCAATTTCAACTTTGAAAGTAAATTTTTTGGTCAATTTCAACTTTGTTGTAATTTTGAATTTGTCAATTTTTTATGACATTAAAATTTGAAATTGATGTTCAAAATCAAAATTACGACCATTAATTTTTTGACGTAATTTCAAATTTGTAATTTTTTGTCATAATTTAGATTTTGAATATCAATTTCAACTTTGAATGTCATAATTTTTTTTTGACTAATTCTAAATTATGACAAATTTAAATTATGAAATTTAAAGTTGAAATTATGACATTAAAAATCGAAATTATGACAAAAAAATTGTCATAATTTCAACTTTTAATGTCAATTTTTTGGTCAATTTCAACTTTGTTGTAATTTGTCAATTCTTTATGACATTCAAATTTGAAATTGATATTCAAAATCAAAATTACGACCATTCTTTTTTTTTTATTTATTTCAATTTGTCGTAATTTTGAATGTCATAATTTAATTTTTTTATTGTAATTTCGATTTTGAAATAGACAAAATGTTTAAATTATGACAAATTCGAAATTACGACAAAAAATTTAAATTCAAAGTTGAAATTATGATATAAAATTTTTTGGTCATAATTTCGATTTTTAATGTCATAATTTCAACTTTAAATTTCAAAATTAAATTTTTTTTGTCGTAATTTAGAATTCGTCATAATTTTTTGTGACATTCAAAGTTGACAAATTTTTTTAATTATGACAAAAATGTGAAATTATGACACTTCAAAATTATGACATGATACGTTGAAATTATGACATTCAAAGTCGAAATTACTACAAAAAGTTTAAATTAAGACAAAGGTTGAAACGATAAACAGCGATTGCACACTTCTGTGATCACACCAATTCACAATTACATCTTGAAAAGTCAAATTATGACATAAAAAGTTTATTTATGAAAGTCATACTTTTGGCTTTCCATCTCATAATTTTGACATTTGTCATAATCTCGACGTTTTATGTCGATTGAGATTCACCAAAGCATGATTTTTTCCTTATGTGGCAGAAACGGGCTTCCTGACAGGGCGGTTTGGGGAATCACTGAAAGATGACGCCGTGTTTGCGTCTGATCTGAACTGCAGAAGCCCTGTAATGTGGAGTGTCCGTGTGGTTACACACCTGCATCTTGTTGACCTTCTCGGCCAGCTCGAGACGGTGGCGTTCGCTCTCGGCGTGTTTGACCTGCAGCTCCTGCACCTGCGCCTCCGCCTTCTTGCGGCGGTGCTCGGACTCGCCCTTGCCCTGCATGAGCGTCTGCATCTCGATCTGCAGCTCGTTCCTCTCCGACTCCAGCGCCTGCTTCGTCTTCTCCACCGACACCTTGTTCTGTGGACAGAGGCGGAGGGTGAAGCCACTGAAGCGCTGGTCTGCCCTGGGTCAGGGGTGCGGCGCATCTTACCCGCTTGACCTGCTCCAGCTGCTCGTTGAGCTCGTCGAAGGCCTGGCCGTGTTTCTGCCTCATCTCCGCCACCAGCTGCTCGTGAACCTTCGCCTCATCCTCCAGACTCTTCTTCAGATGTGCCACTTCCGTTTCACGCTTCGTCCTGCAGGAAACACACCGGGATGAACGTCAGCGCAGTAACAAATTAATATTCAATTAAATAAAAAATAATATTGCAATTATTATACGCTATAATAATATTTATTTCTTAATTTTGTCCACTTTCGCATGTAAGACTGTGTGTGTGTGTGCTGACCTGAGCTCCTGCTGCGCGGCCGTGGAGTCGAGTGTGTCCTCCAGCTCGGTCTTCAGCGCCTCCAGCTCCTCCCCCAGGTCCCGCCGGTGCTTCTCTGCTTTGGTGCGGGCGGCCCGCTCCAGCTCCAGGTCCTCCTGAAGTTCACTCAGCTGAGCCTCCAGCTCGCGGATCTTCTTCTGGGCCAGATTCTTCTGAGCCGCTTCCTCCTCGATCCTGGTGGGAAACCGCTGTCAGTCACATGCTCTGATCTTACACTCAGACGGATTGGCCACACACACACACACACACACACACCTGGCCAGCGCCTCCTGCAGCTCCTCCTCCTTCTTGGCGAGTTGCGCTCTGAGCTCAGCGATCTGAGCCTGGAGCTCTGCGATCTGATCGGTCAGCTCAGTGGAGTCGCCCTCCAGCTTCCTGCGGTTCTTCTCCAGCTCCTGACGCTGCTTCTCCTCGCGCCGCAGACGGTCTGACACACACACATTCAATCAGAAACACCTCCTGCATCAATCCTGCCAATCCTTCATAGCACGACTGACGAGTGAACTATATACATTATTCTATATTATAGACATTATATTATATACATTATTCTGTATTATAGACATTATATTATATACATTATATACATTATTCTATATTATAGACATTATATTATAGACATTATTATATATTATATACATTAAATTATAGACATTATATACATTATTCTATATTATAGACATTATATTATAGACATTATATACATTATTCTATATTATAGACATTATTCTATATTATATACATTATTCTATATTATATACATTATTCTATATTATATACATTATGCTATATTATATACATTATGCTATATTATATACATTATGCTATATTATATACATTATGCTATATTATATACATTATTCTATATTATATACATTATGCTATATTATATACATTATGCTATATATTACATTATGAATTACATACATTATGCTATAATATACACATTATTCTATATTATAGACATTATGCTATATTATATACATTATGCTATATTATATACATTATGCTATAATATACACATTATTCTATATTATATACATTATTCTATATTATATACATTATGCTATATATTACATTATGAATTACATACATTATGCTATAATATACACATTATTCTATATTATAGACATTATGCTATATTATATACATTATTCTATATTATATACATTATGCTATATATTACATTATGAATTACATACATTATGCTATAATATACACATTATTCTATATTATAGACATTATGCTATATTATATACATTATGCTATATTATACACATTATTCTATATTATATACATTATGCTATATTATACATTATGCTATATTATATACATTTTTTTTATATTTTTATATTTTAATTTTTATATTTTAATTTTTATCTTATTTCCTATTTTTATCTTTTACTTGATTTATTTATAATTCTACTTATGTTAATACCTTTTATTCTAATTTTATTCTATCTCTATTTTAATTTCTTGTAACTGTTATTTGCACTGTCCATGGAGCGGACCTGTTTACATTTCACTGCCAGTTGTATATTGTGTATATAACTGTGTATGTGACAAATAAAACTCTTGAATCTTGAATCTTGAATCTTGAATTATGCTATATTATACATTATGCTATATTATATACATTATGCTATATTTTACACTACTTATACATTATGAAATACATACATTATGCTATAATATACACATTAATCTATATTATAGACATTATGCTATATTATACATTAATATACATTATGCTATATTATATACATTATGCTATATTTTACACTACTTATACATTATGAATGATATACATTATGCTATATATTACACGACTTATTCATTATGAACTTTATACATTATGCTATATTTACAAAACGTATACATTGCGAATTATATACATTATGCTATCTTATGCTCTATATTACACAACTTATAATGTATACAATTCACAATGTATGCTATATTTGATACCACTTATACATTATGAATTATATACATTATATATTATATACATTATGTAATATTTTACACGACTTAGACATTATGACCTATATACATTATATATTATATAGATTATGTTATACATTACACGACTTGTACATTATTAACTATATACATTATGCTATAATATATACATTATGCTATATTATATACATTATTCTATAATATTGTTGTTATACATTACACAACTTATACATTATGAACTATATACACATTATGCTATATTATATACATTATTGTTATACATTACACGACTTATAGCATAATGTATATAGTTCATAATGTATATTTTATACATTATGCTATATTATATAAATTATGCTATATTATATAAATTATGCTATATTATATACATATTATGCTATATATTACACGACTTATACATTATGAACTATACATTATGTTATAATATATACATTATTCTATATTATATACATTATATTTTATTATTATGCTATATATATTACACGACTTTTACATTATGAACTACACATTATGTTATAATATAATATTTTATGCTATATTTTACACGACTTGTACATTATGAACTATATACATTATGCTATATTTTTAGGATGAATCGCTTGTTGTATTCCTCAATTGTAAGTTGCTTTGGATAAGTTAATAAATGTAAAAGTACAATAATCGTTGAATGAAGATTTCATTTACAGCAGGATGAGGCATAACATCTTCCTGCTCGCGTCACAAACGGTAGGATCTGCGGGTCTGCACTCACCCTCCAGGTCTGTGATCATGGCCTCGTGTTTGTTCTTCAGCTTCTGCAGGCTCTTGGACTTCTCCTCCTCCTCGGCCAGGTTTGTGGTGAACTCTGAGACTCGCTCCTCCAGAAGCTTCTTCTCCTGCGGGAGCAGCGACACAGACCAACAGTGAGGAAACCCACCAGCGCTTAAACACAACATGAAGACCGGCGTGTGTGTGAGGGCAGACCTTGGACAGCTTGTTGTTGTGGTCATCCAGGATCATCACGTCATCCTCGATTTTCTTGAGTTTGGCCTCCATCGTGACCTTCTCCAGCTGCAGCTTCTGTCGGGCGGCTTCCTCCTCGTCCAGCTGCTGCTCCAGATCCTGGAGGACGGAAACACACACATTCCTCATCCAACCAATCGCAGAGACACACCTGAGCCCGTTCCTGAGAGTATAGCGCTCTTTACCGCAATGTTCTGCTGCATCTTCTTCTTCTCCGTCTGCAGATGATTGGCTCGCTCCTCCTCTTCCTCCACGCGAGCCTCCAGGTCGTGCAGGATCTCCTCCAGCTCCTGCTTCTTGGCCACCAGGCGGTTCCTCATCTCATCGGCCTCAGCGCACAGATCCATCTCCGCCTGCAGCTGCTCCTGCAGCGCCATCTTCTCTGCACTCAGCTGGAGAAACAACCACAGCGTTCACATCCCCACAGGAACCACTGCATGATTATACTATACACATTAACTAGAGCTGCACGACTAATCTTTAAAAGATTGTGATGCATCATGATCATTTCTGTCTTACAAATATCCATGTTACTATCACAAGTGAAGTGAGTCATTGAATCATTCATTCAAGAGATTCATTCAGAAACACTGATTCATCCAGTAATGAAACAAGTGAAGTCTTTATGAGTGAGTCATTGAATCATTCATTCAAGAGATTCATTCAAAAACACTGTTTCATCCAGTAATGAAACAAGTGAAGACTTCATGAGTGAGTCATTGAATCATTCATTCAAGACATTTGAAAATAATAATAATAATAATTCAAATTAATTTTAATAGACAGCAGCACTCAATATTCTGTCAGATCCTCTGACGTGTTATTTTGTGTAGTTAGTCTATTCAGTTATGTAAATAACACACTCCCACCTGCTTCTGTTTGACCTCCATCTCCTGCATCTGCTGCTCTGCGAACTGCTGCTTCTCCTTCACCTTGTGGAGCTCCTCGTCTTTGGCCTGCATCTCCTCCTCCTGTCGGCTCACCTGCAGCAGCGGCTTCACCTGAAACACACACACACACACTGCATCAGTACAGGACACACATCAGGCACGTGTGTGAGAGAGTGTGTGTTCACGGACCTTGGTGAAGAGCCTCCACCACTGCCAGTTCCTGAGCTTGAGGTAGGCGGCGCAGTTCCTCTGGATCACCCTCATGGCCGTCAGCTGCTGCTGCCTCTTAGCGAACGCCCTGCGCCACAAACACACACAGTTCAACACAGCAAACATTGTGTAGAGTAAGTGTTGCTGTAGCTTCAGCAGTTTGACCAGCTGTCTGTGAGCTGTATAGTGTGTGTTGTGAGGCTCACTTGCGGGCGACGTATCCGCGGCACCAGGCCTGGAAGTTGATGATGACGTCGGTGATCTTCATGTCCCGCTCCTCCTCCAGGTGAGCCAGAACTCCGGCTCTGAAGAACACCTTACTCTGGCCGATCCGGTACAGGTTTGGGTCCAGCTCCAGCGCTTTGATCTGAGGCAGAGGAAGAGCTTATTATTTATTATTCATTGGGCTGTTGACCCACTTTGGCCTTTACTTGAAGTCGCCCTGAGAGTTGCAAAATGACATGCAGGGGAAAAAAAAAAAAGTGTTTTATTTTGATTGTTTTTAATTTGGAAGAAGAAAACCGAACAAAGATTTTAGATTATAAACAAATCAAAATAAAACGTTACACAAGGTTTATAAATATTCTACATTTAAACAAAAGAAATTTTAAATATTCTAAAGTACATTTATTTAAAATTGTAAACAAATCAAATTAAAACATTACAAATCATTTGTTTTCATTTAGAATATTTATGAATCTTTTCTAACAAATCCAAATAAAACCGAAAAGATTAATAAATAATAAATAAATAAAAAATACTAAAATATAAATAAATCAAAATAAAACCTTAGAAAATATTTATAACTATTCTAAATTAAAATAAACAATTATTAATTGAACTAAATTGAACTTTTGAACTTAATTGAACTAAAACTAGAAAATATTTATAAATATTCTAAATTAATTTTTTTAGAAAATATAAACAAATCTAATTAAACTATTATAAATTATTTGTTTTAATTTAGAATATTTATAAATCTTATGCAAAACAAATAAAAATTAAAAATAGAAAGATTAATAAATTATCTAAATAATAAAAAACAAATATTAAAATATAAATAAATGAAAATAAAACTGAAAATATTTATAACTATCTAAACAAATCAAAATACATTTTTTTTAAAAAGATTAATAAATAATCTAAATTAAAACAAATATATATTTTAAAATATAAAACAAATCCAAATAAAACAGAAAATATTTATAAATATTCTAAAATACAATTATTTTAAAATGAAAACAAATAAATAAATATAAAACCTTAGAAAATATTTATAAATATTCTAAATTAAAACCAATATTTTTGAATAAACAAATCAAAATAGAACACTAATGCTGGGTACACACCAAAAGATTTTTTACATCTTATAAGATTTTCAAAATGTGATAGACCACACACATGAGGACAAATAATCCTAGATTGAACCGTTTTGCTCCTATAATGTGTGTGGTGTGCCATGATGTGACAAAGACAGCACACCACACACGAACAGATTTTCAACCAGAGTCCCGACTGTAAACACAGGAATTATCGCAAAATCTCGTGAGACTTCAGAATAAGTATGGCGGTGATTGGCACAAATGTCAATTTCGATCTTGATTCAATATCAATTCATAGCCTACTGTACATATAAGGAAAGTTTGCCTTTTTAGCACTATTTTAAACTTTTCTTGGGTAAATTATATGTGCTTGGAATCATTAATATTCACTTGTGTGTGCTTATATAAGTATCATTAAAAATATTAGGATGTAAATTGTTAACGTTTTAAAATTTCACATTTAAAGAAATCTAGTGTTTGATCATAAATATATATTTAAATGCAAAAACCTAAAAATAAGTAAGCAGTTATGATCTGCAATACTTTGAGCAACCAGACACATGTATATGTGAGCGCTCCGTGAACCACGTATGAGCGCGCACGCCGCCGGGAGATGAGAGCATGTCGGAACTCTGTTTTTCCACGCCTCTGGCTTTAACTTTTATGCCACATTAGCGCCAAAACGCTATATTTTATTGTTTGAATTTTGTTTTCAAGTTTTTAAAAAAAAGCTTAGACTTTCAAGTTTCATATCAAAAGCAGGGTTGAGAGAAAGAGAGAGACGCATGAGTGACAGAGAGATGGAGAGAGAGAGCATGGAAAGGAAATTAACGAATATGCTGCGTGTTTTAAATAGCGTTAAAAAATTAATGAATAACAACGCGCAATATGTGGCGGCCGGTTGATTCTGTGGCGCACCGCCACTAATTAGTCTATGTGTGGGAAACACTGATGTTACAGAGTGAGCTAGAGGTGTAATGGTAAAAAAGAAAAAAAAACACTGCTGTTTCTTTATAATTGTTGTCCTCAGGTGTCTCTTGGAAAATAGCTATATTATTCTCTTTGAAATTGCCTTATTAAATAAACTTTAAATAATTGTTTTTATAGTCAGTTCTTGACTATTTCATCTCTCAGCGTGCTTTCGGATTGAATATTATTTGGTTTCACGTGAGTGTGCACGCGTTTGTCCTCGGGGTTCCCCCCACACATCAGGATTTCTGATCGTAAATATTCAACATGTTGAATATTTACGATTCGCGATCGGGAAGGCTCCGACGTTCTTCCGAGCAGGTTCGGACACTCTTAACACACTTCACACCACAGGAAAATCTGATAAGATAATCTTTAGAACCATCAAGATAATCGGGACATAGCTAGGATTGTCGGAAGGGGGGAAATCGGCCCAAAATCAGCCCGATTATCTTTTGGTGTGTACCCAGCATAAAATATTTATAAATATTCTAAATTAAAACTTTTTAAAAAAATATAAACAAATCAAATTAAACCATTAAAAACTATGTTTTAATTTAGAATATTTATAAATCTTTTCCAAACAAATCAAAATTAAACATTAGAAAAGATAACAAATAATCTAAATTAAAACAAATATATTTTTATTTATTTTTTAAATCTAAACAAAAAACAGAATTTTTTTATACATTTTCTAAATTATTATTCTTTTTTAATATAAACAACTCAAATTAAAACATTAGTAAAGATTTATAAATAATCTAAATAAATACAAATATTAAAATATAAACAAATAAAAATAAAACAGAAAATATTCATAACTGTTCTAAATTAAAACATCTTTTAAAAATATAAACAAATCAAATTAAAACATAAAAATAATTTGTTTTAATATATAATATTTATAAATCTTTTCTAAACCAATCAAAATAAAACATTAGAAAATATTAATAAATCATCTAAATAAAAAAATAAAACAAATAATTTATATATATATATATATATATATATATAATTATTTGTTTTATTTTTTTAAATGTTAACAAATCAAAATAAAACATAAAATATTTATAAATATTCTAAAGTAAAAATATTTTAAACTGTAAACGAATAAATATAAAACCTAATAAAAGTTTTCTAAATATTCTAAATTATTATTATTATTTTTAATATAAACAAATCAAATTAAAACATTAAAATATGTATAAATATTCTAAATTTAAACAAATAATTATTAAATAAAAACTAATCAAAATAAAACACTAGCAAATATTTATAAATAATCTAAATTAAAATAAATAATTGTAGTGTTTTATTTTGATGGTTTACATTTAAAAACTATTAATTAATAATTTTTTATGATTTGATCATCTTTCCACACACACACTCACAAACCCCATGCAGTTCCCTCATCAACCACCAGGGGTTTGCAAAGCCCAGTTTCAGAAACCCTGTGCTAGTTTCCCACTGAACGCCTTTAAACCAGTTTATTCCAACAATATAATTGGTCTCACCATCAGCACACAAGCCTGTTTGCCATCCATGAAGCCCTTGGGAATGGCGTTGGGCGTGAGGATTTCATACCTGAGCGAAAACACAAACCACCATTAACAGTCAGGTCTTATACTCGAGTCTCAACTAATTCCGTCTGAAGGAGTTTCACTCTGAGAAGCATCTGCAGTGTTGGTCTGATACCTCTGTCTGAACTCCTGGAAGACGATGCGGTTGGGGAAGCCCTGTCTGCAGATACGGATGCCCTCCAGCACACCGTTACACCGCAGCTGATCCAGAACCAGGTGAGGGTCCAGCTTACCAGCCTGAGACACAAAACATCAACATTAGCATGAATACAGGACAAACTAAGCCCAAAGTATTCTTCCGTTTTTATGCGTATGCTAAAGTAAGTAGTTGATGTAAGTTGCATCATCATCTATTTTTCGAACCGTGTGTACTCTGTACACCCAGCTTGTGCAATTCTTTGCATTAATTAGTTCGCCTGGGCCATTGATTCACAGATAAACAAGAATCGAAAGGCACAAAATGTGCAGACACAGGATGAAGACTCAAACGGTCAGTCAGACGATGCATTTTGGTTCAAAATGAAAGTCGGGTTGACGTCTAAACCAGTCGCATTTTGGATGGAATAAACACCAACAAAAAAAAAAAAAAAGTTGAAAAGCATGCCAGTACACTTATTACCAGCTTCACTTATTCGTCTACAGAAGCTCTTATTGAGAATTAACTGAGGTTTAGATCTTTGGTCGCCATTATGGAGATCAGTGTTTCCTTGAGTTGGGCAGTTTGACTCTTGGCTTTTTATGCGAGTTTGAGGTTTTTGTTACAGTGTTCATCAATGCATATAATTTGTTGTAAAGGAAGCCAGAGACAAAGATGATCAGGTGATATAGCATCATAAAGAAGAATAATTCACTAATCGTATCACTGACTGAAAGTGTTTGTGTTTGTTATTAACAGATTATTTTCACCAACAATACTTTCTCGCCACAGATCAGACATTCTGAATGTTTAAACACATTATGGGGGGAAAAAGGCGCAGACATCAAGAATCAACAAATTAAACTCAACGATGTTGACATATTTCCTGCCGCAATGCATGCTGGGAGCCATGAGTTTTATACCATGGTGGCTCCCAGCATGCATGAAGCATGTCACCATTGTTGACATTCATATGCCGATTCTTCGTGTCTTAAGATTTTTCACCCGATAATGTGTTTTAAAAATCTAAATTCATTATGTCTGATCTGTGGCTAGAAAGTATTGTTGATGAAAATAATCTGTTAATAACAAACAACCACTTTCAGTCAGTGATAAAGACTAGTGAATTATTCAACTTTATGATGCTGAAAACTATATCACCTGATCACATTCATGCTTTTCTTGCCATAAACACTAAAACCAATGTTAAAAAGTCAAGTCAAACTACCCAACTAAAGCAAACACTGATCTCCATCATGGTGACCAAACTGTTATTTTCGAAAGAATATCAGCATCTAAACCTTAATAAGAGCTTCTGTAGACGTATGACAGAATTTCTGGAGAGAAATAGCGCAGACACTTGACTAAGATTAAACTTTTGGGCGTATAGTGTATACCTAAACAAAGAAAATCTGTTTTTTTTTGGATATGGTAAAACCACGATAATCCCAAGATTCTTTGAGGTGAGATTCCTTAGACTATGCGAATCATACAAAGTATAACTATCTTTCTTTACAGTACTTTTCGTACCTTTTTCTCGTGGTTGGGAATGATGCAGCGGACAAAGTTGGGGTTGGTGTTTCTGAGGGTGGCCATGAGTTTGGACAGCTGCTCCTTGTAGAGCTGCCCGACCGTCCGGAACATTCCCTTACGGGTCTTAAACGCTCCCGGAAGCTCCGACATCCCGGCCACTTTATCCAGACCCACGATACGGTCCACTGAGAGACAGACAGACAGAGAGACAGACAGACAGGGTCACTGCGCTGCAGAAAGCTTCATCTCCGGCATGCAGTCTGGTCATGAGGATGTGAAAACGTCCCACACACTTCAGCACTGGTGACAAAACCACAGAGACACACGATGCTGGTGAAGAGTGGAGGGGAAACACACACGGGAAAATGGATCCAACTCAATGCAGTGCAGGTGACACGTACGTGTGTGTGTGTGACATCTTCATGTATGTATGTATGATGGTGTGTGTGAGTGAGTGTGTGTGTGTTCAAGGGTCCAAAATAAACGCTCACCTCGTTCATGAAAACACCAGTTCAACTGACACAAACTTCAGCACAATTACGACCGATTCATTCTCCAAGTGTTTCATGAATGAGGCTCAACGAGCACAAAGAAGTGCACATCTGACGCCACTTTTTAATAAGAAGCACATGGTTTAAATTTGAACCAAGAGCAAATCCAGTGAATTCAATCAAATTAGACGGGCAGGGACCATTGCATGTCTTGTGTTTTTCAACCTTTTTAATTACTGCTTATAACTGATTATAATTATTGTCATAACTCCAGGATTGTGTGTTATACACTGTATTCACACTGTAACAAATTTACTAAAATTCAAAGCAGGGTTACTGTCATTTAACTAGAACTATTTTTGTTAATTTTAAATAAAGCTGAAATAAAATATAAATACAAGATTAAAAAACTAAATTAGAAATGCTGCCCTGCCATGGCTAAATATTAAAATAAAATTAAAACGAAAAATGTGAATATATATATAAAATATATAATGGAATATAAATAACATAAAAGTCATGTCTATCCACAAAATTAGAAGAAACACATTTTATTTTCTATTAACATTATTATTAATTGCAAATTAAAAGACATAAACCTCCCTACCCCCCAACATTTCTTTTTATTAAAATAGTTTCGCCTCTGTCGCCTTTGGCTTTTGGCTTGCTCAGTAGGGAACAATAAATATTCAACTATATTACTGATCAGCTCATTTAAATGATCATAAAGTCATAATTAAGAGATAAAATGTTGAAAATATGACTTTAAATGTCCTCATTATTAGATAAAAAGGTCAAAAATATGATTTAAAAGTCATAATAGTGAGATAAAAAGTCAAAAATATGACATGCCAAGTCACAATTATAAGATAAAATGTTGAAAATATGATTTTAAAAGTCCTCATTATTAGATAAAAAGTCAAACATATGATTTTAAAAGTCATAATAGCATGTAATTTTTTCAACATTTTATCTCACTATTATGTCTTTTAAAATCATATTTTCAACATTTTATCTTATAATTATGACTTACCATTTCATTTTCGACATTTTATCTCACTAAGTCATAATTATAAGTTAACATTTTGAAAATGTGATTTTATAAGTCATAATAGTGAGATAAAAATTCAAAATTTTGGATTTAAAGTCGAAAATTATGACTTAAAAATCGAAATAATGATTAAAAGTCCTAATTATGAGATAAAAAACTGAAATTAGATTTTCTAAATTATGACCAAAACACACACTAAGACATTTCAGAGATGAAATTATGCTTGATATTTTGTTTTAAATGTGCTTTTGATTTTTTTATTCACACGTATAATAATAATATTTACATTATTGTTTTCATTTTGTGTAATATATTTTTTCCACACACATTTTATTTTAACTTAAATTGAAGATAAAGCAGAACATATGCATTACTAGTGGCTACTGTACAATGCTGAACAGCTAAATATTTAATAATTATTAAATACAACAAAATTTATCAGGATAGATTTTTTTTATAAACCCATCATTGTCAGGTTTGGCTGAAGTGAATTTTGGACCCCGTGAGTGTGTGTGTGTGTGTGTGTGTGTGTGTGTGTGTGTAACTGCATACTGTGGTCATGTTTCACGAGTGAGAACAGAACCAAACCCATGCAGTTTATACCCATTTCTGCAGTACCACAGACCAACAGCGGGGGCGCCAAAGCACACTATTACACAGAGAGGAGAGACAGCAGAAACATCAGAGAAATATACTGTATAAATCAACACCTCGGAGAAACACAGTCACACAGGACAGCCGACGGACGGATGGATGGAGAGAGAGAAATCAGAGACTGGTCACCTGGTTCTAAATGAAGGAATGGAAAACGCTGATAGAAATAAGCTCTCTGACAGTTCTGGACCTCTGAGAGACGGACAGACGGAGACAGAGGAGTGTACAGAGGTCCAGAGGGACGAGAGAAAAGAGACGGATGGAGGGATGGAGAACAGAGGAGCGAACACCAGACGATACGAGCAGAAGAGAACAGATCCAGTGTAAATACAGCAGTCATGGCTCAACATCTCAGCGGCCGAATGCAGACTCACCGTCCTTCCACAGCTCCGACACAAACTTATCCGTGGACTGATTGAGCAGAGACGCCACGTTATCATTCAGAGGGTCCATGTTCTTCATCAGCCACTCGTCCGCCTTGTAATCCACCTGGAAACACACACACACACACACACGTTTAACCCTCTGGGGTTCTTCATTTATGGGTCACACTCAGGACCTTCGGGTCAAAAATGACCCGGGATTAAGATAAAAAAAAGATTTGAGTATTTATATTTTTGTTCAATATTTTTTCTTTTCTTTTTTGGTGTTTTGAGATCATTTTATGATTTATAATTAATATTTATGCAATAATTATGACCCAATTTTTCCCATTGAATATAATATAAAATGTATATATATATAATTTTTTTTAATTAAAGCTGTATTTCATTTTAGGCCTCATGAAAGCATTTTTTTAAATGAGATCGGTGCCATCCGGTGGACACATTGAGCATTTTTATCACGCAATAGCACATTTTTACCACTATAGCGTTTTATAAAAATAAAAAAAAATCGTAGCTTCATCGGAATGGTCCGAAACTTGGTGACTTTATTGGTACTTGGTATATGAACACCCAAACAAATTGGGGACAGGATTTGAAAAGTCTAAGTGGTCGTAAAAAAACTCAAAACATTAATAAAGACCAAAAAATACTAAAATATAAAAATAAATATTAATTTAAAATATAAATACAGTATTAAAATATAAAAATGTAAAAAATAAAAACTACTAATACTATAATACAATTTAAAAATAAACATTAAATTCAAAATATGAATAATGATCCAAAATAAAATGCTAAACAAAAACAAATAAAAACTAAATCAAAATATCAATAAATACTAAAATAAAAAAATATAAAATATAAAAATAAACTAATTTAATATATTAATAAAAGACCACATAAAATATTAAAAATACAAACAAATTCTGTTATAAAATATAAAAAATAATAAAAAATATTAATACTGTTTTAAAATGTAAAACTATACAATTTTAAAATAAAAACTAGTTAAAAATATGAATAAATGCTATAATAAAATATGAAAATAATCATAAACTCAAAATATTAATAGACCAAAAAATTACTAAAATACAAAATAATTAAATATCAATAAATACAGTAATAAAAAGTAAAAATATAAACTACTAATAACATTTAAAAATAAACATTAAATTCAAAATATTAATAAAGAGCAAAAATAAAATACTAAAAATCAATAAATACTATAATAAAATATAAAAACTATATATTTTTAAATATACCAAGTAACAATAAAGTCACCAAGTTTCAGACCATTCCGATGAAGCTACGATTTTTTTATTTGAATAAATCCGGCTCAGAAATGACCGAAGAGCCCCAGAGGGTTAACGTCCCTCAAATGGTACGTGTGTCAAAATGCACCTTTCCGGCGTAGTGGATGATGCAGAAATCGGCCTCGTCCTTCAGTTTCTTGGGCTTGTGGAACTTGGGATGCGTGCCCTGCTCCTGCAGGACCTTCTCCACGAAGCTCTTGTCCGTGGCTTTGGGGAACCAGCACTCCTCGTCCAGCAGAGCCAAGATTCCCGGAGGACTGGCCTGGAAAAACACACAACACAGGGTTCTCCAGTCACAAACCAAAATCAGTTGGTCCTACCCAACTAAATCAAACACTGATCTCCATCATGGTGACCAAACTGTTATTTTCAAAAGAATATCAACATCTAAACCTTAATACGAGCTTCTGTAGACGTATGACAGAATTTTTTTTCATTAGACCATGGCCCATTAGACCATATTAGTCCGTTTAGACCATAGACCCATTAGACCATATTAGTCCGTTTAGACCATAGACCCATTAGACCATATTAGTCCGGGACTAATACTGTTTGGTTGGACACTCACAGGCTTCTCGATGAGCTCGATGCAGGGCTGCAGGTCGAGGCCGAAGTCGATGAAGCTCCACTCGATGCCCTCGCGCTGGTACTCCTCCTGCTCCAGGATGAACATGGTGTGGTTGAAGAGCTGCTGGAGCTTCTCGTTGGTGTAGTTAATGCACAACTGCTCGAACGAGTTCAGCTGCGGAGAGAGGAGCACAAACACGGTCACTACCGCTAGGCATTGTGGGTGGCGGCGCTCGTGAGGAGTGGGCCGTACCTCGAAGATCTCGAAGCCGGCGATGTCCAGGATGCCGATGAAGGAGGCGCCCTGACGCTTGGTCTTGTCCAGAGCTTTGTTGATGCGCATCACCAGCCAGCGAAACATCCTCTCGTACGTGGCTTTGGCCAGAGCCTCCACCGCGAACTCCGCCTGCTCCTGCGTCTGGGCCTTCTGCACGTAGTCTCGGCCCACTTTGATGCGGGGCGAGAGGATGGCCCGAGTGAAATCCGTCACGTTCATGCCCATCAGGTGACACACCTTCTGAGCGGCTGGAGACGTGAGGAGAGTCCATTACAGACACACTCTGATAAACACTGCTTTAGCTCAGATTAACTCTCACTTCACCACAATTACCACAACAAAATACACTTATTATAAAGACAGAAATGCTGCATTGGCAACTAATTGTAAATAAAAGTTCATTAAGTTGATTTTTTTTTTATTAAACTAAAAAAAAAAAAAAAAAATAAATAATAATAATAATAATAATAATAATAATAATAATAATAATAAATTATATATATATATATATATATATATATATATATATATATATATATATATATATATATATATATATATATATATATATATATATATATATATATATATATATATATATATATATATATATATATATATATATATAGAGAGAGAGAGAGAGAGAAAACAAAACTACAAAAACACACAAGATTCCCAAAACAAACTACAAACTAAAATAAAAAATATAAAACAAAAGTAAACGAATTCAAAATAATACAAATGTCATAAAATAAAAACAAATTCAAAATATTTATATTTAATATAAAATAAAAATAAAATATGAAAATAATCGTTAACTCAAAATATTAATAAAGACCAAAAAAGTACTAAAACACAAACATTGTAATTATTTAAATAATCAATAAATACGGTAATAAAATATAAAAATGTAAAAATAAAAAATACTAATACTATAATAATAATAACATTAAATTCAAAATGTTAATAAAGATCAAAAATAAAATAATCTAAATATGAATAAAAACTCTAATAAAATATAAAAAACATTAATTCAAAATAATAATAAAGATCAAAAATAAAATACTAAAAAAATATAAAATACTAAAAATAAAAACTAAATCAAAATCTCAATAAATACTTTAATAAAATTAACTAATTATAACTATTAATAAAGACTATAACTAAAATACTAAAAATACAAAAATTAAAACGAATTCAAAATTTTAATACGGTTATAAAATGTAAAAATTTAGTTAAAAATATGAATAAATGCTATAATAAAATATGAAAATAATAATGAACTCAAAATATTAATAAAGACCAAAAAAGTATTAAAATACAAAAGTAAAAATGTATTTTAAATATCAATAAATACAGTAATAAAACAAAGTAAAAATAAAAACTAGTTCAAAATATGAATACATGCTTTATTAATATTTTGAGTTATTGGTTATTTTCTTATTTTATTAAAGACCAAAAAATGCTAAAATATTAAAATAAATATTAATTTAAAATATCAATAAATACAGTAAAAAAATGTAAAAAATTAAAACTAATACTATAATAAAATATAAAAATAAACATTAAATTCAAAATATGAATAATGATCAAAAACAAAATACTAAACATAAACAAATAAAAACTAAATCAAAATATCAATAAATAATAAGATAAAAAAATATAAAATATAAAAATAAACTAATTCAATCTATTAATAAAGACCACATATAAAATACTGAAAATAAAAAACAAATTCTGTTATAAAGTATAAAAAATCATTCAAAATATAAATACTGTTTAAAAATGTAAAACTATAAAATTTTAAAATAAAAACTAGTTAAAAATATGAATAAATGCTACTATTAACTACTAATTATTTACTACTAATATTAATAGACCAAAAAATTACTAAAATACAAAATAAAAAATATTAATAAATACAGTAATAAAATATAAAAAAGTAAAAATAAAATACTAAAAATCAATAAATACTAAATAAAATATAAAAACTGTGTGTGTTATAAAATATAAAATGTTTAATTTAAAAATTAAAACTAGTTAAAAATATGAATAAATGCTTTAATAAAATATGAAGATATCCATTAACTCAAAATATGAATAAAGACTAAAAAAATACTAAAATACAAAACAAAAAAAATATAAATAAATACAGTAATAAAATATAAAAAAGTAAAAATAAAATATAAAAATCAATAAATACTAAATAAAATATAAAAACTGTGTGTTATAAAATATAAAAATGTTTAATTTAAAAATTAAAACTAGTTAAAAATATGAATAAATGCTTTAATAAAATATGAAGATAACCATTAACTCAAAATATGAAAAGACCAAAAAAATACTAAAATACAAAACAAAAAAATATATAAATAAATACAGTATTAAAATATAAAAAAGTAAAAATAAAAACTTTAATTTTTAAATATTAAAAACGATCAAAAATAAATCTGAAAACAAAATATGAATAAATACTATAATAAAATATAAAAATTCAAACTATGAATAAAGACCACATATAAAATATTAAAATAAAAAAAAATAAAAAATATTATTAAAAGACTAAAATACAATATTAAAAACAGAACTAATTCAAAATAGCATTAAATGCTATAATAGCATAACTCCACTAGCTATTGGCCGTAGTCTAGTGACCCTCTGACATCATGATGAAGGTGTGTTTACCTGTGTCATCCGGCATGGAGGCCTGGTCCGAGTGACGCTCCTTCTTGAAGGACATGTTCCCCAGCTGAAGCACAGACGACATGACCTTCAGCAGACCTGCAGGGGGCGGCACACACACACACACGGTCACACACCGCCGTCAGATCACACACACACACACACACACACACACACACACACACACACACACACACACACACACACACACACACACACACACACACACACACACACACACACACACACACACACACACACACACACACACACACACTCACACACTCACACACTCACACACTCACACACTCACACACTCACACACTCACACACTCACCGATCTGCTCTTCCTCAGCGATGCTCATGATCCTCATGGCCTCCATGGTCTCCAGGTACATGTCCCGGTCCTGCTGTCCCGGGATGGTGACGTTCCCATTGGACAGGAAGCGGTACTTATTGTATCCCTCCACACAGAGCTCAGCTGATGGGCAGAGAAACCCAATGAGTGTTTGAGCAGAAGAGCTCACCAACCAAACGCGAATAGAGCGGCAAAATCGCGTCTACCGCGTCTAGTTCCACGGCGAATTGGACGCGCATAGAAATCGAGCGTTTGAAGCTAAATTGACGCACGTTCAAGGCACTCCAGGAGAAATATGTCAAGATTTTTTTTAAATAGGCGCTCTCTTTATAAATAAACCACAGATTTAAGCTTTAAACTACTACATTCTCACCTGAAAAATTTTGTGACACAATAGTAGTATTTTTAATTTATGCAGGGTTTCCCATGTCGTCACTTTACCACGTGACAGCATCAAGCAGGCTCCTGATTGGTTAATGCGGCGCGAATTGACGCCAAAGTTCAAATTTTTCAACTCGGGCGTCAGACGCGAATTCGCTTCAAACGCGTGAATGCACAAAAGCACCATTCGCGTGTAAACTGGACGCGCGAATGAGGCGGATTCGCGTCCTTCGCGCCGCGCGACCTCCAGACGCCTTTCCATTGACTTAACATTGAAATCACTGGCGCCAGACGCTCTATCCGCGTTTGGTGTGAGTGCAGCATGAGCTCAGAGTCAGTGTGTGTGAGGGGAGACACTCACAGCGCAGCTTGTCCCCCGCGCCCGTCAGCATGTAGTAAAACATGTGGAAAGCTCGCTCCTCCTTGGCTTGGCGGATCGCTCGGGACTTCTCCAGCAGGTCTGACGCTCAGAGTCAAGGATGCAGGCGTTTAACAGGCTGAAAGAGCCTCATTCATTATTCATGAGCTACAGAAACCATCATTAGCCTGATAGCGGTTAGCGTTAGTAAACACAAGTCGTGCTAATGTTATCAACCCCATAAATATACTTTCACCATGCTCATGTTTAACTCATCCTCATATTAGCACGCTCATAAAGATACAGGTTTCAATATTGGCTCCAACGATGTAGCCGTTAACGTCAAAGTTGATTCTGATGAACTTTCCCTGAAACACAGAAGAGACAGAAGATACATCACACTTACTAATGTTGCTAGCATGATTTAGCCATGTTTCTAGCCAGATTTAACATGTTGCCATCATGTTTTATGTTGATATATGGATTTAACACGCAGCTAGCATGTTTCTAACAAGATTAAACATGTTGCTAGCATGTTTTATCATTTTTCTAACATAATTTAGCATTTTGCTGGCATGTTTTATGTTGATATATGGATTTAACATGCAGCTAGCATTTTTCTATCCAGATTTAACATGTTGCTGGCATGATTTAGCATGTTCCTAGATAGATTAAACATGTTGTTAACATTATTTAGCATTTTGCTAGCCTGATTTAGCATATTTCTAAACAGATTTAACATGTTCCTGGCATGTTTTATGTTGATATACAGATTTAACATGCAGCTAGCATGTTTCTAGCCAGATTTAACATGTTGCTAACATGTTTCTAGTAAGATTAATGTTTCTAGTGTAATTTAACATTGCTAACATGATTTAACACGCTACTATCATATTTTAACACATTGCTAGCATGATTCAGCATGTTGCTAGCATTTTTTAACATATTTCAAGCATGATTTAACATGTTTCTAGTATGATTTTATATTTATAGTATGATTTAGCACTTTGCTAGGATGTTTTTAGTATAATTTAACACGTTGCTAGCATGATTTAACACACTGCGAACATTGTTTCTAGTAAGATTTAGCATTTTTATCACATGATTTAGCACATTGTTAGCATTTTATAATTACCATAAATAACTATTTTTAAATGTGTCTATTACGTTATCCATGTTAAATGTTTGAATTGTGACATTGGCAGCTGATCTTACGAATCGAGAGGAGTTGTCGTTCTTGACGGTCTTGGCGTTGCCGAAGGCTTCGAGGATGGGATTGGCCTGCAGCAGCTGCTTCTCCAGCTCGCCCTGTGCTCAAACACACCCATCGTCAGACATCTGATCTGAGTTCAGTTCACAACCAACCAATCACTGAGGAAGAGCTGTCGAAGCAAAGCTCCCCAGCACAACATCACAAGCTAAGCTGGAACAAACACACAGACGAGATGAAGCGCGGCCTGATCCCCAATCCCAGACACCACCGAAGTGAGCGGCCCATCACCTCTGAACACAAAACACTCGCCTCACACACACACACACACTCTTACCTGGAGTACCATCCTTACCAACACTACGACCACAACACAACTTCAAATAAAATATAAAACATTTCGTTTGTTGTAAAATAACCAAAACTAAAACTGATATCTAAAAAAAACAAATAAAAAAAACAAATGCAGAATATTAATAATAATAACAATAACAGCCGCACGTTTGGTTGTAACAACAACGCAATAAAACCACTAAAACTTAAACCAAAATGAGAATTTAAATGTATGACGTTCTTGAGACTTTAAAAGAAGGAATGTGAAGTTCTTAGAAGTCTTATGTTAATTATACGCATGGAAACTGTCCATTTGAGCTAGTTCAGTGGGCGGAGCCGAATCCCTTAAACTCCACCCACATCAAAGGAGAGCCTCCTCTTAGAGGGCGGAGCCTAATCTATTCGCTCTGATGTAGCCATCTCGTTTACATGGATTAAACTCCACCCACAACAGTGACATCGCTAGAGGATCCTCCTCTTAGGGGGCGGAGCCTAGTCTCAGCATATGGCACACTTTTCTGGAAACACTTCAGGAGTTTCGAAGTCGTCATCTGATTGGTTGAATTCTACAGGTTAGAATACTTTTTAGAAGTATGTGAAGTTCGCGGCTCCATTGTTGCAGTAAACTTGCACAACGTTTATGAATGAATAATTTATAGTCAAATTTACATTTTCACGCTAATCATGACGCGGTACTAAACGAACTGTGATTGGCTGCGTTACATGTCAGTCAAACGTCCTCTTGGGCGGTCTTTGACCAATGAAAGCTGCGAAAGAGTCCAGACCTTCTGCCGTTAGTCTGAAGCTCTGGCTACACGACACTAGGCGGAGCCTAACCCATTACCCAACCACCTCGTTTACATGGACTAAACTCCACCCACATCAGAGAAGACCCTCCTCCTAGGGGGCGGAGCCTAATCCATTCGCTCTAATGTAACCATCTCGTTTACATGGACTAAACCCCACCCACATCAGAGAAGACCCTCCTCCTAGGGGGCGGAGCCTAATCCATTCACTGATGTAACCATCTCGTTTGCATGAACTAAACTCCACCCACATCAGAGAAGACCCTCCTCCTAGGGGGCGGAGCCTAATCCATTCGCTCTGATGTAACCATCTCATTTACATGGACTAAACCCCACCCACATCAGAGAAGACCCTCCTCCTAGGGGGCGGAGCCTAACCCATTAGCTCAACCGATCGGCGAGAGTTGCCGCTTGTTGGAATTGAAAACGCAGTTCAAGTCGGACTCTTTGTGTTTCCTGTAGTGCCGCCCGTGCAGTGTTTGCGTACTTCACCACCGATGCAGTATTTGAGGAACACACACACACAGATGTTGGAGAGGTTTCACTTCATCTTGTTCAGATCATGTAAGTGTGTGTGAGATCTCTGTGTAAAGCGCCTCTCATGCCCTCGTAAAGCCAGTCTCGTTAAACACACCAGAACATTCCAGCAGCGTGAGGTTTGTGTTTCTCAGCGCCGCTGACGTCATGAGGCTCACACACACACACACACACACACACACACACACACACACACACACACACACACACACGAGCGCAGAGACAGACAGACAGACAGACGCAGCGCAGGATTCAGACGGATGACACTGAGAGCCCGATCTGCACACACACACACCCTGAGATCTGAAAGTGATCTGCTGGTCTGTGATTGGCTGGTTCTCAGGGTCGTGCGTCTGAATGGCTGTGTGTGGGCTTCATGTGTTCACCCAGCGGGGAGATGAGGGATGGGAATGAGACGGAGGGAGACAGATGGAGAGATGATGATGTGACTCACATGTGACAGGACGGAGCTGCTCTGTTGGTACAAAGAGAAAAACACTCAAACCATCAACTTACACACTCACACACACACACCGCCAGATCCAGATCCACACCATCATCATCATGAGCACGGACAAATACACTCACTGGTTTCCACAAACACTCTGAATTGATTCCTTTCCCAGGAACAAGGGCTAATGAGGGCAAGTGTGTTAGCAAGCCTGCGCTAGTGGCAATATAGCCATGTTTATTACAATAACTCATACAATATCCTCATTCAAATCTCAACTAAAACTCGTGTTATTCTCTTGTACAGCGACTTTGAGCTTGGGAAAGGCACTATATAAATAAAACGTATTATTATTATTATTATTATTATTATTATTATTATTATTATTACTGACCATTTAAAAAAATAAAAGTGCAATAAATAAATATTTTAATTAAATTTTTTAGATGTAATGAATGTTAAATAAATTTTAAAAAATAAATAAATAAACAAATATAAGGTTTTAAATCTGGTTAAAACTTTATACAGATGTAAGGCCAAACAGGTTTGAAAAAATGCATTATGAAATAAATAAATGAATAAACAAATATTTATTTTAATTTAACGCATATTATATTATGCTATGCTAATTATTATTTAATTTTATATATATATATATATATATATATATAATGTATATTACAATATGCTAAAAATAAATAAATATAAATGCAAAAATAATTAATAAAAAAATACATTTAATTATATTCTAAATCTAAGGAAATATTAATATTTTATGTATATTACAATTTGCTAAACAAACAAACAAATAAATAAATATAAATGCAAAATTAATTAATAAAGGAATACATTTATTTACAAAATAAATAAATCTAAAAAAATATTATTTAACTTTATATATATTTAATGTATATTACAATATGCTAAAAATAAATAAATATAAATGCAAAAATAATTAATAAATACAATAAAAAATGCATAAATGTAATTATAAAATAAATAAATATTTTTTTTATAAATATTAATGTATATTACAATATGCTAAAAATAAATAAATATAAATGCAAAAATAATTAATAAATACAATAAAAAATGAATAAATGTAATTATAAAATAAATAAATCTAAAAAAATATTTTGTAATTTTATAATTATTAATGTATATTACAATATGCTAAAATAAATAAATATAAATGCAAAAATAATTAATAAATACAATAAAAAATGCATAAATGTAATTATAAAATAAATAAATATTTTTTTTATAAATATTAATGTATATTACAATATACTAAAAATAAATAAATATAAACGCAAAAATAATTAATAAAATAAATGAATAAATTAAATAATAAAATAAATAAATCCAATCTAAAAAAAAAAATTATATTTAATTTTATATATATTTAATGTATATTACAAAATGTAAAAAGAACAACAATGTTAAAATAAGTTGGGCTAAAAATGAATAAATATGAAGTTCTAAATCTGACTCAAACTATATGGAGAAATATGGGCCAAAAGGCTTGCAGAAATAAATAAAAGTATAAACTAAACAAATAAATAAAAATAAAAATTTTCTTTAGCATAATTCCTGAAGGTTAAGCTGAACTTTCACTCCAGCGGCGTGAGGAGGAGGAGGAGGATGTGACATCATCACTGATGTTCGGCTCTGGGCCGTTTCTGACCTGCTTCACACACACACACACACACACACACACACACACACACACACACACACACACACACACTCGGCTCAAGAACTAACCTGGTCTTTCTTGGTCTTGTGAGACGAGGCCACGTGAGCCAGATACTGAATGACCTTCTTGGTGTTTTCTGTCTTCCCGGCTCCTGATTCGCCCCTGAGCACACACACCAACAACACCACAAGAGAGTGAGACAGAGCTTTCAGACAGACAGATCACAATCAGAAAACACATGCAAGACCATGTGACTCACGTGCAGAGAATCGATTGGTCCTCGCGGTCTGATGGAGACGGAGAGAGAGACACATCAGATCACATTAAACAACTTCACTACGACACTTTCAGTGATGGGAAAATCATATTTCAATGTGTATGTATTCTGAGTGAGGAAATCATAATTGTGCACATTTTCATTTTTATTTAGAGTTGAATTTTATTTGACTTAATTTCACTGACTTTGTTTGTTAAATGTAGAATGTATTACATGTGTTTTGAGTAAGATAAGTTGTCAGGAAAGTAATATTTTTAATATTTATTTTAATCATATTTAATATTCATTGATTTAATTCTTAATATTTATTTGAAAAACAATGTATTTTTGATATATTATACATTTTTTATTTGATTTTATTTCTATTTTCTATTTATTTTAATGATTTATTCTTCCTTTTTCATAAAAAATATATATATTTTATGTATTTTAAGGGATTTTATTTTGCAGGAAATACATATGTTTATAAAAAAAATACTGATAAAAATAACTGACTTTGTTAAATGTAGAATGTATTGTATGTATTTTGAGTAAGATAAGTTGTCAGGAAGTAATATTTTATGACTGATTTTATATATATTTTATATTTATTGATTTCATTCTTAATTTTTATTTGAAAAACGATGCATTTTTTATATATTAAACATTTTTTTAATTGATTTTATTTATTTTTATTCTTCCTTTTTCATAAAAAAGGATATATTTTATTTATTTTAAGTAGGGCTGTCAAAAGATTAATCGTGATTAATCGCATCCAAAATAAAAGTTTGTGTTTACATAATATATGTGTGTGTTCTCTGTTAATTATTATTTATATATAAATACACACAAGCATGTATATATTTAAGAAAAAAATATTTTTATATATAAAACATTTATATTTATATATATTATAGATTATATAAATCTATATACATGCAAATATTTCTTAAATATATACATGAATGTGTGTGTATTTATATATAAATAATAATTAACAGAGAACACACACATATATTATGTAAACACAAACTGTTATTTTGGATGCGATTAATCTTTTGACAGCCCTAATTTTAAGGATTTTATTTGACAGGAAATACATATTTTATTAAATTTTTACTATTTCAATGATTATTATTTGAAAAACAGGATTTATTTTAAGTGATGTTATTTGGCAGGAAATAATGTTTTTAGATTTTATTCATATTTTAATATAGATTTTATTGATATAATACTTTTTTTTTGTATTTGATTTTTATGTATTTGGATTATTTGGCAAGAAATATATATATTATTTGTGTGAAAAAAGACATATTTTATGTATTTTGAGAGATTATTAGGCAGTATTTATTTTAAATGCATCTATATTTTTTCCATTCCTGATTTTTCCGTTGACAGTCATGATGTGAAATGATGGTCATTATCAGTGTACTGGAGGCAGAGAGGCACATTTATGACACATTTATGATTATCATAAGAGGCAGTAATGCTCTGAGCAGTGTCTGTCAATCATGTGTCATGTTGGGGGGGCTGAATTGGCTATAAATTGCTCAGGGCGGAAAAACACGCCTGCATCTGCCCTCGCCAAACCCTTCTGAGCTTCTGCAGCAGGAAGCGCTCAGACCACAAAACAGGAAGTCTCTATCTGGCTTCCTGTGACTGGAGAAGGAGCCGCCTTTCCACAAAACTGCAGAATCTACTTTAGTTGAATCAACAACACAACTATTAATAATAATAATAATAATAATATATAAATAGTGCATTTATAAATAAGCAGAGGCTATTGACACCAAGTGCAAATAGTGTAGATGTTATTTATTAAGTGCAAATTATGATATTATATTTACACCATGTAAAAGTAGCTCTTTGCAATATGAGTAAATATTAATTAGATGCCATTTATACTTTATTTCGACAGATATACACTATTTGCACCTCAGTGTTGTTGTACATTAACAGGATGCAATAATAACAGTGTAAATTATTATATTTATCAAAATTATTTAATGGATGCCGCCTTAATGGAACAATAAAAGCCCTCCCTACACAATAACTGCTTTTATTATTAATAATCATTTCGTTAGGCACTTCATTTCCACTTTTAGACCATTTTCTTCATTTGTATTGAAAGTAAATGCCTTTCTGATGTGATGTGTGATGGGAAAAGGGAGAAGAGCGAGCTCTGCAAAAGGCGGATTCGAACCCGGGTCGTTCGCGTCAAAACCAAGATCCTCAAGCCTTACGCTCTACTGACTACAGCACCGAAGACGGTCCCTAATTTATTTTAAATCTTGTTTTTCCCAAACTGGCATTGTAATGCTGCGTTCACACTGAACGCGAATAGCATCAAATTCGCATCTAGATGGACGCTTGAACATTTTGAATCCACAGCGAATTGGACGAACGTATAAATCGAGCGTTTGAAGTGAAAGGGGCAAGTGGGAGGCGGCTCGGCATCAATGTAAACACGCATTGGCGCGCGTCTAGAGATCCTGCGGCGCGATGGACGCGATTTGGCCTCATTTGCAAGTTCGGTTCACGCGAATTAAGCGTCTTGCGCAAGTGATTTTATTTGGTGCTTTTTGTGCATTCACGTGTTTGAAGCGAATTCGCGTCTGACACCCGAGTCTGAACTTTGGCGTCTGTTTGCGCTGCATTTATCATGGAAATCGCTCGCTCCAGACGCTCTCTTCACGTCCGATGTGAACGCAGCATCAGGCCAACAAGACACACTATTTGCATTTTTAAAAATGTCATCTGTAAATAATGTGTTGAAATAATTAGTGTAAATTCATGATGAACACTAGCGTTCAAAGTTTTGGGGTCGGTACGTTTTTTCTTTATTAATTTAATTATTTTATTTTATTCAACAAGGACACATTAAATTGATCAAAAGTGAAGGCCTGTTCACACGGGGACGATTTTTGCGCGCGTTTATCGCAGACGTTTACCACCTCGTCAAAACAAGCGCCAATGTGAGTGTGCACAAAGGCGTAAAAGTTACAAATATTAGTTTCTGTTCCTCTCAATTCCGATTTTGTTTTATCTCCTACGGTGGCCGGTTTAGTCCAAGATTAACATGGCTTCCAGTTCGCCCTCGTCATCGAGTGTTAAAACGCAAAAGGCGAAGCTTGAATTTACGGGTATGTCCCTCTTTGGCTAATGTACTTTCAAGATGGAGGGGCAACATGGCGACCCGCATTCGAACCCTCACCCGTATGTATTTTCAATAAACTTACGAGAATACTTTATTACTTGAAAGAAGTAAATATACATTAATGAGCACATATATTTTTGTGTTTTTAGCTAAGAATGAACTAAAAAAGTTACACAGTGTAGCTTTAAAAAAAAAATGCCTTGGGCCCCTTTTTTTTGTGTTGACGCGACGCGTTAAAAACTGTCCGACCAGCTTTTGTTGACGTGCCTGGAGCTGCTGAAGTGACAGCAAAACACCACTTGGTGGCGCTCAAGCACAAAACGGTATTGCCGAGCACACACTGATACGACGAAGAGGAAGTAGACAAAGAAGAAGATGAGCTGCTAATGCTGCTTGCCAGTTAGCAAAAGTGTGTGAATGGTTTTGGCAAGCACATAAATACTGTCTCTCTTCTTCTTCTTCTTCTTCTGTGAGACGAGCGAGTGTCAGAAGTGTAAAGTGGAGCAGCGCCACCTTGTGTGTCATCTACTGAATTTACACATTCACAGGAAATCGCTTGGGTGTGAACACGTGCGAAAAACGCTGGCGTAATGATGATAAATTCAGCTTTGATCGCAGGAATAAATGACATTTTAACACACATTCACATAGAAAACACGGATTTTAAACTGTAATAATATTTCACACTTTGTACAGCACGTTTGATCAAATAAATGCAGCGTCGTCCAACTTAGCGTTAGAGGCTTCATCCAATCAAGAGTGAGCAGTAATAAAACACATTTGTTGTAAAGTCCCTGAAGGCTATTAAAGGTGCAGAGCTGGGCCTGGGAGCGGTAATGAGCAGCGTCCCGGCGTGAAGCGGTTAAGCAGGAATCGGGGTCAGAGACTCTCTGCGGGAGGATTGGAGAGGCACATTAAATCCTGACGGGGGAACAGAGTAAATCAGGTCCTGCTCCACACACACACACACACACACACACACACACCAGCTCGGAGAGCCCAACCCGGAAAATAACACTCCATTATTGAGCAGTGTGTGTGTGTGTGTGTGCAACAGTCAGAATCAGATCAAGATGCCAACAGAACGGTCTCCAGAGCCAATCGTGTGTGTGTGTGTGTGTGTGTGTGTGTGTGTGTGTGTGTGTGCTGTTACCATCCAATCGGCGATACAGGGTCCCCAGATATAATCAAATTAGATTAAAGCATTCCTTCACGCATCAAGCTGTATTAGAGCTGAACAAGTTACATCATTAAATCTATACCGTGTGTGTGTGTGTGTGTGTGTGTCTGTGTGTGTGTGTGTGTGTGTGTGTGTGTGTGTGTGTGTCTGTGTGTGTGTGTGTGTGTGTGTGTGTGTGTGTGTGTGTGTGTGTGTGTGTGTGTGTGTGTGTGTGTGTGTGTGTGTGTGTGTGTGTGTGTGTGTGTGTGTGTGTGTGTGTGTGTGTGTGTGTGTGTCTGTGTGTGTGTGTGTGTGTGTGTAAAAATTACATTATCAATATGTGCCAACATGTTTTCGTCAAGCAATTTTCAACTTTCTTTTTTAGTTATGCAAGATTCAACTCATTTTAAAGTCATTGTAATTTAAGTTGAAATGACTTAAACATTCAAGTTGGTTGAACTTAATTTAAGGCGGCAAAGTTATATTTTTTACGGTGTGTAACACGATGAATTTCAGACATTGGGCCCCATCATACACTCGGCCAAGTGTGTTCTGCTAGTTTCAGCTCGACGTCCAGCTCCTCGTTGTTTAAATATCAAATGCACTGCCGCCCATCTGTGTGGAAGTTTAAATTAAAAATACTGTACTAAATATTTTTTTATTTTATATAAAATATATATTTTACAAAAATGTTTTAGTCTAAAATTACTATAAAATCAAAGCCATATGTCTAACCAAGTTGTGTTCCAAATTTGAAAAGTTGATATCACAAAAATTGAGATTTTGTTTAGGCGCTGTACCAAAAACAGCCACCTCTCCGACGATATGCGTTTTGTCAAGATTAGAAAAGATTTTGATTATAAAGTAGTTAAAATAAATGTTGTAATATGAAACATGACGCCGGCCACTAGGGGGAGGAGCCCGCTAGAAGAATTTAAAGTACCGTTTCCATGGTAACGCAACGTCCGATTTCAAAACGGTTTCCACAGGAGGAATTTTGAGTTCGTAAGCTTTCGAATGAGACCTAATTTATGATAATTACTCAAATATATGATATGAAAAAAAGGCGATAAAAAAAAAAAAAAAGAGTGCCAGGTGTCCCGCCAGCAGGACGGCCTATAGGAGGTGCAAATGGCTTTTAAAGGGAAAGGGAGATGAGGCTCTGATTGGTTTATTGAACATTACACCCAAAACACACATGACTCATTAAGAGGCGAGGGACGACACTTTTGGATCATGCGTCTGACTCGTTTAACTAGCAAAAGTGGATTTGGACACGCCCCTAAAAGCACTTGCGCCTTCAGACCAGTAAAATACGGCCCTTTATCTGATAAATAAAGTTATGCCATATCATATATATTCAATTTCAGGA